>NC_089290.1:307645-615290 GCF_008629635.2 Kwoniella shandongensis
TACCTAACCTAAAAGCTCATCTACATAAATAACCCTAATCAACCCTGAAAGACTGCGATCTCTTTTGTTTTGATTCCAAACTCGCTCCACTTTCACTCATGTCTTTCGCTTTCACGGAGGACCCGCCCCGTCATCCTCGGAGGTTTCTGCTCGGTGCACGACGCTCACAAGCTGTTTTTTCATCTCCGTTGGACACTCACTGGATTATGCCTCTGAAATCCCACAACTGTAGTACATACGCATGAGGTGGGATGGACATGTGCAACGCTTATTTCACGAACATGAGAAAATGAGGCATTTCAATCGAGATGCCGAATGATGCGGGATATAATAATATGGAACAGTACAATGTGGTGCCGGAGGATCATATGATGGACATCACACCACACCAAAACCAAAAGAAAAACTCTTCATAATCGAGTCGATTACAGTATTCACGGATAAACATGATAGCGATCTGCGTACAACACGGTACCAGATCATCAGGTCCTCGATCTTGAAGATCAAAACGTGAACGCCACCGCTAACAATGACGCCACATCACATCCTATAGTTGAACCCTGTACCAACAATCTCGTACTGCACGACTGCGCTGTACGGCTTCCGGTCCGCGGCCGTTACATCTTGAATCCAGGCAGGTTGCACCACTGGGTCTATTTGGTACGATAAGTGCTGCGCTGAGCTGTTAACGAGGCGAAACATAATCAAGTCGGCTGCTTAACAAGTGATGGAAAGACCATCTCATCCCACAGTACGCCAAGACATGGCTCGGGAAGTAGGGATAGTAGTGGTAAGTGACGGCAAGGGAAGATCTTACCTGGGAATGAGGTCATCTGCGTAAGGCGAAGGCCACGGCATTATCGGCTTATACGCGGCGGAAAGCGGGATACACCTTGTCACTTGTAAGCTTATCCTGCCAAGGCGCTCCCCTTACAACCCCTTTCCGAGTGCGAGTGGTCTCGGGAATGGTGCGGTCCCACGCTCTGATGGAAGATAAAGTGATCAGGCGGGCGTCTATATCCCAATGGGCGCCTGCCAAAGAGACAACATCGCGTTTGTCGACAATGCCATACTTTTCCTTGTTGTGAAAACGGCTCCTCACTATCTCACCAGACGGAAGGATGGAGTCTCACCAGTCGTCTGCGGGGCTGTTCCTTCGATTCTTCTGACACAGCGACTCGAGCTGGGTGTATCTCCCCTCCGATGAGCACGCACTCGAGGAGTACAAGTACCGTTGAAAGAGCATCTACGCAGCAAGCAGCACACATCGCCAGGTACTCACAGCAATGCCAAACCTACGCGGATTACATGCATGAGTGCATGATGACGCTCGGCAAGCCTAATTCATGCATACATGCAAGGAGACAGGACTGCTCTCTGTCGCTGTGGGCTCGCGGGCTGACTGTAACATGTCCGCCATTACGCGCGACTAGTCGTGACGTCACTAACAGCAGCTTCACTGGAATCTCCTTCCCTCAACCGCACACACAGACAGACAGTCCTATACAAGCTGTGCTTTGACATGCAACTCTCATTCGATGACAACAGAGATACTGCGACCTCACTATGCCCTCCGAACTCCTCCACTTACCGCCTCTCTACACCCTCGTCGGTCTCTACCGACTCGTGACCGACCCATCGATCCGCAAACCGGTCCTTGACAAGGTCAAACATGCCTCTGTACGAGGTATAGTCGTAGCTGGAATCTACACAGTCGTCAGCTGGAACACACTTGATTGGTTCGTGCGACATTTCTTGGTCGATGGGAGCGGTGGGATCTTCGCCTTCTTGAAACATGGGAAGGCGGGTTTGACACAAGATGGTGCAGAAGGTGTGGTCAGAGTCGGTTTATGGAAGTTGGGAGTTGATGTGAATGTGGTTCTTTGTGAGTGGGACCTACCACTTCCTTCGACGGAAGACAAGTGACTGACTGACTTGTATGGTGTTGGTTGATGATGTAGATACCCATCTTTTGATTCTCTTGCCTCAACTAAGTTCGATCCTGCGCTTCTTCGTTTACAAGAACTTAAAACTTGCCCGATCGAGAGCCTATGCTCTCACCGTTTCCTCAAGAGGCAAACCGCACGAGTTCTGGTCACAGGTGAGTGCCGGTCCCCTCTGTTAACATGCGTGATCTGCATGCATTCTGCGTCTTATTCCCAGCATGGAGGCCAAGAATGCACTTGATCCCTTTACGTTGTCCGTATGCAAAAGAGGACAGAGAAGCTCACGTACCGATATCGGGTCTCAGGGGTATATCGAAGAATGGGCAGAACCACCTCGTAGTCGATCTGGAGAACTTGATAGGAACGGTAGAAGAGTGAGAGCGGACACACAATGGATCAGCTGGTTATTGTGGTGGCCTACGCAATTGGTGTTGAGGAAATGTGAGTATCGCTTATTCATCCTCCGATTCTCCTCTCGGTCGATTCTGTGCCCGTTCCGTGCCATGTTTTCTGACGACGACAAGTCTCCGTCTCTCAAGAAGCTGTATAAAACCAGCGTGGTCTCGTCAGCTAACAAGTCACATTCCAGACCTGTTCCTTCCATTATCACCTACACTCCCCCTCCTCGCTCCGCTCCTCACTTCATTCCTTCGAGCTATAACCACTGGAGAATACCTCCACCAGCCCTATTTTGACATGAAAGGGATGGACAATGATGAGATTTGGAAATGGGTCGAAGAGCGAAAATGGGCTTATCGAGGTAAGTCTATACATTCATCATTGTGCGGCGTATTCCAAGTCAGCTCGCTGATCTGCCATAATCTGTTTCATAGCCTTTGGTTTCGCTGCAGCGTTATTGGAACGTATGCCAATTGTTGGGTTGTTCCTATCCATTTCGAACCGAATTGGAGCTGCCATGTGGTGAGTGGTAAAAGCCCTTTCTACAGTAGGCCGCGGAAGCTGATTACTTTTCTTCACACAGGGCATTCGACCTTGAGAAACGTCAACACCTCTTTGCCAATAACATCCTACACCCACTCCAGCCCTCCCAAGTAGGATTCTACGGTATGGGCCGAGTGGACGATCTCGGCGTGGATATCCAAAAGGCAGAAGATGAGATTGATAAGAAGTTCAGCAAGAAGAAGGTCTCACGTGGCGGTGGTGATGGTGATGGAGGGGATGAGGCAATCTTGGAGATCAGAGGACAGGGTCTAGGAGCTGGAGAGAAGGGGCGAGAGAAGGTTTTGTAAGTCATTTTAAGTTTGAGTGAAAGACATGTATGCATCGTGGTCTTGATAATATACAACTGTCTGGACAATTGTCCGTACAAGCGACTGACTACTAATTGGAGTTCGACATATTGCACTTACTCTAAAAGCGGACCTATGTAACCCATCAACAGCCCTGCTACAATAGCCAAACCCAACGTAACGAAGGGATACCATCCTCTCATCGTCTCACTCTGCATGTCCTCCATCCTTCCTGCGCTATCGACCTCCATCCCTTCGTCGGGATCATCATATTCGTTCTGATCACGATCATCCATGCGTTCAGTACCATCATTCCCTCTGTCCGGCCCTCCAATATCGTGATTACGGGACCAAGTCCTCTCCTTCGGCGGTCTGCTTCCTACTACGGGTGATACTGACTTCCTCCTTTTTGACGAATGTTGACGGCTCCCTGCTGGCCTTTGCGGCTCCGGTGAACCTCCTCGAAGGTACTCCAACCTCTCTACGGTCTGCGACCATCCACCTTGACTGCGTCCATTTCTACTCGGTCCTACCTCGTCGTCGTCTTCTGTGCTGTCTTCGACGTTCTCGATCTTGAGCGTGATAGTCCTTTCTCCTTTCACGTTGACTTCTTCTACCTTCCCTGCCCCTCTCGTAGCCGACCACGAAGAGACCAGTATTCCGCCTAGCAATTCTGCAAGGCTCAATCCCATCCTAGCCTCATACTGCAGGCGCTTCTCATCGTCGAGGGCATTACTTGACTTCCACGTTGGAAGAAACGATAATAGTAAACTAATCAAGGTCGTACGGGGCGGAGTATCGCTCGTGGGATGAGTGAGGAGCCGCTCGAGATCGGTCAAAGCGAATGGGAAAGACAGCGATGGGGATTGAGGTTGGATGATGGTCGGTATTGTCGGGAGGAGGGAGTGAATCAAGTCTGTCTCAGTCATTGTTGCTAATTTGTGAGAGTGTTTGGGTATATGTGTATGAGAGTGGGAGCGGTTCACAGATGGGTTGATAGGTGGTTTAGACTATTGCCAGCGCCCAATCACTTCTGTCAGTCATATCCACTCTGGCTTGGGAGGACGTACAGGATGAAGGAGGAACCTCTTCCACGCTCTGCGATGGTTTCATTCCAAATGTTGAGCAGCCGCTCACAGTATTCAGCGCAAGAGACGAGGCTTACAGGTCCGATAGACGTATGATCTTCTCCCATCCATCTCCCCAATCACCTTCTCTGATCTTTGACGGATCCCCAAATTGTGCTTCCCGGATCATCCTAGCTCGGGTATCCACATCGATCGAGGTAGTGATCTGTTACGCCGAGTGAGCCATGGTCAGTGACGGTCATCTGCACTGAAGATTCTGAGTGAGAGCCGCACTTACGTATCTCCCATCTTCGATCAAAGATATCGTGCTGAAAGGTGTTGAGAGAAGAGTGGAGAGCGAATAAATCGAGCTTGGTATCTGTGCAGAAGCTGGAATCCAGCTACCTCACCGCCGTCAGCGACCTTGAAGTTAAGTCCGCAGGGGAGTGAAGAACACACTTGTGTCCGATTGAACCTCCTTCATCCCAACTAAGTGCTTCCGCGACCATATCTCCTAATAAACCCTTCCCCTTCCCCTTTCTCGTACTCTGTCCATTCCCCCTTCCTTTTGACCTCATAGGTTGACCATCGTTCCCGTCTTCCTCGAAGAACAATCTTCCAACTCCTAACTTCTCACATACTCGTTTACCTACCTCCCGCTGAACCCAGATATCAACGAAGGGTACGACCCCGCCGAGGGTCAAGGTGTATTCGTTAGGTCGGAGTTGAAGGGAAGAGAGGATGGTGAGTGGTGAACAGGGATTGAGGGCTAGGAAGAGCGGTAGAAGGGAGAAGTGAGGAGCGTGGGAAGGATCAAGAGTGAGGTATATTGGGATATTGTTCTACGTCAGGAGAGGGCAATTCGTATTAGCACCATCGCCTTCACTACCAGCTACCACTTGACGGACCAAATGAAGGGCATGATGACTACTTACAATGAGCACATACAATAGCGGAGACAGGTTCCGCGTCGGCAACAAAGACGGGAGAAGTGCGAAATGAATTGGGAGTGGAAGTGGAGGCGAAATACGAGGGGCAGTAGCAGTAGCAGTAGCGGTCGAGGTCGAAGCTACAGGCATCGTGATCACTCTAAGCTCCTTTTCCTTTGAGACTAGACCAAGTCTATGTAGACTAAGACATGATCAAGCGAAATTCAAGTGAATTGATGGGAATGTGTTTAGCGGAAGAACAGGATAAGATCATTTTAAGGTTAGTAACTCTCACACATGCTCCTTAGCTTCGACAGACGACGATCAATCCACGTGAGGGGCTCCTCTAACTTATTACATCATCGCAATCAGGAACATTTGGAGAAGGTTGTGTGGTACGTGACCATTTGGGACACCACACCCATTGTCCTTGACGAAACAACCATCGCTCAACGTACTCCACACAGCAGTATGCATGATCTCTAATGCAGCAGTAAATACTGGTATCGCTTCGATCACTTCCTTCTATGTCGTTTCCCTTCGCCTGGCCTTTCATGCCTCCTCTTCCTGATAGGCGTGAGATTACCCGTGAATCCTCTCGAATCGTACTTGCTCCCCTCGCCCTTCCTCTTTGCATCATCGCCCGCTGTCGAGCCTGCGTCAGATGTGGCTGAAGACGGTGCAGTCGTTGGTGTATCTGGTGTGCTTCTCTGTGTGGCGTCATCTTTCTTTGGCGCAGCTGCCGGCGTATTACCGGTGTTATTCGCGTTGGCACTGTCATCTGCGCCTCGATTTCCTCTGTTTCTATCCCTACGTTTGTCCCTATCCTCTTCATCATCCTCATCTTCATCTTCGTCGTCGCCGTCGTCGTCTCGACCTGTGCGCGAATTATCATTCCTATTGTCGCTGTCCCGACGGTTGCTATCTTTATCCCCGTCGTTGTGTTTGTTTCTGTCCCTGTTTCGGTCTGCATCTCTGTTCCCATCTCCGTCCCGATTTCTATTACGATCGCTACCATCTCGATCGTTGTTGGGATTCCTGTTTGGATCTGTACGGCCATCTCTGCCGGTCCCAGCACTTGGGTCACTTCGATTACTTCCCTCTCGTCTACCAGGTTTACTGCCGCGACCGCCACCGAATTTGTCAGTCAACTATATGGAAGACACATCAGCTCGTCTTCCTCCCTGTCCTTTTGTACCACACCTGCCCTATCTCGTGTGGAGAGTTCGACTCACCCAGCCACCATTCTTATCCATTCCTAGCCAGATCACCAACATTGCGATCGTCTTGAGACATACGATGAGTGTGAACAGGTCCGGATGAACAAGTATAAAGGCGCCGAATTCGATCAGTGTACTGATGAAGAAGATGGGCCAGTAACCTTCGAGGTGTGATTCATGTTTCGCTTGGCGCGTCGGGTCCACTGCAGCAAAAAAGATGTGTCATCAATTTCAATCTCATCGATGATGCGAAAACGTGAGTTCGAACGCTCGAGCTTGCCAAGGTCTTTGACTTCCGACGAAGAGCGAACGACATCGAGATGCGGCATACACGAACACAGAAGACAAACTCACACTGATGTTGAAGCGGAATGATCAAATCGTATCCCAATCCCAAGATCAACGAGATCTCCCTCTGGGCGACTCTTAGCACCGTCCACGAAATGACAAAGATCAAAGCTAGGGGTATGAATTCCCATACTCCCAAATCGTCAGCGAGGAGAATCACGAAATCGCCAAGCCAGCCGCCAGATGTGAAGAGCTGTCCGGACAGTAGGAGATTCGACAACATCAGCTTTTCACATGCTACAGCACACTCCTCGGGACTGGATTGGGAGAGGGATGGAGCAAACTGGAAAATCACGCACGAGGTAATAACGGAATTGACCCGCTTTATCCTCAATATTCTCCCCTGTCGAGCTATCATCCCCGCTCGCGGGTGTCACACCACTCGACGATGTCCGTGTTCCACCCGGCTCGGTGCGGGAAGATTCCCGTCGTGCGGAGGAAGAAGAACCTTCTGGTCGTGTTGATTTTGAGCTAGACCTTCTAGACGATGTTCCGGATGCCTTATTTCGTTCACGCTCTGGGTTCGACCTCTCAGAAGAAGCGCCTGGTTTTGTGGACCTTGGATTCGATCTTCTTGAAGACGAAACTTCCGGTCGTTTTGACTTCGAGCCTGATCTTCTGGAAGATGAGGACGCCTTTTTGTCCTCTGAATCAGAGCTGGACGCTTCGGAAGCAGAATTATCTCCTGAGCCCGCGTCAGAGCTCGAGGTAGTGGAGGGACGTCTTGAGCTACGTGACGATGATGACTTCCCATCCCGTTTGGACGACGAGTTTTTCTTACTTGATTCAGACTCTGGATCTGCTGTATGTCGGCTTGATCTGGACCGGGAAGAAGAGGACTTCCCATCTCGTCCCCGTCGAGAAGAAGATCTCTCATTCGTCGAATCAGAGCCTGAGCCCGCACTCGAATCTGAGCCTGAATTACGTCGTGATGATCTCCGTTCACCGCTTTTACGGTGTCGCCTTGAACGATCGCTCTTACTCTTTCGATTCGAGCCTGAAGAACCAGACGCTGCTGCTGATGAGTCGCTCTCAGAGGGCATTGTGTGGTACTGCGCAACAATTGTACAGACAGTGCAAGTTGCTGTTTTTTACGGTTGTCAAGCAATGGCTTAGACTAATTTAGCCTTCATCCCAATCAGGGTGGACGTCACTCACGGTAGCGCAACAGTTTGGCTACTGAACCACGTCGTTCCTTTCGTTCAATAGCATACTAAATGCTCCTCGACTGTGAAAGGATTACAAAAGGAGAAGACGATGAAAGGACCCCTAGTACATGTATCGATTAATTGGGTGCCACAAATTTTTCTCACCCTAAGTAATGCTGCTGGTGAGTTCGCGTGACCTGGCGTGGTGCCACTCTTTGCTACTGTATGGCCGGTGGATATGCAAGTGATTTACTGTCATTGGATTTCTGTCACCCGCTACTCTACAGCACGTAATTGCTCAGTATTCCGCCACAATGAAATCGCTACGTGTGCACTATGTAGCGGACAGCATCGACGATAACGAAATCAGGTGAACCATAGCGGAGATATGTACCGAAGTAGGGTGAGACATGTAGCGCGGGATCAAAAGATCCTCATCATACCCCACTTACCCATGAAGCACCTCAGCCATCCATCCGAAGGATCGAGTGGGAGTAGGGTGGGTTTAGTTCTGCTGGAATTTGTGACGGACGTCAGGTAAGACTAGCTTTATCCTGGCGAGGTACAGTACGAAGTAGTGGAGTAGAGTAGTCACGTCACATCACATCACATCTGTAGATGCGGGGTAATCGGAGGTCAGACCGGAAAGCATCGTCGTTGAACGTTAATTGAGAGGGTCAGCTCGGAGGTATATTCAAGACGGCCATCTAGAGTAGTCATGTTGTGCTTCAATGAGATGGTGTGATCTACTGGAATCAACCAATCGATCATTCAGGCTGATCCACGCCGCCCTCATTTAATTACTTTACGTTATACAGAGTTGCTCATGAACGGACGGATCTAACCTTGTTGGATTGCCTCCGAGTACAAATGTACAGTAAGTTACAAAAACGATCGGGAATCGGAATGATTCTTCATGTCTATTTTGAGAACACGGGGGTGCGGTGGTGTGCACAGCTTGTTTCCCTTAAAAAATGCCATGCCGCTCGTCAACTTCCCTGTGTTTCGGACTTATACCAATTATTTTTCTTCTTCTTCTTTTTTTCTCTTTTGTTCATGAAACAGTGAACGTTTTACAAATTATCTGGTACGAGTATTGCTAAATCCCAGCTTCAGTTCAGGGTGGCTGATTTCGAATGACGCTACTGCCCCGCATGGTGTGTGTCCCGTGGTCCGTGCTCGTGCTCCGTTCTCGTTGCTCGTAAATATGTGCTTGCTCGTTTATCCTATCCTTTGAATTCATTTTGGAAAGACCTATGGATCCGTGGTGAGGTGTAACACACACAGTCACTTCCTAGAGGAGGAACATGTACGCATACAGGCAGCAGAACCAGCGCTTCGCTACCGATGTCATGCAGAGAGTATCAGCGTGATGCAGACCAACCATGCAATCGGGCGAGTAATTGAGCGAGGTACGGAGCGACACCCAGATCCGTGCCTTACTACAGTGCACTCTCCATCTCATAGCTATCTTCCGACCGATTTTTCCGAAGATGTAATTATCAGAACAGCAGTTCTGTAAAAGGTGTAAGCGATCAGCCTGTCTCATCTTCGTCGGAATCGTGCGATGTTCCATGAGGTTGGACCAACGAGTGTGGTAATATGCATACGTGCTCACGCTTAAACTTAGCAATATTAGCAGTCTAGAAACGAGTCTTGTTACTGTAGCTGTGCAGATACGCATCGCTCCCGTTATGTCGGCAAATTTGTGCGTCGGTTCATCATGTCCGTTTTCTCTCCGGCTTATCTATGAATGATATTTACCACGGAAGACATGTTCCGAGGAATGATTCTCGGTACTCCGGATCGGTCATAATTCGTCAGACGTGGCTTCACTAGTTGCTCGTTCCTGCCACTCCAAAAAGGAACGCTTTAGCTGCAGTAGTACAGTGTTCGCTAATTATGGATGTGACAACATCATCGAGCCATGGGTCAATCACCGAAGGTCGACTGCGCTATCATTACTATGTGGCTTGTATCTCTGTGGAGCTGAAGAAGGCAATGATCTTATCGGATTTGATCAAACAATGCACAGCACAGCTAAAGGCACTGGACGTGTACAGTACGAGACAGCAGTACCTGGTCTATCCGTTTGTGCGCTCATTCGTTCGTTCGTTCGTTCGTCGGTCGGAGCTTGGTGTCAACAGCCAAACCGTGTGGTTCATCGTGACCTAGACCTGCGGACTAAGACCTAAGACAGAAGGGGCGCTCGTCGACGCAGTAGCAGTATGGTATATCTGACCTATGTGCGGCATGGCGTCAATTAAGGTGGAACTGCGAAACAGATCCTTACATGCTTGCTTGTTTGTAAATGGATCGATCGAGCAAGTGTGCGTGGGGTGGGTGGGTGATACAGTACTGTAGCGCGGATTGCGTACTACTACTCCTACTCTTGAAATATGTTCCCGAGAAAGTGTTCACGAACGAAATTACGAGATGAAGCGGAGAGAAGCTTTTTAGGACATGTGGATCTCGTAGAAGACTCAGGGTTTCGGCCCTGTCCGTTCACTGTTCAGGGTGTACCATTCTTCTATTATTAGTAACTAACATGCTTCCCGAATACTTACCTCTCAGTATGCATATGGGATACAGTATATGGAATCCTATGCTTAACCCGAAGCCCGCAGTCCAGAGATGTATTTTCAGTCTACTGGTACTAGTGTTGGCGTAAAACCTCCGGCCATCTCAACACATCCCTCACCTCGCCTCGACACTTTTCACTGTCCCTCTCTCTCTCTCTCTGCCTGTATATTCTGATTTCGGCGATACCCCACCCCGTGACTGATCAGGGATGTCTCGTGGATGATGATCGGGGGGTACAGAAACTAGGGATCCGGTGCCTCGGGGTACAATACAGAGGAACGCTTGTCTTGTGCTTGACCGAGTGCTGCTGGCCTGCAGAGCGATCTCTCAATCTGACGACCAACGACCAACTATTGCTACTCCTTCGCCCTTCACGGGAAATAGAAAGAAAGCGTAGCCAAAAGATGAAACACCGTCAAGTCCCCATACTCCAACAGCCGGTCATTGGCCTTTCCCTAGACTCTCCCCGACCACGTTCCAAGCGATCGAAGAATAATGTTGAATGGAGGATAACCCCCCTCCCCTCTCCCTTGGCCGTCCGTCCAACCCCCCCACCTCGTCTAGCAAGTATCCTCCCCCTTCTGATCTGTAAAACGACACTCATACCCATATCTGATCTTCATCGCTTTGACCATCTTTGTCTCTTGTCTGTGCGTTGCGACTTCGACTATCGTTCTCTTTCGTATCATCCATTCCCATTTTGGTGCGATCTCTCAGTCATTCGCTGTACTTACAGCACTAGGACCATCACTCCGCCTTGCCAGTCACACTCCTTAAGCGCAGAAACTTGACTTTTTAGAACCGGATAAAAGAAACAAAAGGGTGGATATTACCGCAGGTGAGTCTCTGATCGGTCATGTCGTGTCCATAGTCGAGCTCGTGGTGTGGACCATTGTTCACGATGGAGAGCGAGATGGACGAATATTAGCTTTAGTTGGACTGCCCGGTATCTTTTTGGCCCTTTCGACGTCATTGAGATCAGAGTGGCGGCGTCAGTAATTTGAGGATACAGCAGTTGCTGTGTCGTCATGCATCGAGGTCAGAGAATAAGGTCATGTAGGGAAGCCCAGAGGATGCAGAACCCTCTGATTGTACGAACTCGATCGTGTTTGAAGAACAAAAGGCATTTGAGAAAATGATGAGGGTTGTGTGTGTATGTGTCTGTGTGTCGGGGAAAATTTGGGGTGATTGGATTGATGGATCGAGAGGGCGCAAACGCATACGAGGATTACTGACTGCTTCACCACTCAGTGTGTCTGTCCGCTCGATCAACATTCAACATCAGTCCATTCCTTATTGTTCTTTTAACCTCCCCGATTGCGACCCTTGATATCAACAGTGGCAAACGACCAACATTCGGCGTCGGACTATCGCTCTGATCACCCACCACACCACACGACAGTACACCGCACTCACCCTACATTTCGCCTACCTGCACGGACCCGTTCACAAACAACGCATACAGAATTGCGCGCTACAACAAATAATCAAACTTTGAGATCCTGACAACAACAACTTACGACGACCTTGAACGCTAGATCGGTCCACTTGGTGACCTCGTGGCGATTGAGATCATCTTTCTTCTTGTTCGCATACAGTACACGCTCCTCGTCTCCACAAACACAGCTGCCAAGCAAACACTTAAAGACGTGAGTAGATTTGAGTGTGTGAACATGTCATGCTTCTTTTCCCCGTCGTACCGCGAAGCTGACAAAGCAACACACCACTATCGCGACCATGGAACACAGTACACAGCAATCTACTTGCTACTCCCACACTTACCTGGCTATCTTTATTCCCCATCCGGATCGGTTCATACAGGCGAGAGCATCCTGGTAAGTCTTCAGATTTTCATTCCACATTCTCCACCATACTACTCATCCCCTTCAGACAGGCCTTGTACCACACTTCCGATCGAAGAGAGGTTAGACCCCAGCTCACGATGTTTTTGCCGTCCTTCAGTTCATTGAATCCCTTGATGTCTGCTCCTGAAACACCCCCACATTCCAACTCTTCGTCAGGATCGTGTCCCGAATCGATATCGACCCCTCACTGGATCTCGGACGAAGGCAGTGTCAGTGGTGGCTTGGACGACAAACTGGAGCTGTCCCCTGTCGACCTGGACATGACAATCACGTCCTTCGATATGTCGACCTACCAATTCTATCCCGCTCCCTCGGACCTGCCCATCGAGCTTTCCCCTCACGCAACCATTCGGCCTGGCTTACCTCGATCACCTCAGCAAGGGTCTCGCGAAACATTGCCTATGATTTCCTCTGGGACCTTCCAATCACATGCTTCAGCCAGTTGTTCCCGATCTCCACAAGACCTCACCCAGCCTATTCCATCATCTTTTCCCGAGTCATCTCCAGCCTCAGCCTCCCCCTACGAGAGTGGCACAGATCAAGAAGATAACAATCCGACCGTACGAGGACTGGAGTACACGCTAGACATGGCTCTTGGACCGTCAGCGGACGACTTGGCTGCAGCACGAGAGGCACTCGAAAAACCGAGAATTCAACGGCCTCCAAACGATTTTTTGTTGTTTCGTAAACGGTTCAACGCAATCTTGAAGATCATATTAGCCCGGAAAGAAGATCCGGATCTCGGTGATTGGGAGGATATCCGAGACATCCATAGGTTGGCTGCTCCCAGAGAGGACGATACCAGCGCTCTCTTGTTCACCAAAGATGGGACAAGTCTGACCAGTGAAGATTTTATACGAATGGGATCAAGGAATGGGAAAGCTATGCCTATGGGTCAGCTAGGCAAGGTTGTCGGAGAGTTATGGCGGAATGAAGCACCTGAAATGAAAGAATATTTCAGGTCTGAGATGGAACGCATGAAAAAAGAGGTAAGTGCCGCAGCATTGTTGTCAAAAGGCCATGCTGATATGGTAACTCTTAGCACGCCGAGAAATATCCGGGATGGCAATATAAACCGAGATCCAAAATAATGAAAGCTCGCGAGCAGCAAATGCGGAACATGGTGAAGGCAGCGGACAAAGTCCAGAAGGAGATGGAAAAACGACAAAAGCGGGCACCGAAAACCTCAAATAGTAAGCTACAACACACATTCTCGTCGGAAGAGGAAGAAGCGGAATGCTTAGGGTAGTTTGCCGAGCAGAGTACAAGAGAACTACAAGACCAAGGGCTCGACGATCGTCAACATCCCCTAGTCCGACCTTCTTAGATACTCATCGCTTCGACGTTGGCTTAAACAGGTGCCCGATGTACGCGTTGGCGGGGCCCGGACCGACATATAGTGAGTTTGTATCTCCTAGTTTTCAGCTCAACACTGACTTGGTCATAGATCCGAGCACAAACCAAACGAACGCATACCAGCCCCAGCAGACCTACGATCCTATCGATGAGCATGGCATGATCCTCTACCCATTTCCCAGTATGCACAGTGCGCTTCCCTCAATACCGCCAGGAGGGTACATCCAGACGACTCCAGGAGCCCTCATCGCTGAGTCCTATCAAGCGTGGAATCAACAACGGAACACGCCCGGTCCGACGGGTGGTGATGTCCGATCCAACCATGTCGACCAGTCGTCCAACTTCTATATGCTCACGCAGCCAGTGTCCGCGACGAGCGATTCCCAGACATTCGTCGCTCAAATCGCTTCTCACCCGGCGCCTGGGTCAGGCACTTCCATGTACCCGCAAGGATTGGAGGAGATGCTCAGTTCACAAGAGCACGAGGTGGTAGCCGGATGGGCCGATCTTGATGTCGAGAATGCGCAGAATTATATGGATCTGCCAGAGAGCGCGGCCGGACTACTCGGAGACGACAACTCACTTGATCCGTACCTATTCGCTACGGCAGCTGGTCAGTGTGATAATGGTGATCGTGAGTGTGCTTTGTCTGACACGCTCATACGTTTTGTAAGCTGATGGCAAGGTGGTAGCGTTCGGATACAACCATACAGGCTTTGCTGCGACGTCAGGGGACGATCAACTGCCACAAGGTTACTATGTCATGCCTGGACAGGAAGAATATATTTACCCACAGAGTATCGTTCCTCGAGTTGTATCCGTTCCATCCGAGCTCGATCCCGCAAGCACACTCTTCGCACCAGACTATAACCCCGACATGCCGTTCCTAGTGCTTGAAGCGCTGAACGATGACCCAACGTCATCAGACATTCCGCAAGGTCCGACATTATCTGCACAACAACCATTATCACCGACGGACAGTCTCGCCGCTCTCTCGCCACAAGATGGAATATCCTTTGCCCTGGCATCAAATGATCTACACAACAGAGCCGTATCGTCGTCCTCCACCGAGGGCAGTAGCTTTTCTACCCAGACTGGACCGAGATACGTCTCAGGTTCC
Organism: Kwoniella shandongensis; assembly: GCF_008629635.2. Lineage (NCBI taxonomy): Eukaryota > Fungi > Basidiomycota > Tremellomycetes > Tremellales > Cryptococcaceae > Kwoniella > Kwoniella shandongensis. The sequence goes on from NC_089290.1 coordinate 322,478, forward strand.
TCATTCCCGGCTACACCAAACGATCCGTCGTCGATGACTACACGACTGGTCGATCGTCAAATTTCTCATAGTTTTGCGGATTTATGGAACGGTCAAACGATGGAGATGGCGGGTGACGTTCTGGGCTGGGACGATGAGGCGAATGTCAAAGAGGAGGACATCGAGTCTACCGAGAAGGCAATGATCGTCCCGGCCACGATGGCGTCGACAACATCAGTACCACCTCGTGTGAACGTCAGGAGAGGTCGGGCGGTTGCTGGCAGACACGAAGCCGTGGCAATGAAGTGAACGATGCTTCTGTACAGTATTTGGTGTTTCTTCGAGTGTCCTTTTTAACATGTTTACCACGATATATATAACATAGCATTTCTTTTTCTTTTCCCCTGGTCTCAACTTTTTTTCTTGTTCCAAACTACACGTTGTATAGAAACAAATTCATGAGGATAGGGCGGTCATTCGCGTTACGAGCATCACTTGTTTGGTTGTGGATAGAAATATACAGATCACCTAATACATATGCATTGGAATGATACCTCCCACAGTCGTTACCAGTGCGCTATGAATACTAATGCCAGTCGCAAAGCGCAAATTACAGGCCAAACCACAGGGGAAGTAATCGGTCCAAAGTCCGAAGAAACTGTATGACTTGGGGTGATTGTGACAGTAGTAAGTCGTACTTAGTGTACTCGTAACCACGGTCAAGTGGCATTATTATTGTCTAAAACGTTCCCATGGCGAACCTCGGTCTTCTACTAGATGTTACGTACTTGTACTTTTAGTAAAACGAAGAGTCGGGTTCATCGGTCCGACAAGTGTGCCATTCCATTTCCTGCAGTTGCCGATGCCGCCGGGATCAAAGCTCACATCATCTATTTATAGAAACAATTTCGTTCCGAAATTCGAAATATACGACTGTGCACTTGATCAAATGAAGCTAGACCATTTCATAACGAGGGGACCCAAGGGGATCATATGCAAGCGAGTCAATCTCATTGGTTTAGAGCAAGGTTGAACTTGGGGGTTAAGGGGAGATTTGCCGAATGCCCCACATGGGCTGGCTTGGGTAACGTCAAGAGTGACAGGAGAAGGAAGGGAACATCATCGTGTCATGGTTATGGTCATGGGGAAAAGAGAATTTGAATTTGGGCTATGGACGGAAGGGAACACATACACACAAACACATATACAAACTAGAGTCCAGTCGTCAGACTTATACGACGCATCTCTTTCATCATTCTTTTGCTATCACTCAAGGCGTACTCTACACATCGTTCCCTTCTCTTTGACTTATACACAGAACAGACCTACAGTCGTTGTTGAGACAGAACAGCAACAAGACAGACCGGGCTCCTTACATATCCCCTCTGGAGAAGAAACTCCCAGTCACAATGGCAAGACACGTCTCCCTCGCTCCCCAGCCTATCCAGGTCGAGGAGAAGACTCCCGACGAGCAGATTGATCAAGCTCCAGCACATTCGCACCACGGCGAGATCGGCTCTGGTCTCGTACCCATGGGTACACGAACTACCGGTACGACCACCGACCCAGAGAAAGCAAGTACGAGATACGCGGAGAGTGATACCGGTTTAGTATTTAGGGAAGAGAACAGAAAGGCGGAAAGGAAGTTGTTGGCCAAACTTGGTGAGTGATATTGCAATATAGGCTTGATCCCAATGACTTGATGACTGATGGTGTATTCATGGTTCCCGCAGACATCGCCATTCTCCCTTTCGCAGTCCTGTTGTATCTCAGTGCATATCTCGATCGAGGAAACTTGTATGTGGCACCCTCGCGAACATTGAGACGCGTTTCAGTGATGGATGGCTAACTTTTCTCTTCGTTTGTAGGGCAAATGCCCGACTACAAGGTCTACAGGCCAATGTCCTCGAGGGCAAAGACTCGAATTACAGTATCGCCCTCACAATGTTCTACATCACCTACATTGTCTTCTCCGTGAGTGTGACCACTCTTTTCTCGTTTCGCTATAGTAGTGACTGATTTTATATCCCTCGCGTCGTTAGGTCCCGGGTACGCTTCTTGCTAAGCAATTCCTGCCCTCTCGATCTATCGCATGTGGCGCTTTGATCTGGTCCATCGCCGCGACATGTCAAGCAGCGACTTTCAACCCAGCCGGTCTTTACGTCTGTCGATTGTTCGTCGGTGTCGGCGAAGCGATGTTCGGTCAAGCGATGGGACTCCATCTCTCATATTGGTACACTAAACGCGATCTCGCCAAACGAATTGGTCTTTTCATCTCTGCCGGTGCTCTGTCTGGTGCATTTGCAGGTCTCATCTCGTTCGGCGTGTCCAACATCCGCAATGCCCCTCTACCACAGTGGAGGATCTTGTTCTTGATCGAAGGTTGTCCCTCGATGTTATTGGCCATTTGCGTTTTCTTCTTCCTTCCCTCGAAACCTGAGAAGAGCAGATATCTCACAGAAGAAGAGAGGACCATCTGTCTTACGAGATTGAATAGCGAGAACAACGTAGAGATGGAAGCGGGAATCGAATGGGGAGGCGTCAAGAGATCTTTGACAGATTGGAAGACGTACGTCGTCAGTGTGGCATACAGTTGCTTCAACTTGGGGCTGGGTTCTGTATCCGGTTTCCTTCCTACCATCATCAAAGGATTCGGTGAGTGCAACCTCGCCCATACGCACACGGTTCACAGTGACGTGGGCTTTGGCTGACCATGCCATTTCCGGAATTATAGGCTACTCCAATGCAGAAGCTCAATTGTTCACTGTACCACCTTATGCCGTTGCGCTCGTCTTCATGCTTCTCCTCACCTCGTTCTCGGACTACAAACAAACTCGAGGTCTCCCCATAGCATCGGTTTTCATCCTCGGTATCATCGGATGGTCCGTCCTCCTCACCGTGCCCGCAGTCCACAACACCCACGCGCAGAACTCGGCAAGATACTTTGCATGTATCTTGATTGTCACGGCGGGTTATACCAATATCCCCTTGATGATGAGTTGGCAATCCGGTTGTACGGGTAGTCAATCTCAAAGAGCTACTTCGCTCGGTATGCTCAACACCCTCGGTCAATGTTTATCACTCGCCGCGGCGTTCTTGTAAGTGAATCCTCGCTCCTCTACGGTTTTACGATACCCATACTGATTCAATTCCGACTGCGCTCTCAGATTCCCAACTAAGGAAGGCCCTCAATATCGAAAAGGCTCCATCGTCAACATCACCTTCCAAGCTCTCGGTCTCGTCATCGTGCTCTCGATGACCGCATACTACAGATACGAGAACAGACGACGAGACAAGGTTGAAGGTGGACGACCAGCCAAGGGCGTTGCATTGAACGTGAGAGAACAGTACGATCTTGCTCCTGGTAAGTCACACATATACAACTTGTCATAGGAATAGCAACAGACTAGGACGATTGCTGATAATTACTCTTTCAGGTTTCCGATACGTCCCATAAGCGATCCGATTGATAAGTAATGATAATCCGTTGAAGTTTGGTAAACCTTGAACTTCAAAGGAGTTTAGGAACATAGGAACGTGAATTATATCAACTAGTGTAGCTTGAGATGATACAGTAAGACGGATGCAAATGATGCCTGAACAATACAATATCAATAGCAGATTTCAGCCTCAGTGCGTGTCGTGTGATCATTGCAACCCAAATGTCGTTCAATTGTGTTAAGTTACTTGCCACAGCGTCCTAGGCCATTGTGGTTGAAAACAGATTTTGCGAAGAGAAGAATGAGGATTTCATAGGATTTACGAAGAAAAGTAGTCCAGCGCCAGCGCTGTTTTCGAGAATCGAAGAGGGACTAATCAAACACCCACAGGGGTCACCTAGCCACAACACAATGAGAACATGCCTGGCACGCACGCACGCACCAGCAGCCCGCCTGATGCCCATACAGCGTCACGCTATCGCCCTCTAATCCAACCACCTCCATTCCAAATCCTGATTGTACGACCCTCCATTGATCCAACTTGCCATCACTCCCATATCCCAATTATTGTTGGTCAAAGCGCCATATGCGCCGGTCGTGAGATCGAGAGAACGTTTGGAGCAGCCTGGACAACGGTCTGCAACTTGGGCAACGATTGTTTTGCCTCCCCCTGCGAGCGATTGCGAAATCATGATCAGCTATGACATTCCCTTTCAAGAGACGGTGAGATGAATAGTCTAGTAGACCATATGGCAAAGGGGCGAAGACGATATTAAGTAAGAGGGTCAGAAGGCTCACTCACATTTCAACTCCATATGATGTCCGCAGATGGGATTGTTGTTGGGATTCAACCCATTATATCCTGGCCAATTGTCGAACAATTCCTTTGACACAGCGACGATATAATCGCTGGGCTGGTTGTACCATCCACAAGCACCGAGACCTGTGTCAAAGTACGTTCCCCAGCCGTGGAAAGGTCCATCACCATCGCGATCGACGGATAGGTTCTTGGGAGTAGCGGCGGGAGCAGCGGAGGTGGTAGTGCTAGGTTTGAGAGAGCTGGAGGACGATATGGCTTTGGACGTAGAGGTGGATGTCGCTGCCTTGGACGTGGAAGTGGACGTAGCTGCTTTCGAAGTAGAAGTAGAGGTGACGACTTTAGGAGTAGAAGAAGATGTGGCCTTGGCAGTGGAAGAAGACGTGGCCTTGGCAGTGGAAGTCGAAGACACCTTGGCTGTCGTAGACGAGGCTTTAGCGGACGACGAAGCAGCTTTGCTAGTCGACACGGCTTTGACACTGCTTGACGACGCCTTAATGGCGGAAGCGGAAGAGGGCGTAGTGGCTTTCGCTGAAGAAGAAGTCGCCTTAGTAGACGACGAGGAGGATTTGCTCGTCGTTACAGCCGGAGATGTAGAGGACGTTTTGGCGGTCGATTTGCTTATCGACGCAGCAAGAGCGGTCGACGAAGCTGCTTTCGACACAGAAGAAGTTGCCTTGCTAGCGCTAGAAACAGCTTTGCTGGCCGAAGACACAGACGAAGACTTTGGTGTGGTAGAACTAACGGAGCTCGCAACGGTAGATTTGGAGCTCGATGCGGAAGTTGACAAAGTCTTTGACGTCGACGCCGACGAAGATTTAGCAGCAGAGGACGAGGTAGTAGTAACAGCGGGTTTGACACTCGACGAGGAAGATGTCACGGCGGGAAGCTTGACGCTCGAGGAGACACGAGTGGATTTAGCAGATGATGTGGCGGATACACCGCTCGCCAAAGGGGGAGGAGTGAAGGATGCTTTCGCACTTCGACTAGCCGCGAGCGCAGCGCTCTTGCTCGACGGGGAGATAGACGAGGAAGTAGCCGCTTTGCTGGCAGAGGAAGAAGAGGAGGATTTGCTAGCCGACACAATCGACGATACAGTGGGCTTGGCTGAACCTGAAACAGCAGAGGTGGTAACCGATTTGGACGCTGTTGCCGAAGCCGAAGTCGACTTTGCAATTACAGAGGCAGAGGTTGAGGAAGTCTTTGCGGATACCGAAGCCGAAACAGAGGTCGACTTGGCGGATGCCGTACCAGAAGATGCGGACGAGGATTTGGCGGCAGAGACAGAAGACGAAGTTGACTTGATCCCCGAGCTGCTGGCAGAGACTGATTTCGAGCTCGCTGAAGCGGTGCCGCTAGACGATTTGATCGAAGCGGAAGCTGAAACACTAGCAGTGGCAGTGGCAGTGGCTGACACCGAGCCTGACTTCGAGGCAGAGGCAGCAGAAGACGACTTGCTCGCCGCGGAAGAGGAAGCAGACGTACTTGCCGCCATCGTAGTTTTCGGCGCAGCCGAAGTTGTGACAGCGCAAGTAGTCCCTGCTTTCCTCTTCCTCATCTTTCTTATGACCGTCCTTTTCTCTTCACCATTCTCGCCACCTCGTTTCTTCATGACACTGTTTCCGTTACGCGTAAACCATTTAGGCATACCGCCAAGTTTGGGACTAGCCGAATCACTTGCGTGCGGAACAGTCGGTGCTCGACGATCAACATGTGCTGGTTCGAGAGAGTGTCCGGGCGGGAAGAAAGGGTTGTATGCTTCTGCCTTGGGGGAAGGGTTGGCGGAAGTGAGAAGTGGGACAAGGGAGAGAAGAGCGAGAAGCTTCATCGTGATGTGCTATGAGGTGGTTGTGGTGATAAGTCTGTAAGGATGAAGATATACGATCGAGACTTGCTCTGATCTTGATGCTCCGTTGGGAGTGTTGAAACGACTGTGGTGTTGCCGACCGGCGATAAGGAGGATAGGATAAGTGAGCTGTAGAAGCTGAGTGGGAGACGCTGCCGGAGCGTTGAAATTTATTATAGGGAATGTAAGTAAAGTGAGTGAATGGATGAAAAGAACGTCGAAAAGAAACACAAGATGTCAGAACTTCATACCTGCAAAGTATACATCTCTCACCAAGATTTGTCTTCATGCTTGGACAGAACAATCGTCGTACCGACGGACAGTCCAGACGCCTCCTTCGGGTGTTGCAAGCCCTTGACGAAGTGTAAGTCCCAGAGATCATGTCAGTAGGGCCATGTCATTTCGAATACCTAAGGTGCCTAGGTTTTACTCTTTCTGGTAAGTAATGTTCTCAAACGATTGACATGATGTCTGCCGAGCATTGGCGACTCGTCGAGAAGCATAAATGCTGCGTGGCATCGACGAGAATGATGAGAGTAAGAGCGAGGGGATGAGGAGCAATGCGTAGGAGATCAAGTTAAGAGATGGCGTGCAGTGAGCGGGATACAGTTCGCCATCTTCTGACAAAACAGAGAAGTCGGTCGACGCAAATGGAAATCCAACGCGTTTCCATGGCTCGTTACGTAATAGTATTTCCGTCATCTCTCTGGCAATCACGTGACTCGATACGAATTTCAGCGCTTTTGCTGTTTTGTCAAGTCCACCTTGGGTCTGCTCACATTGATGGGTGAATAGTTGATGTAAATCATAGTCTTGTCCAACTCTATCATCCTCTCAGCTCTAGAAGAAACTGCTAGTCAGTTACAAGAGCAAGTCCTGCTCGAACGTTGCCCATCATGGCTCCTAAGTCCGCTCAACCTGCCGATGCCCTATTGGAGTGAGTTGACTTTCCCCTTCTCCATTCGACAACCGGTCGCACGAAGCTAATTCCTTCATCTCAGCTCCGACCTCTCCTTCTCGCAACCACCCTTCTCCACTCAGATCGATCCTCGAACCCTCGCCGCACTTGCTGATCTCAAGTTCGCTCATCCAACCCTTGTCCAAGCCAAGGCTATCCCACTTCTTCTTGAGGGCAAAGATGTTTTAGCACGAGCAAGAACGGGAAGTGGTAAGACGGCAGCTTATGTCGTTCCTGCTGTGCAGAAGATCTTGGAGGCCAAGCAGGTGAGCTAGATCTCTACTCCTGTGGGATGTTAGGAACTTCGTGCTCACATACGTGCGTCGGTATAGACTGTTTCGCCTGCTTCACCCGAATACCAATCGACAAGAGTGGTGATCCTGGTACCTACTAAGGAACTTGCCATGCAAGTAGCGACTTTCGTCAAGAACGTTACCAAATACTGCGAAGGCTTGATCCAATGTGTCAACGTCGCCGCCGGTGGTGCCAATATCCAAAGGTGAGCTAGCAATCTCTTTTCGCACGAGAATAGGGTTGTTCAAGCTGACCTGGATATCTAAATGCAGAATGCTTGTTAACGATAACCCCGATATCGTGATTGCAACGCCTACGAAACTTCTTTCCCTCCTTCAAACGAAATCAGTGTCGCTCAATCAGCTCTCCTTCCTCGCCATTGACGAAGCGGACCTTTTGTTATCGTACGGGTTCAAGGACGATCTCACAAGGATCATGGATCCAACCTCTGGTTTCGTACCGAAGTTAGGTGTGCAAGGCTGTCTCATGAGTGCCACTCTTAGCGAGGATATCGAGGGTGTCAAGGGACTCGTCCTGAGAAATCCTGTAGGTTCTCAATCATGTTCTGACGTCAGACTAGTTGCTAACCTACTCTCGCTGTCAGGCTATTCTCACTCTTTCTGAACCAGCCACTTCATCATCTCTCCTCACTCAACACTACACCTTGACCTCGGAACGAGACAAATTCTTGCTCATCTACGTCCTTCTCAAGCTCAAACTCATCCGAGGCAAATCGATTATCTTCGTGAACGACGTCGAGCGAGGCTACCGAGTCAAGCTTTTCCTCGAACAGTTCGGCGTGAAATGTTGTGTGGTCAACAGCGAGTTGCCATTGGCGAGTCGATATCACGTCGTGGAGGAGTTCAACCGAGGAGTGTACGATGTGGTTGTTGCTACGGATGAAGGAGCGGGTGGAGACGCCGAGGAATTGTTAGCCGCCGACGACGCGGAGGAGGAACAAGCTGAAGGCGAGGAAGAAGAGGAAGCCGACGAAAACGCGGAAGAGAAGGAAGAGGACGCAGAGGCCGAGACCGAAGAGAAGGAGATCAGCACAACCAACGCTGAGGCCGGTCCTTCCAAACGACGAGCCACCAGTCCACCACCATCCAAGCCTGTCAAGCGACGACGAGGTGATCCCGCCTCTTCCATGGCAAGAGGTATTGACTTCACCGCCGCTTCTTCCGTCATCAACTTTGATCTCCCCACTAGTTCCACCGCCTACCTTCATCGAGTCGGACGAACAGCTCGTGCTGGACATTCCGGATTAGCTCTGTCGTTCGTCGTACCCAGAGCGAAATGGGGTAAAGATCGAGTGGTCTCGATCAAATCTGCGGAGAAGGACGAGATTGTATGGGAGAAGATCAAGGATAGGGTGAAGAAGGATAGTGGGAGTGATATTAAAGAGTGGGACTGGGGAGGTAGGAAGGGGGAAATTGAAGGTTTCAGATATAGAATGGAGGATGCGTTGAAAGCTATCACGGGAAAGAGAGTGGCCGAAGCTAGACGAGAGGAAGTCAGAAGGGAATTGCTCAACAGTGAGAAGTTGAAGGTGAGCCAAATGCCTTATTGTCCACATCCGACTGTTTGCTGACGGTTGAATCATTCTCATCAGTCCCATTTCGCTGCGAACCCACTCGATCTTTCGTATTTGCGACACGACGCTCCTCTCCACCCAGCGAGACAACAAACTCATCTCAAACACGTTCCTGGATACTTGATGCCTAAAATCGCTGCTTTGCCATCAGGAGGTGGGGATGTAATGGACGGAGCGAGGATTGGTTTCTCGAAGCGTGGAAGAGGCGGAAGAGGAGGATTCAGAGGCAGAGGTGGTAGGGGTGGCGCGAGAGGTGGAAGGGGCGGGAAGAAGGTTGATCCGCTCAAGTTCAAGTAGAGATGATGATACTGGTCGACGAATACCTGAATGCATTGATTTGGGTATCTTTGTGTAAGCTGGGCGACTGAAACTTTCCAGCTACTGAAGCTACTAAATTTCGCAGCGCTCAAGAGAAAGCATTGCGTTCGAGAACACAGTCTGCAAGTGATCATACATGTGAACGTTGCAATTATACAGCTCAAGACCCAGATTAAATACAATGATATACGATATAATACAACAATACTTTCCTCGATCGAGACACGCAGCCCACAACGAGAACTAGGCTATAACGAGCTAGAGCATACAATAACCGACCAAGCTACCAATGACGAGACTCAGCGACCAGAGGCGAGGGCTCGCGTACACTGTGACCTCAGCACTACTTGTCCTACTGGTCGTTGTACTCTGACTGGTTGTCGCTGCACCTACAGCTCTAGTACTTGTTGATGTGGTTTGTCCATCATTTCCCCTGTTCGCGGTATTAGGACCTGTCAGACCTCCCGTTGCACCACTACCTGCCGTAGCGGCGGTCGCACCAGCTCCAGCACCAGCTGCAGCGCCCGTGGCCCCTGTATTTCGATTCGTACCTCCATTCCCAGCAGGGGGTTTATTGTTCGAATTCGAGTTTGAAGAGCCCGAACTTGAACCTGACCCGGTACCGGTACCGGTGGTACCTTTGTTCGTGCTCGAGCTCGAGCCGGTATTAGATGTAGTGCCAGATCGAGAACCGCTACTGCCTGAAGAAGTGGAAGAGGAAGATGAACCGCCACGAGATCCACCGCTGGAACTTGAACTGCTAGAGGAAGATGAACCGCCCGCTCGTCGGTAGAGCGATCGTTGACAAACGTCGTCAGAGGGGAAGTCGTCGTCGTCCTCGACTGTGGAGTAGTCGCTTGAAGGGTCCTCTTGGTCAAAATCGGTGAAAGAGGGGTCGTCCGAGGTGTCGATTGGAATGTCTTCGTTTAAGATAGTGCCTGTGAAGCCAGCCCGATCAGTACATATTTCTGGTGCAAAATGATGCACTCCGACCTACCACATTGTTCCCAAATATCGTCTTGCTCGCGAGCCAGCTCGTCTTCATCTTCTGCAGTCCACACGGTAGGAAGAGCTAGAGAATAACAGCTCAGCATGCATCACTATTGCTAATCTCCGAGGATGCAAGTCACGCTATCGAACTCACGATGCTCCTGCTGGCTACCCACCACTACATCATGTTCTGCTAAGACCCCCTGTCCTTCTGCTAGAGTTAGCTGGGAGGACTGGACGGTGGGGAGGGCAGTGGCGTAGATGGATCCTAGAGTCAGGACGAGCAAGAGGAGTAAAGCCGTCTTCATGAGATTGATCATATTGTCGTGTTGAAAGGGTTGTTAGATGTATCGGCCGTGATGTAGAAGGTCTCCATATAGCATTTAACGATACGTGCATGTATATATGTTACAGTATCCATGTATCGCCTCTACAATGTATGCTTCAATGCTGATGTCACAGCCGGCTCTCAACATATCCGGAACAAGAAGGGCATGCACTGACGAGCTCTCAGAGGAACGCGGTACAACTGTACATATGCACCGCCGCCAAGGTGGATCAGATCTCGGAACCGGCATCGCAAGAGTCCTGGTCGCAGTTCCGTGTGGAGCGGAGTGGCGGAGTAGCGTGTTTGTCGCTATGTGCTGTGCAAAAAGCGAAACGTTAACGTTGACGGGTACTATATGATATGATGTGATGTGATGTGGTGTGGTGTGGTGTGGTGATGCAATATCGGTCATATCCGTCGTGCCTGTACCTGCTTGGACAAACTTCCATCGGCCGTATCGGTGCAGCATTGTAGAGATGAGATGCTTGTCTGTGTCAGCGGACATCATGCATTGCGCAGAGGAATGATGATCTCATATGAGAAGGGATTTCGTACGAAGAATGAGACGCTTCACCGAGTCTTAGCATGGGATAGGCGCTATAATGTACGTTCAGAGCAACTCGACTACCTCCAGTGGAACTTTATGCCTGCTCGCAGAGCTGGTGACGCGACTCCGCCAGACTCATTCCTCGATAGGTAACGCTGAGAAGTCTTCCCGAATGATGTCTCCTCGTCAGTTGACGCGACATCCAATCATGGACAATCACTCGTGTATGATCAGTTGATATATCGATACTATCTTGATTCTGCGTGTATGTCCTAGTCCAATCATTCCTTCACCATATCATTTGTCAACCGCTCGCCTCGCTGTCCACAGCCATTTCATAGAAGGCCGTACTCCCCTAGCAGACTGACCGCGAGCGACATCGCAAGAAGACCGACGATGCTTGGCGAATCTTTGGCAATGAGGACGAAAACGGTGCGGGATCCTGTAGAACAATTAACAATGTCAGTTCACTTAGGTATCGACTCGTTAGAGTCAATGAGACTGACGCGATATGTCAACGACGCAGCCGCAATCTGCGCTGTACAAGATACGGCTTTGAAGGTGCAATGGCTACTCACCTCCACTGGTCCTATTACCGGTCTTGATCTTCGGGATCTTCTTCTTCTTCCTCTCGACGAGATGGGCACGGTCCAATGCATCTTGCCTTCCTTCTGGGACAGACACGTCTTTGAGGTGGATTGTTTCTATCGCTTCCTCGTCATCTGTTATATAGGCTGTTAAGATGATATCGAGTAAGCTCAAGTCAGTCTGTTGTGTGAAGGATATTGTGTCTACGGGGACAGCTCAAGGTAGCAGGAGGAAGATGTTGCTCACTATCATATCCCTTGAGACCATCGTCAACATATCTCACATCTTGGGACAACTGGACGGCATCAAAGGCCGGAGTCTGATCTGCTGAACCACGTCAGTTGTAAGAGCACGCACGACAGCAAGATTCGATACGAAAAGGAAAATGCTTAATTTTACCGACCTGCGCAATCACCCCTTCCAGAACTTCGATTCTCTCGCATTGCTTCCTGGTAGGACTAGTCAAGGCGATTGTACCCCCCATCAGACAGACTATGAGACAGTTCACAGCACGCATTGTTCTGTAATTATGTTGTGATCGCGTTGTCAGAGGCGACACGAGCAGGTCCTAGGACGATTAAGAAAGCCAGAGGATGGGAAACACGATGTAAGCGGCGGAACCCATTCGCCCGTTATGTACTGCGGAGAGCGAAGGGGGTTGGGGGGGGGGGCGTATTATCCTGCGTCATACAGTACTCATAGATCGGTCGTATGATGTGGTTCTGAGACATGCTGAGATACTGAAGCTGAATGTTGAGTCTAAAGCGTATCTGTTGCACAAAAGATGTGGCGGATTCCATTTGGCGATGATAACATTCAGCAAAGCGGTTGCAACAGGTGGGAGCGTACAGTCCGATGATTGGGAGAGGTTGGGTTTGTACAGTATCTTAGTGGGAAGGACAGAGGCGGAAGGGAGGCACTGCCTGAGCATGACCTGTGACGGGACTGTGATAAGATTGTATGTTGACATTGTGCGCGACGACGTGCACTGTGCTCTTTTCCTGCTTACAGTGGGTGGATCACACAGTATTCTTAGGAAACCGTTTTCAAATCTTCCACGTTTCCACCGTATCCGAACCACAGGATGATGGAGGTACATTTCTGTGAAATGATGAGGTCTAGGCCCTGCGAGGTTTTGAAGGAGGAAAGCAAGGAAGGGAGGGGAGAGGTGCTGAAGGCTAAGTGATAGTGGAGAAGAAGAGACTTCTCGTGCTACATCTTGAGTGATCCGCTATAATCATAATCAGTGATTGGCCAGTCTGCGACTCATGTGGCTTCCATTGGGTGTCGAGCCACCTTGGAAAGTCATGGAATGGATGGTGATCAAACACTGCTCACAGTTGATCTCATCCCCAGCCATATTACTTTTCAAGAGAGTCCGACACCTGCAAACTTGTAGACCTGCTCTGCAGACATTTCGAACCAAATGTCTTCGTTGCTCCAATCATTGTCCATCAGATTCAAGCTCTCGCACACCGTTGAGTCTCGACCGACACATCTTCATCACTCAAAGTGTCTGGCTCTGCGTTGTTGTTCTCAGCCACAGCCAGGAGCGACTAGTGTGCAGTGAAGCCGTCTTTGTGACTACCGTTGTTGGCGTCACAGAAATTGTAGACTAGACAGTGGATACACGTCGATAGTTTTCGGTTTTCATTGGGGAAGGAGTAGCAAGTTATGTTTCATGCAGGATGGCAGATACATCGCTACAGTCCCAGACACTTGACACTACGAGGAGATGGAGATAGAGCAACAAGGCCTAGCTACTACTGCAGGTTTTCCGTGCTGCCGTTGCCGCGTTGTGGATCTCCCATCAGCACCATAACGTCGATGAGGCATCATGGATCTATCCCAGATCTTCCGCCCCGCCCCCACCCGCATCTCCTATACTCTTGAACGACACCGGAACCCGACGGCATCGTATGACTCGGAATAGCGATACAGTACGGCAAGTATCGTGGTCTGACTCGGATTCTCACACGGGGCGGTGACAATCGTCTCATGTGTTCAAAGGATCATACGACGCGGTCGGGGTGTCTCGGACAATCTCTTCCTCTCACACACATCTCGCTACGAAATTTCATCTTTCGCCCTCGTAGCTCCTCGTCGCTTATGGACTACTATAGTAGTCGACGTTGAGCCGTACAGTGGGCATGACTATGCAGAGAGCGCAAAGTATGCATTGTTTTGGGAGATGGGTGGGCATTCGCCACGGTCAACCAGGATCTGCTGGGGTATCCCAAGCTCCACTTTGCCAAACCTCCCGCCCCACTGCCACACACCCCGGAATGTGACACCAGTTTGGTCCCAGCCAGACTAAGCTCAAACTAAGCACACCAAATAAAATAGACCGGAGTGCTTCTCGAGCCGGTGACACTCCGCGATGGTCGGTTCACTACTTTAGCGGCCCGCAAGATGTCCATGCTGATCGTTATTCGGGAGCGTACGCTTTCCCACACCTTCTGCAAGAGTAGATAATCTTGAGCGTTGGGTCTGGATCTAGATCGTACCACCTGCCACAAGTCCAGACGATCCGTCCGTCCGTAGGCGCCCGGTCTATTGTGACATGATCCCGAATCCGTCCAATCCATGCGTAGTCCATTCATCCTAAAGGACATGGACAAGCAAGGAGCGTGTGTCCGAGGGAGTATCTTCACCCAAGGAATGTCCCGCCGGGATTTCCCAACTCCGGATAGTCACGCGCTAAGCTAATGATTGTGACTGACTTGCGATTAGAGTTTTGTCGCACCTGCCTTTACCTCCCGACCTGGTCGGATAACGATTCATCCCGAAAGCAGAGTGGGACGATCAAGGTCGGTTGTCTTTGTTCTTGTCTCTAACCCACGCGCATTCCCATCTTCCCTAATTGAACGCTCTGTCTGTTATCTTGATGTTCGGTGTACAAAAAAAAACACAAAAATACAAATTCTGACGTGATGATTTGTAGAAATCAGTCCGTGATTTGTAGATTTTGAGTCTATTTGTACAAATTAGACGCGACGTTTCCCGGTAAAATTACCCTTTTCGGTAAAGTCAAGATTCCGTAAGTTTCCGTCCCTGAACAAAAAGGGACAGTACCTGATCACCTAAACATTGTGCGTACCACGTACCAACTTTCTATTCTTTCCGCGTGTGAGCGAGAGAGCGAGATAACGATGAAACGATTGAATGGACCGACCGACCTACTCCACAACTAGACAGCGTCTGCGTCCGAGTCCGATTATCTGTACGGTGGATATCACTTTGAATTCAAGGAGGATGTGCACTCCGAGTCGGAGCGGTCTGAATATATCGTATGGAAGGGGGATGGTCTGTAAAAGGTATATAAACCCCTTCGACGGGGTCGTCAATTCTCATTTCTTTTTTCTTCATCACACAACAACAAGAACAAAGCCTTCCAAACCAACCAACCAGCCTACCAAAGCAAACCAACCTCATCTCGCCTTAACAAGCAAACCAAACCAAACAACACTTTATAACAATGTTCGCTCGATCCATCCTTCGATCTACTTCCACTTCTATCCCTCAGGCTAGAATGATGATGTCCCGAAAGGCTTCCACCTGGGCTCCCGAACCTCAACATTTGCATCCTGTAAGTCATAGCAATAAATCTTCACTTGTAGTGCCACTCTTACTGACTCATTTCGCCACTTTTTCTTAGGTGCGACAATTCTTCCACGATGCTCCTGTTCCAGTTGATGCCTACCCTCTTATCGGTATCGTCGTGATCATGTGCTCCGCTGCCACTTACAGTGAGTCTTACCTTTCTTTCAAACAACCTCATCTGACGCATTTGCTGACTTATCACTTTTCCTTTCAGTGCTCGGCAAGCACATCTCTGAAGACCGAGATCACCTCCGATGGGCTCCTCACCACGGTGGTGTCAAGTTTCAGATTCCCTCAAGCCAGTAATCACCCACATCACCCACATCACCGATCATTGGCTTCTTCCACTACCACCCACGCATCGTCGTCAACAGATGTGAACAACCACACGTCTGATAGACATCTTTCTTCTTATTTCTCAGTTTCGGATTCTTTCTCTGGAGATGTTGATATAATAGCGCTTTTGTACAATTCTCATGACATGTCATCGCGATGATAAAGATAACAATGACGATCTGGACCCGAGCAATATTGTCATTGGCACGGTACTGATAATACTGACCTGAGGCTTTGAAATGACTGCGCACTGACTTGAGCCTGCACGGAGGCCGCCCGACCTACCTCCGGCTCGACACCACCAAGTCGACCTCGACAACGTCGTCAATAAGTGCCTCGGTTCTCAACTCGAACACGGACAATCAAGACGGAAAATCAATCACCCTACCGACTTGTACGCGCGGAACTTCACCATCTCGCCATTCTTCGAACCTTTGACCTTCGACTCCAGCATCGCTGACAAACGACTCGCTGTGCTTACAAAACTGCGGATCCTCAATGACGACAAGCGAGTCGATAACATAGCCATAGCCATCCAAGCTTCGAACTGGTTGTAGTCAATGTTCTCAACAACAACACGATATTTTGGATGGTCAACGACACGCACGAGCGCTTTCACGATACTGCCCTTACTCGGAGTTCTTCGACATTGACACAGGATAAAGCCAGAGCGCCAGTCATCATTGCCACACAATACAGTGCTCATATCCTACGCTACGCTTTTCGCTAGAACCGCCAATTCGCTCACTTGACGCCTCTCCGGCGAGACGACTTCGATGAAGACTCGATTAAGTTATACGATATATTTCGTTCTTCAATTTATGACCAAGCAATTCTTCCCTCAATCTTTGCGCTCATAAGTTGACACCAGCGAATCTAGAAAGAGTCAATTACATTATCAGCAGGAAAATCTTTTTAAGCAGGTTCAAACCCGAGTATTGTAGACGTTGAATAGTCCGAAGAATTCGACTTATTCCGACAATCCGTTCTTTTCGACCATACGCAGTTTCAGGACCAGCGACAAACTGATCTGATCCGATCTGATCTGATCTGTGCGCAGTGTAGTCTCGATGAAGTGCCTCGGTTCCCGTTGTCGCAGCAGTGGTACGATACGACAATTCTGAGCCAACGTCGTTGTGCACGGGTCATAACCCTCGTCGGAAGCACGTAGAATGGAAACGACCCGACAATGGAAAGAAGCAGAGCACAGCAAGACTAGCCACACGTCTCTTCATGGACAAATCAACGACAACGGATCCATCAGACATATAACAATATAGACGGCAGAGGGGACGGAATTGTAGGAAAAGGAACCAATCGGATTTCGATGCACTAGGCGAACATGCTGAGCGATTAGCGGCCTCTTCGAATTTGCATGACCGCCCGCTTGATACAGGTGAGCAGGTTGTCATGGTCAATCAGAAACGAGCAGGGCAGGTAGCGAACACGGTTTCGGGCGGGTCATCTGATGTATAGACCAGAGAAAAGCCTCGAACGAGGTAGGAAGGAATCGTTAGATGTAAAGAAACAGCAGATTTGCGTCCTGCATGCTACCAGGGACAAGGATGAGAATATGCATGACGGCGGAGTATCGGGGCGTCAGGACGATATATCAGTACCCAATTTGTGCACAGACACAACCATTTGAACGATCGATGTGAGCATCTCTCGCAGTCAGTACCAATAACAGCATAGTGCTTGGTCGGCCTCATGCCCAATGAACGATGAGCAAGCTATGTACCATTTCGTACTTTAAATTCATTTCCATTCGACTTCTTCTCCCACACGCCCATGATACGTCATCAAGCCACTCGTTGCTACAAGTCCGATTTACTCCTGTTTCTTGGTAGGACCAGTTCGGAGCTATCCGATTGGTCAGTCAGCCAGTGCTCTGCTTTCACTACCAGTGTCATGCACTCACATCACCTCGGTAGACTGTAGGAGAGTGGAACAGTGCTATGTCAGCGAGTGATCTTTCCCTCACCAGTGGTATGATATGTATGACAATGCAGTTGTAATGAGCTGAGGCTGTGAGAGGAATTCCACTCACATTGTCTGCCAACGGCGATACCCGCGCCGACACAAGCGGCAGCCACGACGAATGCCATAGGGTAGAGCTCGACAGGGATGTCTGGCGTACGAGTGGGAGATCAGTATACATGCTTGAATCCAAGCCAGTATTCCTTCTCCTCCTCCTTTACAAGTATAACTCACCTCGAAGACCGAATCGGAAGATCTAGAAACGAGCGATCAAATCAGCTTTCTTTCACTCCGCGATGATCCCAAACACCGACGCAGCACCTTGCACGCATACTCACCAACTTGGACTTTCCACCTCTTTGCTCCTGGGTGTTCCACCTCTTACCGGCAATACCGAGACCGAGAGAGCTGACAGAAGCAGGTCGGGCGGCTGTGATGGGTCGTCGAAGAGCAGAGGTTCGGAGAGCAGATTGAGTCTGACGAAGGATGGTGGTGGAAGGGTACATGTTGACTGATTGTGCTTATGTGAGATAGCTATAGCTTATATACGAGTAGTGAAGTTGTGTTGATATGAGTGAAAGAGAAAGATAGCAACGGAATGCGTGAGTTGTTATACCGTGCGTCTCTGTTGTGCGTGAGTGTGTATGTATGTAAGTGTGCCCCGTGCGATTGGCGCCATCATGGTGCGTCTGTCCCATCCGGCTAAGCATAATGCCCCCCCTCCCTCCCTGCTATTCTCCAGCGGTGACGTCAAATAACCTGAACTTAGCTCCCAATTGAACCCTTTATCAATCCGGGGCCGATTTGCAATTTACTTCGCATGCCTACGGACATAATACATGCAGTGCCTGCCTACTTCCCCATGTCGTTGACACGCACCGCCGGTTGATGTTGCTTAACCGTTTCCCAACGCAGAACAACGTTCGCTCGCTTCGACCACCTGCACCTGAACTGTACAACTGCTCATTGCATCACATTATAAACTCTACAGCACATCCTTCAGCTCAATCAAATACCTCCCCTCACAATGGTCAACATTCAAGCTCAGTTCGACAAGGCCGTCGCCATCATCAACAACCCCGCTAACAAGACCGCCATCGAGACCAGCACAGACGAGAAGCTCCAGGTGGGTAAGGCAGCTTTGGACATAGTCTAGCTGTGGCTCGTCTATCTCCATCAGCCATGTCCACCGCCTGTGGAACACGCAAACTACCTTACTGACATTCATCTTCCCCCGCCTATCACAGTTCTACGGCGCTTACAAGCAGGCCAACGAGGGTGACTACACCAACGGCAAAGCCCCTGGTGAGTTGTGACATTAGCTTCCTTTCGTCGGTACCAATGAAAGTCGCCAGACGATCAGCCAATGCTAACCTGCTGACTCACTCAGGCACTTTCGACTTCACCGGCAAGGCAAAGTACAATGCCTGGAAGAAGAACGAGGGTTTGAGCAAAGAACAAGCTCAAGCCATCTACGTCGAGCTTTTCAAGTCGGTACGTTGAATCTCTATCAGACTGCCTGAGGAAGCTTTAGAGTGATCGTACATCAATGGAGCATATGATACTAACGATATAACCTTTGTGTTCCCTCACGTGTAGATCATCCAAAAGTCAGAGGATGAGGAGTCTAAAAAGTTCCTCGAGGAGGTCGAGCGTGAGTAGCCAAGTTCGATCGGTCCCACAACTCTAGCTTGATTGCTGATGGCCTTATCCACTTTCACAGAGGCCGGTGCTCAGTAGATTGAATCTTCTTCACGAGTAGACGGGTCCGGTTCGATTTGATGAGGTCATGCAGTCATTGAAGATGTTCAGTTTTGGGAAAGCATAGCTGTGTTCAAGTGATCGGAGGAGTGTTCTTCAAATGATGTCTCTGTCCGAAAAGGCGGTGCGCTGTCCTGACTGACTTGGTCTACAAGACTGTGTGCTGTTCGATCGAAAGACTCTTCGAATCACGGCGAGCCTGGATCGTTGTGGTAACAAAGTCAAATGTCGTCCGCTTCCGAGTACAAGAATAGCATTCATCATCCGGCTGGTATTTCCGAAGGAAGACATACGAGGGTCGGGGATCTACTGGACTCCGGATGAAGTTAGGACGATGTCAAGGATGTACAGTACATGATATTCGTGTTTCGGAGAAATTCGTCTCAGGACGTCAGAGGGCTCCGTTGATTGTCATGACACGGACACGGGGGAACATAGCCTTCATCCCCCCGACTCCGCCTGTCCAAAGGGTACAGCAATTACATCCCACGCGCATAGCCTTGACCCACACTGGTATAATTGGATTTAAGATTGACCCGCACTGGTCCTCTGCCAAGTCGTCAAACTAGTTCTCCCCTCAGGGATGTCTGCTATAGATCGTGGTTATGCCCGGACTAATTCAGGAAAAAGGATGAAACATCGATCGATTATACACCTTTGGAATGTCTTTTAATAGCTTTCAAGCTCTTTTGTTGGTTCAAAGGATACATAAGCTATACCTATATAAGCAATCGACACCATGTTCCCGAATAGACTCACGAGCCCAATCTCATCTCCTCCTGAGTCGTCTGCTTCCACTCTGACAGTCCTGTTTATACGATGTTTGGCGTCAAGTCCCTCCCGCTTGCTGCGTTGTGGTCTGTCCTCCTCGTTGGGCAAGTCACAGCCACTGTCGTCCCTGTAAGTCTCACCAGCTTAGCTCTGAGTGAGCATTACTGACTATCCCAATTGAATCTAAAGAACCCGAAGATCGGACGAGCGAAACGACAAACCCCTGCCGGCGTGACTGTCACAGTAACCAACTGTGCTGCCGTCTCTTCTTCGGCCACTACCGCTGTCCCGAGCAGCTCCGAGGTTGTGTCGTCAATCAGCGATGCTGTCGATTTGGCAAGTGCGACCCCGTCAGCGGTCGCTTCTTCTGCTTCTGCAGCAGGTGGAGTAAGTGCAAGTGCAAGCGCAAGTTCCGGTATCGCCAGTGCCAGTGCCAGTGCCAGTGTGTCCAGCGCCGTCACCAGTGCCAGTGCCAGTGCGTCGAGCTCTTCTGCTAGTGCCGCTACTCTGAGTGCAGCCAGCTCGGCTACTAGCTCCAGCTCCAGTGCCAGTGCCAGTACCCCGTCCGCAACTTCGGTCTCATCATCGTCCACATCTCCCTTCGCTCCATCTTTGGCCGACTCGTCATTCTTGTACGATCTCGACCATCAAGGTATCAACTCACCCATCATCACGACTGATACGGGTCTTGCGTTGGATAAGCAGATCTATATTGTGGATATGGTCGGAAACAGTGCTGAACAGATGTGAGTGCGCGGGAGCGGGGACGGAGCGAGTCTCCGGCCTTCTGTTTACGATTTCAGTGAAATGGCTCGTTACCAGGGTGTGATGCTAATTGTGTATTGACGTTGTCATGGAAGTGCGGGATATCACCAAGCTGGTAAACAGGTCGTTTGTTACTTTAGCGCTGGTGCTTGGGAACCAACACGGTGAGTAGCAGCTCTCAACTACCAACCAGCTCAAGCTCCATTGTCCACCGTCGTCAATCATCGTTCAACGGAAAACATCAATGATTATAGATGCGAATCTTGATCTGACTTGACCATCTGTGTGGGACGCAGTACCGACGCACGCGATTTCCTCCCTCAATGTTATTGCGGCAAGGACGTGACGTACGACAATTCGACAGGAGCTTGTACCGGATCCAACGCAAACGATAATGCGATTGTTGAATGGGGTGATTGGTGGTTGGATATCCATTCGCAGGAATGTATCGATAATGTGAGGAGTGTCTTGACGGCAAGGTTCGATCTGGCAAAGCAAAAGGGATGTGATGCCGTTGATTGTGATAATGTCGATAGCGTGAGTGTGCCTTCCTCCACTTGTCCTGCTTCCCATTGTCTTGAAGACCAAGTCAAGTCAAGTCAGAAAAGGCTGACCAAACGATATGACGATGTCTCGATCCAGTACCGGGGAACTCAGAAATACGGAACGACAGCACAAGACCAAGTCAACCATCTCCTCTGGCTCTCGTCTCAAGCTCGAGCACGAGGAATGGGAATCAGTCTCAAAAACTCCGGAGGTCTAGTCACGGATGTGTCAACTCGACAACCTACTCAATGGGCAGATTCACTCGTTGCCGCTTTCGATTTCAACAATATTGAATCTTGCGTGAGTTGATACGAGATCCGTATCATAGTCCTCCCCTTCTCTTGGTCTGAACATCTTGACCTAGCCATGTCGATCGAAGCGAGGCTAAAGTCATTCCTGGTTGTCATGCCACGCAGCACGCACAAAACATTTGCGACTTGTACGACCCATTCCTCAGAGCTGGTAAACCGCAAGTCCAACTCGAATACGGCGACGCCATCACATCTTGTCCAACACTCTCGGAAGGTCAGAAACTCTTGGTCTACAGCAAGAACGATCTCAACTCGCAGCTCGTCACCCTTAGCTGTTAATTTCGAAAAGACAGAGGAGGAAGGGCGGGAGGACAAGGATGTGAAGGTGGTTGGAGGTGAACAATGGACAATAACAAAGTGAGGGACTGGTTTCCCGATTTCAGTAATATAGTGAACAGAAGAACCAAAAAGAGCAATAGAAATAGTGGTTAGTTTGATGCACAGTAGTCTTTCTTGGGTCGAAATAGCAACGATTTGGTCGCGAACGAAGGCCTCGGTCGAATTGTCAGTACAGTCCACCCATCTGCCATCGTGGTGACCGTCCTCCGCCAGTCAGCCTTGCTCAGTCAGGTCCGCTGTGTGCAGTAACCAGTCTCCAATTCGAGCTCTCAACTCCATCCAAGTGCATACATCCGCCCTATCTAATGAGTATGGTGTGATTGCTCGTATCGAATACCGCTGCGAAGGGGAACATATTAGGTCAGTTCAAGTCCTTTCCACGGGAGTCAAGAACGGAACTCACCAGTACCCACAAGCCTTGGGTCCTGGACAAACGAGGAAAAAAAGGTAAGCATGTATTCTATAGTGTATCGTTTCCCCTCATACATCGCGCTGTGTTGCAACGTACCGGGCTTGTCCTAAAACCGGGAAAAGGACAATTGGTCAGCATAATGCTGCATACGACTTAAAGAGTGAGAAGCCAGCTCCACTTACAAGGTTGATGAAGATCTTGGGGTGACCGAGAGCGCCGCCGCCTGTGTGGGGGAAGTTGTAGTCAGCATAAGTCCTTATTGTTCGTAATGATTTGCGCATGTCGTGGTTGTCCGCCCCCGTCCCTCCTAGCTGACATCTGTGTACAACCTTTCCATCCCTTCTCATCCGCATCACAATCATCGCTTCTCCGTCCGAGATCCAGATGATCATCAACCCCCTTCCCCTCCCTCCAATCCCTTACTGTCCTCACTGTCTACCGTTCACCCTTCCCCACACCCATCTGAGCAGAAGAGAAGAGAAAACCCAAGCAAGAATGCCAATCCCAAGACCCGAACCAAACCAAACTCACCACCATCACAAACTGCCTTTCTACCCTCGACCAACCTCACCGGATCTTCCGCGACCATCCCCATCGCGCTCGGTGAATTGGGTTGAAATTCCCATGAGGTCTGTTCGAATCTCACATTATCGTATGCGTTCGGTTTCGGGTTTTGACCCGTTGACCAAGTCTTGGGAACGTTGGGGGATTGTTGTAAGTGTGCTGGGGAAGAAGAGGTCGGTTGTTTTGATGGAACGGGAGCAGGAGGAGTAGGGGAGGAAGTGGAGTATGAAGAGGCTGAAGAGGCGGATGCGAGAGGGGAGAGTTGGAGACGACGAGGGTGCACGAGCGAGCGGGTAGCGGTTCGAAGGACGGACATTGTGTTTGTAGTAACAAGGAAGCTAGGTTGTTAGGAGAATGTCAATGACCATTAAGTATGTAACAATAGCAATCAGCAGTACTGGCAACAGCAGCAACAGCACTCGGCCAACCAACGACGCACCAAGTTTCGGCGATATCGGCAATGTGGCACTTGGTTACCGTCAGCCTCACCCAATGACCATCAGCCAGTTTGAACGTATCAATGCAAATGCATATCTGACGGTGTGCAACATGCATATGAGGGTCCAGGAAACACGCAGCCCTCACTACCGACAAGAATCAGACAGCAGCATTTTGCGAGCTGTGAATAGCGAGAGATTGAACGTATGGATGAGAACCAAGCCATATGCTACATACATGTCCATGTCTGCAGCTTTACTGTAAATGGCTTAGGCACACTCCTCCGCGTGATATAGCTGCATCGTCACCTCCCTCAGCTATACGGAGGCAGTCCACCCCTCTCATACCCCGGCGGTGCCTCTCCATGAGCCACGACACCCACTCCAACACCCTCATCAGCAGCATGCCGCGACGGTCTTCTCGCTCCAGCTCGCAGACTAGAGGCTGCCACACCTCCCACCGCACTTGCAGCTTGAGACGCGTCAAAGCTCGGAGGATCGTGTGCCGGTGGTGTAGTAGTGTGTGTATGAGGGTGAGGGTGGGGAGGCGGTGCACCGAACGCTGGAGGGTGGTGGTAGCCTGGTTGATGTGGCGATGAGTGCGACTGATCAAACGATGGCAGTGCGGGGAGGGAAGGTTCATCGATTCCAGGTGGAAGATCGTCCTGTAGCAGCGGGCAAAAGTCAGAACCATTTGTTGTAACACACAGCGGGACTGTCCCGAGGAAAGCTTTGGTACACAGAATGCAACTCACCTGCAGATCAACAACCCTCGTGCCTTCTCCCAACCCCAAATGCTCCATCAACTCCAACCCCTCCATGCCTCTCCCACCCTCCAAACCCATACCCAACCTCGCTACCATCCCACCCACCACACTCGCACCCTCGATGTCCCCTTCCTGAGGCGGATCCATACTTCCTCCAACGCCGAAGGAAGCTGACATCGAAGGTGGGGCAACTGAGAATGTCTCATATCCGTCGTACTAGATCGCCCTTTCCTGTATCAGCTCTGCACAACATCACGACCCAAGTTAAAGTGATGAGGAAGCAAGGGTGACTCACCTCGACCCAAGTGCCCAACTCTCCACCTAGACTACCTCTCCTCCCCACCCAAGTGGATCGATCGAATCCTTCCCCATCTCCATCTATCTGCTCCTCAAAAGCCACCGGAACAAGTCTCTCCGACCTCACCAATTCCGTCGGCAATGGCGCTTCACCCGCTCTCATCTGTTCCTCCGATTCCAAGAAGGTCGGCAGGCCACTCGCACTCGTTGAAGGTCCCGCTGCGCTAGTTTCTCCATTGGGTGTAGCGCCGTCGAAAGGCGGAGGTAGATCATCTGCTCTTCCTGCTGATTCACCTGCTCTGAAAGTACCAGATTGTCCAACCACGTCTCGTCCTTTATGTCGATACGCTTCTCTCGCCATCTCTTCGTCCGATTTGTAATACCTCTCTGTCGCAAGTTCTCCATCGACAGCACCGACTCCTGAGCCATCGACGACCATCTCGACCCCACCACTACCTGGAGCAGGTTCCAATCCACGTTCGATCACCACTTCGGTCGGTTCTCTCCACAATCTGGGTCGAATAACGATTTCTCGTTGGATCGTCCAATCTCGTCCTGCTTCAATCCCGAACCCAATTGTGACACGTAGAAAGAAGGAGACCGAATGATAGACAGTAGTCATGTTGATTTCGCCCCACGTCTGTTCGGCCACAGCACCCAGTTGGGCGGTTGGGACGGTAAACAGCACACGAACGGGAGGGTGGTTCCGACCTGATCCGGGATATCGAAGTGATTTTCCTGAGGCATGAAGAAGTGTGAGATATTCCGAAGACGACAACGAGTCTTCACTATCACTAGTCGAGGATGAGGAAGCTTCGCTAGTATCCGAATGGATGGTTACCCGTCGGAAGAGCTCCACTCTGACTCGTCGAAGGGGTCGTAAAGTCTCTGCAGGATCAGGTTGACTAGACAACCCCGCTACGCCCGTCTTCTTCCTCTTCTCCTGAGGCTTGATCTCCACGCCCAATCTCAACAGCTCCCCCAGACGAGGTGTCGCTTGATCGACCAGTAATCTGGCGACTCCACCATCTTTCTCCACTTTTTCTTCGACCTCCTGTGGTGGTGGGGGTGCACCTTCTCCATTTACCCTTCCAAATGCGGGTGACAAGGAGCTGCATCCCACGTCCTGAGGAGTTCCCTCGATCCTCATGTCCTCAACTACCTTTTGACCAGAAGGAAGAACCAGTTCTACTCGAATACCCCATCGTACTTCTCCTTTATCGTAAGCCGTCAGGTTGAGCGTCCCAGGCACAGGATATTGAACGGCAACAGACGGAGTGGTGGAAGGCAGCTCGAGCGATGAAGGAAGAGGGATAGAGAAGCGCTGAGAGGAAGGAAATGGGGCAGTAGGATCTACCGGAGCGGGAGTAGAGGATGAGGATGAGGATGAGGTGTCGATATTGCGTTGAGGCGGGTAGAGGGTTTGTAAGGGGAATATGTGAAGTGGGATGGAAGGGTGATTGGGCAGATGGTTGGTCAGATAAAGCTGGATGCTTCTGCAATGACAAAAGCATACACATCGTTGTCGTCAGCTAAGATTGTATAGCAAAAGATAGGTAACATATGCACGACAACACTCACAAACTCTTCACCACTCCTATCTTCTTTCCCCTCCCTTCGCCTAATCCCTTCACATAGACCTCACCCTGGACCGTTCTGCCCCAGAAAAAACTTGCAGAATCAGGTAATGGGACTACCAAGATCTGAGGTTGAGAAGGCACATAGGTCGGTGGCGGGGGTAAAGCGTTCTCCTCATCCGTTGTGGACTGGTTCGGTTGGGCCGAGACAGACGAGGTCATGATGACTCAACCTCCGTCCGTCAAGCGTCGAGAGCGGATCGTACGGGGACGACGAGTTCGCTTTCGACTAAGAGCACCTTGTTGGATGCTCGGAGGGAGCAGAAGTCCACCAGGCAGTTGGTAACAATTCGACTTGGTAGAGCAGAACCGAGGTCAAAGGAAGGGTGTAGCGAGAGCGATGCAAAGCGAAGCGAAGTGGCCAAAATGAACCGATACTGTACGTAGCTCTCCGTAGCTTTTCCTGTGGGTAATCGCTAGTGACTCCAGGTCGGTGATGGGGGCTACTTCGTGCCGATGAAATGAATGAAGAGGGCGGATGTTGCGTGTACTGCGAAATGGTGATGAGAGGCAGTGTGTACAATTGTTCCAGGACAGATTACTAAACGGTTCGGTTTCCATAACGTTAACGTAGTTCATAGCGGGTCCCCGCGTAATCACAGACCCGTGGGTCATCTTACGCAACGTCAATCTTGTCATAAAAGGGAGGTAGGTATCCAATCCATATCCGATCCACCAAAGACTACGGGAACTTGTACTGAACTATACTATACATGATGTTACAAGCTCTCTCCCTCACTCATCTGACTCCTCGCACCAGCAGACAAACCGTATAAATGATAGTCCAGCTATCTACCTGATCCTCTTCAACCTCTCCGTGTTCTTCATAACCGCGAACTCAAGGTTCTCCGTCTTGTCCGTGACTCTTGTCAATCTCTGGTTCTGTCCGCCGACCTCGTCACCCATTGCCATTGCAAGGGATTTCAACCTCCTTGTGACATCAAGAGTCTCGTCGAGGTTCTGATCCAGCTCCTCCTCGATTCCTTCGTCTTCCGAATCAGCCTCGAACTGAAATTTCGACCTTTCATCTTTTCTGGCTTTCTGTTCTCCTGGTAGAGGTGTTCGGTCCACTCCACCATAGGGTGATGGGTTGGCTGCGTTACCGAGACGCTTGCGAGTGTCAGTGATATCGTTGATGGCCTTGGCTCGATCGATACGCTCCATGGCATGACGTTCGTCAATCTTCCTCTCCTCGGCTGCACGTTTAGAATCCTGTTCGAGGGAGTCCAAATCAGGTTTGCCTCTCTAATCCAGCAAGAAAGAGTACTTACCTTGTTCCAGACTACAGCAGGTTTGAAAATGCTCCTTCTCAACTTCTTGAGCTCTTCAGCCTTGTCCTCGGCTCGCTGATTGTTTGCCTTGGCCATATCAAGGTATCTTTCCGAGTTGGCGATTCGTTCTGCGCGAGGTATGTTCAGCAAGGGAAGCAGCGTTTTGGACCTCATACAGACGTGAGATCGTCACTCACCGGACTGGTCAGCCAATTTGGCCACGGTACCCCGAGCTGACTCTTCCGCTTCCCTGGCAAGTCTGAGTGCGTTTCTGTATCACGACACAAGGATATCAGCCACCTCCCATTCAGAGATACCACTAGGTTTGATTGATTGACTGCCATTCGAAACTTACCTGGTACTTGCCAAACTTTCCTGCTTGATACCTCTCATCTCCTGCTTAATACCTTCAATCTCTTCATCCTCTTCGAAATCCTCTTCCATCTCTCTCCCTTCATATCCATACTTTCTTTCTGCGACAGGTTTCTCCGGTGCTTGGAACCCTGCGAAGAGCTCATTACGAGCCGCATCGTTCGGACCCACAGATCCTTTGGCGTATGGGTTTCCACCGCCACCACCGGCTCCGGTGTTGGCTGTAGCGTAAGGGTCACCACCTCCAGCAGCGGGCTTTGACCTAGTGTAAGGGTCACCACCAGATGCGCCGTATCGAGCGTTGTTTCCCGCACCGCCAGATGCGTACGGGTCTTGTTGAGGAGCCGAAGCGCCGGCAGGAGGAGCAACGGGAGGAATCAAAGGTGCATCCTTGTTTCGTCGGAAGAAAGACATGGTGGCGTGGCTGGGACTGGGACTGGGACTGGGTTTGGTTATAACAGCGTGTTTTGTTGGCTAGATGTGTCTGATGCAGTGATCGGAGAGACTGATGTCAATCTGTGATGTACAGTGGTAAATCAGGTGCCACTACAGCATCGAGATGGAGAGGAGACAAAGGGACTCACTGACTAAGCTGAAACCGTCCTGACACAGAATGGAGCTGAATGCGCTTGACGACCAGGGGTTTGAGCAATGTACAGGGCGGTGCAGACGTGTAGTATCCGATAACTAATAGTCGATGACGCGAGTGAGTTCGTTACTCTCCAGAGTATGAGACGGTCTTCGGCAGTCCGATCGGTAAAGGTGCAATGGTTGACTGTACGTCGTGGATAGAATGATGAGATGTTGATAAGTGTGAGATGAACAGTCAGTTGGGTGAATGTGACCGAGGCGGGATGACGGTCCACAAGGTGGAGTCACGTCAGTGCGGATTATCATGCTCGCGCCACGTGTCCTCATCGGGGAGCAATTGTCAGGCTGACTTGTACTATTGCTCTGGTCCATCTACTCGCGAAGCGTGTACGAGTTTACAACATTATTTAGGTTGATCCAACTTACATTACATTATCTACATCTTGACATCAAAGTAGACACCATGTCCGCCCCTCTACCTTACGACGCGACTCCTCCTCCCGAATCCCCTCGACCCGAAGTTGAGCCTATAGAAGTTGAGAACCCAGCTCTCGATCGACCGCTTGACGAATACGATGTCCCTGCCACAATACCCGATCATGTGAAGTCGTTGATGGGGAGGATGAGTAAAGGGAAGGTGTACTTAATGGAAGAGAGTCCTGCAATATTGCATGTAGATGGTGAAGAGAGGGTAAAGCGTGATCCTGTGAGTGGCATGCCAATCTACGTCAAAACCGCTTTTGTACTGTTTGACTGACAAGGAGTAACTGCATGTAGAGGATCGCTGCTTTGGCAGAAAGATTGGATGCACAAGATCCCACTTCATGGCTGGGTGAGTGAATACACTATGCATGGTACAGGTAAGGGAATGCACGCTGATCAAACCCGTCGGCGACACAGAGGCAATCTCCGCTGGCGCCCCTTCACCCATCAAACCATCTGCATTGTACCTCCGTTCAGACCTGATCCAACATCTCTCAACGAGCAAGGTATTCTCATGGACCTCGTCGCTGGGCGCGAATGTCATGGGTAAGTGGTTCTCTTCCTATCTCTGCCTGGTATAATCTCACCGAATCTCGTCCTATTGAAACGATATTCAGGTCTCGAATGGCTCAACGATACCACTCTCTTACTCATCTTCCCCACACCTGCTGCTACATTACTCGGTCTCACTCTCCTTTCCAAAGCAGGGTTTGACCCTGCTGAAGGCGACGACCCTTTACTCGAACGTGCGGCCCATTCCGTCCCCATCTCTCTACTACCGCTTGCCGAACCTGAACCCGTACCAAGTCTCGAAGGTCAAGAATTGCTCTCCTCGACCGGCGGTAGTGCGGGTGAAGAAGGTGGGATTAGGAAGAAAGGACGAGGACGATTCGGAGCAGGAGGAGGATCGACCTCTGGATCATACGACCTTGAACCTCTCGTCCCTGCAAGTGATAATGGGACTTCATTCAAATTGGCAGAAGGGATAGATCCCCATGCTCGAATAGCTGTTCGATATGCTGTCGAGTCAGATTCCGATCTTCGAAAAGAAGCAAAACAATCTGAATGGTACAAGCGACACGGTAGAGGTGCAGGTAAAGAGACGGCTTCGTCACGTAGAGCTGTAGGAGGTAGAGAAAGAGAAGATGGAGATGGTTTTAGTTTCAGTGGAAGAGGTGGGGAAGGGAAAGAATTCGCGAGGAGATTGGGAAGAGAGAGGACAGATCCGTATGCGAGATCGTCACGACCGGGAGGAGGGAGAAGGACCCAAGAAGATCTGGATAGGGAGTTGGAAAATATGTCAAAGAGAAGAACGAATGGGGGAGAAGATGGTGGTGGAAACGGACTCGATGAGGACGTAGATATGAACGAGGGATACGGTCGTAGAGCCGGTCGGGGAAGAAGAGGCGGCGACGGCGGAGGAAGGAGAGATGATAGAAGAAGAGGAGGAGGAAATAGGAAAGAAGATTTAGACAAAGGTGAGTCGACACCAGTCAACGTTATTAGGCAGACTTTGCCTGTTAGATGCTGATCCCCCTCCTTGTAGAACTGGATGACCTCTTCGCAGCTCGGACAACAACAGAGTAGTATGATGACAATGTCAAACTCAAATGTCACACAGTGTCACGATCTCTTGCGGAAGCTCGTAACACCTCGCTGAAATACAGCACTGCTACATCCAATGTCTAGGTTACAATACAGTAGCGCTTCGAAGCTGCACACTCCTTAAGCTTGATTCTGACTTTATCCTCACGCCTGGTGCTGCCCTTGAGTGTGCTCCAAAACGGACAACTGTCCGCTGCCCACTCCTACGCCCTCGCCAAAGCCCATATCCGCACTACCTATCATCGCATCCCGAGTTATCCCCAAATCCTTCAAGAACGTATCCAAGTTGACTCCATCTGTACCTGTAAAGTTCTAATCTATCTCATTTGGTTGTCCCATGTCTGGTACGTTCTGCGCCATTGTGCCATCGTATTGGTTTATCCCCCCACTCGCTGTGTTGGATCCTTGACTGATCAGATCGTTTTCAAGCGAGCTACCATTTTGATTTGCCAGCCAACCTTGAATTGGATCAAAGGTGATTTGCGGATCGAACTGGAACATGCCATGTGATGACGACCCGACGTAGTCATGCTGCTGCTGCTGTTGAGCGTAGGGATAAGTATCGGTTATCCGCCGTGAGCTTGACAGGAGGGGATTCGGCCCGTTAGCTATTATATCGGTATTGCCTGCAGTAAGGGTCGGAATCGATTTGAACTTCTTAGCTAGTTGGGTCTCGCTCGGATCGTGAAGTGGCGGAGCCGTACTCGTCTTCGGATCATTATCGCTATACGTTGTCATCCCATCACCTTGAGGCAGCTGTCCTACGCTCGAAGGGCGGGAAACACCGTTTTCGCGACCCGACCTTCTGGTGAGGTAGTCAACGATATCGGGAGAGGCGGCACCGCGAGTCTGTCTCGTAAGTCGTTCGATGTTGGAATCCATTCCCGCTGGAGATTTCCTCGAGATTGCTGCTTCGATCAGATGTGGAATAGAACTGCAAAAAGCAGTCGGTCAACAGAGGCTGAGTCAGATACCGTGCCGTGATCTTAACGTTGAAATTGTGGTGTTGGGACTTACACCGGTGGCCACAATGCCATAGCAGTTTGTAAAGCTCGATCTCTCGACTTTGCATCCTCCTCCACTCTTTGAACCAGTGAATCATCCGCCTGAGGGTGTGAGATTCGCCACTTTTCGAGCTCTTCAGGTGACGGTGTCATTCGCTCCATCGTGACCATTACGTTGTCCACGACGTCACCGATGTCGCCCCAAGCTTTGGGAGCAATTCAATAAGTCGTCAGCTTATCTACTGTAGTCTCAGCCAGGTAGTGCTGCAACCTACCCCATCCCTGTTATCATCCAGATCGTCAGTGAGCGCAGCTTTTAGACAGATACACACATCGACTCACCACTTGATACAGCCCCTCAAGACAGCAGTTCACTTCTTTCTGCTTGGCTTCCCAGGTCCAGCCATATCCACCAGGCTGTTGCAATTCTGTTAGCTGGTAGCTTCACGACTATCTATATGAGAAGTGTAGCTCACCGTATTGCTAGGGTAGCCTTGCTCGTTCGTCGGCACCTCCGCCAGTAATTGAGATGTGGCTATTAACATCCTCATGAAGATCGATGCCGCTATATGGGATTTCAGTCAGCATACTATCCTGAACATGCTCTAGCAGTGCTCATTCGCTGTACCCACTCTGTATCAGACCCGTTGGCATGACGTCCTGGACGGCGTGGCGATTTAGTAATCTCCATTTGAATGACGAAGAATAACCGCTGACCTTGTACATGCTTACTTGAGCCCGGCATGCCTTCAACATCATTTCCACACTCTGCCTGCTCAGCTCGTCCAGCAGCTCCACTTCCCTCTCTGACCCACTCGATGTTGAGCTGGCCGTGGGCGTATTGTCATCTGTTGCAGTTGTTATATGGGCAGAATGGAGCTCTTTGCGGAACTCCAGCTGATCGCGAAGGATATTGTGAACGATGAGTAAGAGGAAAGGACCGCAAAGTCGAAGATTAGTCAGGTACTGTAACAGGGTATCAACATCTATCAGTGAGTACGTAGGTTACATAACCTATAGATGGATCCGGCTACCCACATTGAGAGGTGAAAATCCAAACAGGTCTTCACGGCCGGTACTCTCGAGCAGTTCCACGGTCTGAGTGTTGATATCGGCCGTGATAGATTCCTGATCGATAGGATCAGTATGGTACTCACATTGGAGGGCACGACGCTCACTCACCAGCTCATGCCACAATCGTCTCACGGTCGCACAGAAGCGCCACACATCGACTGAACCCTTGCGTTTACCAGGAGCAGACAGTTCGATTGCGACTCCCCGCCCTAGTACACCAAGTCGGTGATAACACCTATAGATCGTGTCTCGGTCAGTGGTGAGAATGAGGGGGATCGAGCACTGGTTCCGCAGTTCCTTGAGTACGAAAACCGAAAACTTACATCAGGAAGAATGACAATGCTTTGAACGACGACGGTGGAAGATGTTCGTGGACTGTGTGCAACCATTCCCCAGCCGTGTCCACGTCCTCCTGATCGCTGTAAAAGGATGCTATCATCAGTACTAGAACGCTGTGGCAAAACAACTGAGGCAGCTTACAATTTGGGTAGTTGACCCATTGCTGCTGAATACAATGCGTCTCCGATTAGATGTGTCCAGAAGAGGCGTCTGAACAAACAGAATAAGTCTTTATCAGTCTGCGATACCCATGGCAGTGTCGTCCTTGCGCTTACCTTTGCTTCATCCGCAATAGTGTCGTACTCATCGGAAGTTCTTCATCGTCAGTGATTATTGGACCCTCTGATGTCCACATCAATCCAAGCAACCTCATCTGTTCGACGATCGCCGAATGCATCATTTGGCCTATGCAGACCCAGGTCAGTCCCGCACTCCATAGCCGTTTGCACACCTGCCTAAGCTCACTTTCCATCCAGTAGTCCTTCCCAAAGTCCTTGCTGTCGGTCTCTCGATTCAGTTGCGTGAACAGAGTCAAAGCCTGTACACCGGTGATACTGGGTTGTCGGAGGATTCCGTTTGTATCGATAAGTCGACGCGCTCTGTCGGTAAGCGCTCGGCAGACTGTAGTCCTCGCTCGTCCCCAATATGCTCGGGCTTGTGTACCAGGAGTGAACTGTGACAGTGTCAGTAACGCGCGATGAGCTGTCCGGATCGACATACCGTTCCATCGGAGCGAATGACTACAGCGAACGGGACAATCAGTGGACGATAACCTGGTTTGCTCGACAACTCACCTCTTGGAGCATCCTGCGCTCTCTCCGGCTCAAGTCCAAGCACCTGCACGCAAGGTCAGACATTGCGATATCAATCGATAGGAGAAACTCACCACCGGCGAGTCAGAATACCTTGATCCCCACGCTTCGATGACCGCGCACAACGCTTCTTGAGCTGGCGTCATTCTGTCCGACCGTTGACCGGCTCGAGCCCATTCCAAGTAGAAGGACTCGGGACTGATAGCCTGAAGTTGCAAGAGGGGTCAGAACACAGTTAAGCCCATGAGATCGAATTGATCATTACTGTATCGACTCACCGGATACGAGAAATGCACAGCTTGGAAGAATGTCTTGACTAAGTGTCTACTCAATTCCTGACCCAGAGCTCTGTCGGCTAGTTCTTGCTGTACAGTCTCCTTCCTTCCCCATCTGATGACAGCGTTTCCCCCCACCCAGAGTCTCCACATATCCTCCCTGAGAGCTTCAATCTCTCCTTCCATCGGAGCCATCGAGGTCGACCTCGGTCGCTTTAGCGTTTTGCCTACCGAATAGCTGCTTTCATTTGAACTGGCATGGCTGCGAGGAGTACCAGTATTCGGTGTAGGTGAACGACGAGAGAGCGTACTCGGGGATGACGAGGCTGGCTGGCGGGAGGGCGGACGAGCACTGTTTGATGATGAGTCCGCATAAGCCGAATGTGGGTTGACAGAGGTTTCCGATTGTGCTATCGCTTGCAACGTATCAGCCAGCCTATCGTACAGCTTTGCAGGAGGAACTTCGACCGCCAGACGAATTTCAGCCGGCGTCAGATCCAGTCGTGAACCTTTTTGTTTCGCAAGCTTCATCACATCTTGAGGATCATTTGCGAACCGCCACCAGATATCGGCAGCTTGATCGACCTCAGCAACATCAGGCTCTCCTCCCGCTGACTTGTTCGACTGCTTCCGAGCCGCAGGTGATTTCTCTTTCTCACACGTAGTGGAAATTAGTGGTGGTGTCCCATTGTGACGGTCAAGTTGAACAAGTCTGGGGAAGTTGGGTTCGTATTTGTAGGTCTGCATAGGCGGTGGAAGAGGACTTGATTCAGGCATCACCGGTTGCTCTGGCCATGGTAATGAGGGATGAGGACTGTGTTCCGTGAAGGAGGCGAGTAACGTATCGAAGATGTGCTGTTCGTCCGTATTGACGTTGAAGTCTATTTCATGGGTAGGAAGCGAGTTGGGACCGAGTATGTCGTAGTCGGCCCAATCACCTCGATTGTAGCCTCCCTGAGAAGTGTCTCCGGCCACGTTAATAGCGTCATTGCTGACCGGCGTGATATTTTGAGTACTTGCTGATCCGCTTGCTTGTTGCCTTGCCAGGAAGTCTCCATCCGACTCGGCTTGCCTTTCCGACTCTGACCCAAACGTTCTCTTGGCCTCATCTATCCTCTTCCCACCCTTGTTCGGTTTGCTCGGATTGGTAATCTGGTTTGCCGTACATCTCAGCCCCTTGCTATTGCAGTTGGTACAATGCACGTGTGGGTATTGTTGTACGAGCAAGTTGAGCGGAGGTTTCTCGTTCGGATCAGAGGTGGAAGAAGAAGCGGATGAAGATGGGAGTGAGGTGAGGAGCTCCAGGAGATCGCATTTGATACGGCGTAACTTGCATGAATCACAAGCGACATTTTGACCTTTGAGAGCTGTTGTCAGAGACAGACCTTACATGTTTTTTGTACATGGTCCATGAACTCACGACGCTTCTTCCGCGGTTCGTCGGCTGACATTCAGACTGCGCTATCAGGGGTA
This sequence comes from Kwoniella shandongensis, assembly GCF_008629635.2. Taxonomy (NCBI): domain Eukaryota; kingdom Fungi; phylum Basidiomycota; class Tremellomycetes; order Tremellales; family Cryptococcaceae; genus Kwoniella; species Kwoniella shandongensis. The sequence continues at coordinate 358,002 of NC_089290.1, forward strand.
CAACCTCCGTGTACCTCAGAACATCCAGCTAGATAGTAAGAATCACTCAGTCAGAGACTGCCAGCTTGTAGATGGTGGTTGATTCGTGTGAAGATAATGTACAAACTGGCTTACAAGATGTTTGCGGATGATTTCAAGCTGCATAACCCGGATGGATAGATAAATAGATGGAATAGATAGCATCTTTCAAGTGGCGTTGACCGACTCCTGAATAATCTATTTTCGTCCTTCCGTACCTTTCTTGCGCTCACTATAGCCTTGTCGACGGGCCGCCTTGAATTAACTTTTCATTCCGTCTCACAACCGTCCGTGTCCCACAACTGTAGCAAGCAGTGTACGGACAACGATTTCGGGCCACAATGCTCATTTCCCACTTGTCCAGGAGAAGATCCTATGTGTGCGAGCCAGATATGTGTATGATGATTAGATAATGCTATACGGTGTTGATCCGCATCGCTTCCGCTACCCCTGAAAGTACGGTTTTCGGACCTCAGTACCAGAGTCCCTCACCCCTACCATTGACGCGAACTGATCACCGAGCCATTACTCTCGTATGTTCCGTCGATGTACAAGTTGGCTCAGCTCATTGCTCGGAGTGACTCCGTTGAGTGATCCTTTGTCACTCTGTCCATCCTTTCATGAGGCCGTTTCGAGCTGTGTCTGTTGCCTACTATCGTTGATCGCATTGCTTCGTTCTCCCCTCTTGCTTACTTGCAGCCAGGTATCACAAACGCGGTAGTGACTATCATTGACCACCAGATACTGACAATTGCAACCTCGCTGACAATGCAGCCCCCCAATCCCCAGATCGCCATCAATGCACCCACTGACTCGACTCATCTCACTTCTGCGGCTTCGAAGCCTACAACCCAGCGACTCGATCGACTCACATTCCCTCTCGTATCAGGCCAGATCATCTCCCACATTGCTGCTGAGCTCGCCGACTTCAGAGAAGTCTTGACCGATCCGTTACAGCGATACAAGATCTCAGAGATCGTTGCTGATCTCCTAGACGCTGTAGAGAACGCTCAGAGGGCACTTGGAGGGACTTTGGAGAACAGGGTGTGGAATTTGGAAGGCGTGATGGGTGTTTTGAGTGACAGAGTGAACGAAGTGGAGAAGAAGGTGAAAGGGCTCGATCTCAAGGATGAGGACGGTGGTGCTTTGATTGTCATTAGGGCTACCGGACAGGATGAGAGGTTGACCAGAGATGATGGTGAGAGGACGAGAAGGATGGGTTCAGTGGTGACGACGTTGAGTGAAGGATGGTTCCAGAGTGATGGAAGTCAGTCAGAAGGGATGCACTCAGAGGACACCGAGACGTCTCGCACTATGCAGGGATTGGAAAGCGCGTTTCACATTCTGAATGAGAAGGTGGAGCTGATTGAAGAGAAGCTGTCGTAGATGCAGCACAGATGTGGGTTTGCCAGTCGCTGTAATTGTGTTCTTTGATGATGATGATAACGATGATGATGATAATGATGATAATGATGTGTACATGCATAGCATAACTTTTGGTTGTTAACAGATATACTAAACGTTACAGATAGAACCTGTCTTTCGTAAACTAGTACTCGAAGCGTAATATAAACACGTTGCCTAAACTGAAAGCGAATCCATCCCGGAATCGACTATAAAGAGCTCCTAGCTCGAACACATTTAAGCGATTCGGTCGATCTTCTCGGTCTCCTCCTTGATGGAGCCGGTCTCGTATCTCTCCTCTTGGCCAGTGTAGTTAAGACCGACAGCGGCAGGGGGAACAGCGCCGCTAGCGTTGAACTCGACCTCTCGCTCGACATCGGACTCGGCACCAGCGGTCCATCGTCGACCGTCCTTGTTCCAGACGTAGAAGGCCCAACCGGCAATGTAGACGAAACAGGGGACGACGAGGTAGTAAGAGGTTCGAGTGCTGAACTTGTCGGCAAGAGCACCTTGGATGGGAGGGAAGACGGCACCACCGGAGACACCCATAACGAGGAGAGCAGCGGCTCGTCGAGTGTGTCGACCAAGACCGGAAGTACCCAAGACGAAGATGACGGGGTACATGATGGACTCGAAGAACATGATCATGATGAGACAGATGACACCGGGCATACCCTTGAGGGAACCGATCATGATAGCCAACAAGGTACAGGCGACAGCGTAGACGAAGAGAAGGACTGGGGCGGAGACGACAGCCAAAAGAGCGGTACCGATGAATCGAGCGACGGTGAAGACGATGAGACCGTAAGAGAGGAGTTTGGACCCCTCGGAGTCGGAAACGTTGGCGTTCTCATAAGTGTAGTTGAGGAAGAAAGCACCGATGGTGACCTGGGCACCAACGTAGAGGAATTGGGCGACGAAACCAGTGATGGCTCGGTATTGCTTGTAGAAGGGCTTAGCGGCCTGGGTGTCGGCACCGTGGATCTCAGCAAGAGCCTCAGCCTCGGCCTGAAGAGCCTCTTCGGAGACCTCGGGAAGCTTGGTGAAGAGGAAAGCGAGAGCGACCATGACACCAAGACCGGAGACGGCGAGGTAGACCCATTGAACGTTGTTCAAGTTGTCCTTGTTCTCCTCGGTGAAGAAGTACTTTGAGGCGATCAAAGGTCCTGAGAAGGAAGCGACACCGTTGAAAGATTGGGAGAATTGAAGTCGGAAGTTGGCGACGTTGTGGGGGGGCATGACGGAAACGTAAGAGTTGGCGGAGACCTCGAGGGTAGCGAGACCACAAGCGATGATGGCAGTGCACATGACGAAACCACCGAAGATACCTTGAGGGTTCTTGGTGTTGACGGAGAATTTAGCGACGGGCCAGAAAAGAATGGCACCGAGAGAGTAGAGAGCGAGACCCATGATGATAGTGAACTTGTAACCGCGTCGCTTGAGGACTTCTCCGGCAACGGGAGAGAAGCTGTACAAGAGAGATGTCAGCACTGGCATGCAGCAAAAGAGTCGCTCATGATACTCACGCAAAGTAACCGATACCGAAGTAAGCGACCTGAAGACCAGTGGATTGGAGCTTGGTGATACCGAGGACATTTTGGAAGTGCTTGTTCAAGACATCGAGAAGACCGTATGCGAAACCCCAGAGGAAGAAAAGAGAAGTAACAAGGATGAAAGCCCAAACTGCAGACAGCGCTCGTCAGCGTGTTTCTTTGCGATCGTGAAGGGGGGAAGAGGGAGAACTCACGATATTCTCGCCTGATGAAACCGGTTCGGAGGGGGTTACCACCGCTACCGCCAGAGACTACTGCACCACCTGCCATTGTGAGATGTTATATAGGAGTAGAGAGTTGTAAGATTGGTCGAGGGATTGGTTGGTTGTTTGTATGAGAAGGTAGGAAGATGTTTTGAGATGGTTGAGGGGAATAGCTCTCTTCTTGAAGAACCCCCTTCTTTATATGTCTTTTCGAACGCCAGCTTCTCCCCCTCACGTATCTGTTGCCCCTTCCCTCCACGACCCCCTCCCCCCCCGCAACTTCCAGGGATCGACGGTTTGTGGGCCAAGATCAGGTCCCATGGGGCAACGACACTAGCTTACTCCGAGGTCTTGTGCCTCTTACCCCGTAATTACCTCGAGTTTTCGCTTCATAGTTTTTCACCTGCTTTAAGGAACAGCTCCCGTACGTACTGTCAATGAGCGGCTACGACAGTGGAGGCTTATGAAACAAGGATACGATGCTATTACGGTAGTACATGGTAGCGGCAAGTGGAGTTTTCCTGACTTGTAGTCCTTGCGTGATTCACTCAGCTTCCTCTCCTCGTCTACCGTTCCCGCTGGAAGTAAAAATACCGAATTATCGTGAGCGCGGCAACGGCTGTAGTAGGTCTCGTAATTTGGGGGTGATCGTCTGCTCTTTCACCGGCAATCGACAGCAATAGCCACGGCACTACCGAGATTACCGTTACATCTGGGTAGTACGTTTGATGCAGAAGCGAGAATGTACGGCATCGGTTTGAGACCAGCACATCTTTTTTTCTCTCTGCGAGGCACGTTTACTGCGAAAGAGGGGAGGTGACTCAAATCGCCTTCTAGGAACACGGGGAACCAGACGAGCCCCTCCGGGGCTGCCGGGAAAAGGGTAAGAAGGCGAGGTCAGAATACCGCCGGCACTTGTTTGGCTGGAAACTGGCACAACCGCACGAGTCTAACCCTGTTTTGGTAAGTGCCGACGGTAAGCGGAAAGTAGGGTCCTATGTTTTACGTTCACGTCCCATCTCGTGGTTTGAGGCAGATCTGGAATGGTTCGGCATCTGATCGAATCGTGAGATCTACTGCCGTTTTTTTTTTTTTTACAAAATACATGTAGTACAGTCAAAGTTTGGGATCCGAGATAATGCAAGTCTCGATGAAAATCGTACAGATACATCATCGCGCCTAAGAGTTGTGCAGGTGCGGGATTGCGCGACCCGACAATGGCAACAAGCAGCAATTACTTCATCTGGCCCCTCTCCGTTCATTTGCCTGCATTCAGTCTTAGTGCGCAGGAACGAGCCGAAGAACGTTCTTCAGTGCCTGGTGCAAAGGTGGATTTGGTTTTTACACGGGGTCACCTGGCACATGAATGCTCCAATTTGGGGACAGATTTGATAATGACACCCAAATGGAAAGCAAGGGAGTCGCACTCTTGAATAGGTAAAACTTACGTGATGCTGTCATCTGCCGCGATGATCGGATTCGTATTTCAACATGCGCTCTTAGTTTCCTTTCCCCTATTGGCCAGCCAGCCTTCCACTTGAATCTATTGTTTATGATTTTTGTGGTACAGAGCGACGTACTGCGATCGACAGGTACTGGAGAGTCGTTGGGGTGCTGAGCTGGACTCAATAATGGAATCGCTCAGCTGTTCATGGGGTACGTGCGGGAAAAGGATCTCTTGGCTAGATCGACTCTCGGGGCGGACTTTGATTGATCAAGGCGAATGCAGAGGACGGGGACTGGGCGCCTTGGCTTGAGCGGTGACTCCGCACGTTAAGCATGGGTTAGGTTACATGCTTCTTGGCAATCCGGAGTCTGGTCGTAATACGATACGACTTTCTGGGAGCCCAGAACCTCGTCTCATGTAAGCGGGAAGGCCCAATGATAAGTCGCCGTCTCTAATTAGCCGAAGTTGATACTTACTTGCTATTTGCTGACCGAAAATGGAATTCATCTAACCAGAAGGGGGATCCGATAATGTGACTAAGAAAGCACAAAATTCGCAGTTCCTTGAACAGATGGAGCGCTGGGCCTATCTCTTCAATGTATGTCGCTGCCTATCTATGTTCATTGCAAGAAGTGGTAGGTCTTATATGCGGGCTATCGTCCTGAACGGCATGCTACTATGACTTCAAGCGTAGCAGGACGGATAAACTTCGTCAATCTGAGTGACAATTGCATTGGCAAGCCTATATGAGAGCTAGCATCCACAAGCCAATGCTAGCCGCACATACATAACGTCCGATCGCGTGCTTCCCACATGCTAATCGTGCGTGCGACATACTCCCATGCTTTCATGTTCTGAGCTCAATTGCCACGTAATCTGGTGTACCGGTGCCGATTCTTGCCGGTGTCTCCATATCATATCGAAATCACTCGCAGATCTACAGGTCGAAAAGTATCAAGATCGATCGTGAACATCTTGGATTGAAAGTGACGAACGTTGAAGAGGTGGAGGGTGGTATGTATGTGTATCTTCTGTTTGTATGTACCTCTCGTATCGTCCTGAATGAACTACCTTGCCGGTATTGATACAGCATGGACAGCTGAGGTGGGCTGCAGGAGCAGCATGTACATACCACAACAAAAGTGAAACTGATCGTTTGTCGTTTGGTTCTCCCTAGATTGAAGGCCTCAGGGGGACACACCAGGAGAAAACCAGTAGCTTCTCTTCTCGCTGAAAGGAGAGTGTCTGAATGCAGTAACTCATTCCCGCGCTCTCGGCTTTCGCTCGATTCCAGCATCATTTGAATTCTTGTCGTAGCTCAAAATAGCAGCAGGACGTCGCGATGCCGACACCTGGTATCAACCAGACATCTCCCTAATCTTCACCTTTCCTTCCTGCCATAGCAGCGGTAGTGTCTACCTCAGACCGGTTGGGTACAAGTTCCAGGAATCCCATATGAGTCGGAACACTATACGTCATACATGCTTGTAGTCACGAGTACTATAACCTTACCTTGTCTACAGACGCAGACGTATCAGAGCACGAACGATGACGTTTCCCTCTCTCTTGGTCAGTTGCAGGTGCGCATGCTGTTCCCCTTGTGCTGTAAACGCTCGATCCCCGATGGTCGGTCGGTTCCAGCAATGATCGTGGTATATATAACTCTAAACCCACTGAAAGAGAGGCGACTTTGTCTACCAACACCCTCATCCTTACTAACAAAGTAATCGCAATCAACAAGCAAAATGAAGACTACGATCTTGCTCACCATTGCAGCGCTGGCTTCTAGCGCAGTAGCCACTCCTGTCCTTCTTTCCAAGAGATGGTCCTATGGGCACATTGCTGGACTTGACTATTCGATGTAAGCGTCTCATCCCATCGCATCTTAAAGTCTCGCTCTTCCTCATTTGGTTTGGTTTGGTCAGCTTGTGAGACGAGTGCTGATCTTCCCATGATAGTCTCAATCTCGCCCGTAACCTCGAGTCGCTAGGTAAGTTCCCCCTCTACACTACACACCGACTCTAGAAAATACTCGCTGACTTCAGTCCTCCATCTCAGAACTCGCTTACTGGAACCAAGGTCTTGACAACTTTACCGAAGCAGACTTCGAAGCTGCTGGATACCCAGGATTCAGAACGTATCTCGAACTCTTCAGAGATCAAGAGATTGCCCATTTCACCGTCCTCAAGTGAGTCCCTTATTCCACTCTGTCCCCCCATACTCTTCAACAGTTCATACTAGTTGTCGCTATATTGTGCTCTGCTAACTGATGTCGGTGTTGTGTCCGTTTTGTAGTGATGCGCTCGGTGGTGGATTCACCAACTGTACTTACACTTTCCCGGTCACCACTCCCGAAATGTTGTTGGCCATGGGTCAAGTAGTCACCACTGTCGGAGAAGGTGCTTTCATCGGCGGTGTTGCTAGTGAGTTATAGCCCCTCTAAGAGATTTGTTCGAACGACTAATCGCTGACACCATTGTATTGGTCAGACCTCACCGATAGTCCTAGTCGACAGACTGGCGGTTCGATCCTCGGTAATGAGGCGAGACAAAACTCGCTCCTGAGGCAATTCCTGGGTCTAAACTTCTTCAACGGTACGTCGTTGTCGTCCACGATCTGTTCTTGGGTGTGAATCATATCGCTAATGCAACACGACCTTCATAGCGGTCAACTTTGATACTCCTCTCACGGCATCTCAAGCTTATTCGTTGGCTGCTCCATTCTTTGATTGTCCATCTTCCAACCCGCCTATCGAGTTCCACCTCATCCCACCTATCTTGGCGAACTTCACCGCTGGCACCCCTCCCCACAACGCAGGTGACGAGATCACAGTCAAGTGGGGTAAGTTGATCCCTTGTCTGTCTCACTGTCCTTGCTGATATCCTCTCTCAGATACTAAGAAGGTCAACCTTGGAGACGATGTGCACATCCAGTTCCTTGGTGATGTGTATTCCATCAAGGCGCCTTTGACCCAGACAGGTCCAGGTGTAGGAACAACTAACCTTCCCGAGTACATCAATGGAACTGTGAGTGATCGGTCTGCCCTCCGAACGAGCTTCGAAGGAATTGAGCTAACCAAATCTCTGTCTTGCTCCCCTTCACAGTCCATCTTGGTCGCCACCAACTTCAAGTAAGTTTACCCTTCCTTCGGCGCTAGACCACCCTCTAACCTTGTCTTCGTCCATAGCGGAAAGGGTCCTATTCCCGATGGCCAGAACTTCGGTATCGGCTACGTAGTAGTTGCCTAAACCCTCGGAGAGCCCTGAAGGTTCATGCTTCGAATAATCAGTTAGTGTAGTCACAAAAAGTGATAAGCAATCAGTCAAAGTATAATTAGTGTTTTACTTGAAATGTCGAAATGTATCAATATCCGCGAAAGCTTTCGAAGGACGGCGATCCAGAAGCATTCCCCGCGACTCCCATGCATATAGTACTCGTGTAGTTTAAATGTAAGGGGGTCCCAATTGTTTCCTGAAGACGGTTGACAAGGCCTCGACGACTGTGGACGTCCGAAATCAGCATGACATATAGGAGCTTCAAGAATTTGAGATGCTTACCCAACAACAAGACACCACCTCCGGGAGCAAGACGCAGGACCTGGTGGATGAATGGGTCAAGTCAGCGAGGCCGCGTACGTGAAATTTGGCACACGCGATAGTTTCATCTTCGACACTCACCTTTGGCGCGAACCCCTTGTACATTCCTCCGAATCCTTCGGTCTTGATGATCTTGTAAAGACCGGGGTAAGACCTGTCATGCCACGACCAACACGTCAGTACGGCAACCTACCAGGCTGACTCGGTCGCACTCACCATTCACCGCTACCGTGGAGTTGCACTCTGGTCTTGATGACGTCGACTAACGAATTGAGTGAATAAATGATCAGTTCGTCCAATGGAGTTCAGACCACAGTGCTTGGTGTTACTCACAAGGTGTGTTCAAAGAAGTACCAACGAAGCCACCGACAGTTCCAGCAAGCAAGTTGTTACCAAGCTCCTGCTTCTTACTCTGTAGTTTGCAACTCAAGATGAGCTATCTGGCACGGGCAAGTGGTACAAGATCACTTACAGTAGCTTTGGGCAATAAGCCCTTCACAGCGTAGATGGCACCGAAATAACCACCGTTCCACCACCAGTGTCGCCAGAAGGTAGACTCCATACCTTGGTACAATCTGTAGTCGGTATCATGTCAGCAAAAGGGCATCCACCAACAGGAGATAGCGCCTCGAGAGTATGAGGGTCAGATCAAGGTTTACTCACCCTAACGGTCCACTGGTCTTGAATGAGTGCTTAATGACATCCATAGGTCCCTTAAAAGTCGAGGTCTTGGACTGCATTCTAATCTTGACAAGCTCAAAGGGAGTGACGACAACAGACTCGGTGGCACCGGCGAAACAACCTGTCAATGTTGCGAGAGCAAGGGTGTTTTGTCTTTGACCATTGTTTGTGAAGTAGGCGCCCCATGATCCTGTAAAAATGATGTATGGTCAGCATGTAAACATATGAGATTGGCAGAGAAGCAGAGGGAACGGCGGAGGAGTGTAATGGAGAGGAGGGCGCGAAGTGTGAATGAGCAACCAGCATGTGGTTAGGTCGTGTGACTGAGGGATGAGATCGAAGATCGATAATAAGACGAACCGTTTGCAGCGACTGGTAAGAGACGATCAATGTCAGCTGGGTTGTGCTAGCATGAAAGAGACACAGAGGAGACACTCACATTTGACAGCTCTCTTGGGAGCTTCCAACATGAGAGGAGGAACAATACCTCTGTACAATCGACCGGGACTATGTGGGAACACAATCAGCTCAGCACAACGACAATAGAGGGCACTGAATAAAGACGTGCTGGCAAGAGATTGGTAGGAAGAAGTTTCGCTCACCCTTCTTGCGCGATGATGTTCTTGAACACTTGAACCATGCCTACTCCTTTACCGACTTCAAGCTGTTGACGAGTCTTGACGACATCAAGGGGGTATAGCAGCTGTCGGAAGTAATGTTCGCGTCAGTTTCAGTGCGCCAGACCACATGGTGTAGTAAACGCACGAGAAGCTCGGTACATCCTGATAAAGAAGGTCAGCTACGTGGCTCGGCGACTCAGGTGAAAGAGGAAGGTGGTAGCTTACCTGCAATAGCACCTGATGCAAAAGTGTAGGCGAAGGGAAGGGCTGTCGGAGCATCAGTCCTGCCAGCTCCAACACGCCCAACTTGACAACTCACGAAGAGGTTTCTTAAGTTCTGTAGTTGTCATTTTGTTTTATCCTGTCCTGTCCTATCTTTTTCTTCTATACGAGCTATCTAGATGTCTATAACACGACGTATCGGTAGGTTGTGATAAAGTCAAAGACAACGTTATGATGGGTTCTTTTTCATCCCGGTGAAGTGATTGCGCGACTCAAGTGAACAACCCCTAATCTCGAGCCAATCCGGCACTTCCGGGCGTATGATCCCGGTCATATATAAATGGGGGGAACCGATACGACTCATGATATCGTGCGGGGTCTCGGTTAGGTAGGGGCATCGTTCAATTGGTTGATTGTATTTAGATGACATCTCGATTCTGGTACCAGATAAAAGTAGAGGGGTTCGCTATGGCGCATCACCGAGGCTACCTTCGATAGCAGAAGCCGTCTCCTGCACCATCATGATTTGAAAGAAGAGACAAGGTCGCTACAGAACCAAAATACATGTCCTTGAAAGCTCCTCGGCCCTGACATCTTCTGGACACCTGTAATACCCAAAGAAACGGTAACACGCCGGTCATCGAGCTTGGAAGGACAGAGGGCCATCGGACACGCCGTTGCAGGGAACACATCTTTGAGAATTGGAAGAAAGGACGAAGCCAGCTTGACAAGAGTGTACTGCAACGGTTCGTTTGCCGATCAGTCGATCAATCGACATGAACGAACAGCCCAAACGGACTTACCATTGCATAAGCCTGCAGAGCAAGACACGGACAGAACATTCGGGATGGCGGTACAGTCTGTCCCGGAGCTGGTATTTCTCGGTAATGAGTACTAATTAACCTGGGAGACGAAGGGATCTGACTCACCCAAGAGTGGCACATCCGCCACACGAGTAAAGATCTTCGTCCGGACTAACACTGACAAGGTGTTAGCTTATTCTCAGGACCGTGAACATATGGTTGACCTATGAGAAGTGATGAGTGTTAAAGAGAAGACTCACCACTCATAAGCGACGTTAGGTCCTGCGGATCGAACCTCCGCATCTGTCATAGGTACAATCGGACAGGCCATCGTTGTAGGGGGACATCGAGCAAGATCGATCGGTGCACCAAGGGGAAGGTTGATCGGATAGACAGTAGGCTATGCGTTCAATCACTTGTTATCTCTGAGACTAGCAGATTTGGAGATGCAGATGTATGACGAAGAGGGTACTTACCACTGATCGTTTGACTGCGCTGATCGACGCTGACGGACGAAGGCTGGTCTCGCGTTTAGGATGGTGCCTCTCATGGTCCATGTTATATCGATTCGCAAGGGATTCAGCTCCTACAGTGGTCGCAGGGATCGCATTTGTGAGTGTGAAAAGAGAGACGAGAGCGATGGTGAAGTGGTGGGAGAAGTACATTGCGGATGGGAATCTGGTGCGGGAGCTATAAAGATCGTAATGATATTGGGAGATGTGATGAACAGACTCGTGTAGAGGGCCACTACAACGGCGTGAGTGTGAAGACTAGTGTATGCGGGTATAGGTATGTTTGGTGGAAGAAACAATGGGAGAGATGACGAGGGCGATGGACCTTTATACTTTATTGTCCTCGCTATCCATTTCTTGTAACATAGCACCTCGCAGCTCGTTGCGAAGATGAAACTCCCAACCTCACGTTTTAGCACAGACCCTCTCCATCGCCTCATCAATGTATGGGTCATGGTAAGTCCTGTAAACTCCCTCATTTGTCGAGCTTGTGAGCTTTAGTTCCGACCAAAGGTAGCAGCCAGAGGAACAAAAGAGCACTGTGAAACACAGCCACAGCAATTCACGATCCCTTCTTTTCCCACTACTCGTTGATTCTGCGTTGTAGTACGAGCTAAGATACGGTAAATGGTCTCCGTAGTTATCCGTATATAACGGAGTTCGAGGATGCAGATCATGTGGATAATGTTAGCACGAGCCTTCAATGATCAGCAACGAAGGGTGCGCATCGATGTCCAACAGGGGGCTGGAAGCTCGTGCGCTCGTTTGAAGTAAAGTATGTTGGTTTCCTATTGTTCGGGAGACCTTCGATGAAGCGATGGTGTCATGTCAAGCCCGATTTAGTCCAGCGGAAGGTCCATCTATGTTTCGGACGTTTGACGATGAGACATGCTCTAGCCGAGCTTCCTGGATAAGGGAGGAATGAGGCAGAGATGAAGGAGGATCATTCACCATCTCGATTCTTGGGAGAGGCGCATATTTGGGAAAAGCGGACAATCAGTGAGACATTCCGATACGTGAACAATTGCCACAGCATCGTGAAACTGCACAGACCCGTCGATGTCTGAAAGGACAAAGGCGAATGCATCTCCTAGCGCTTACGAGGTTGTCCAGAGTATGCATTTGCATAAAGAAGTGTGAGCATCATCGAGACCACATGGTGTGATACGATGGGCGGTCCGTGCTTCGGAGAGAAAACAATGACAACGAAATCCGTCGCGTTTCATCTTTTCTTCCGTGGCTCTTTGTTCTCTTCAGATCAGAACGCTTTGCCCTCTCGCTTTGGCAATGCTTGACATTACACTTCTGTTCGATCTTGCAAATAAGGATAACACTAAGGCTACATGCATATCTGTCTCTCCTATACTATACTACATTATCCGTTGCTTGTCAAATATCCCGACCTCCCGCTTCTTTGCCTCTTACAACCTAGTAGCGGTTGGAGGCACACCACCAGATGCAGCTTGCTGACCGTAAGCAGCTCCAGTCGCACCAGTTTGGCCCTGAGTGTATCCGGTACCGGCACCAGCTCCAACACCAGGAGCACCTTGCTCGTAACCAACACCGCCGGGTTGGCCTTGACCAACATGTTGACCGTGGTGAAGGTCACTGGTCACGGCAGCGGCAGTTTGTTCTGGTTGGTGGTGGAGTTCTTGGAGCTTGCCGTCACGGTTGTGCTCGTTGTACTCGTGCTGGGAGCATGGTGTCAGCAATGTCCGAGATGATCAGTGAATACAACAGTAAGACAAGCGAGTAACAATTTATATGAGGAAGAGGAGAACCCGCAACAGTAATCGTGGAGATGTAAATCGGGTGGTCAAGTGGGAGACGAAGACCATGCGGCGGATGTACAAGTGAGGAATGGCCCACTCACCTTGTGAGCCAAGTGCTCAAGGTTCGCCTTCTTCTGCTGAAGTTCTTGGGCGATACGCTGGTGCTCGGCGGACTTTCGCTCGATCTCATTGACCGAAGCGTTTTGGTGGTTCACGGCTTCGTCGTGTTCTGCCGAAACCATCAGCTCAAGCTCTGGGACAGCACATGACACTGAGTTCAGGACAGGATTGACAGGACTCACTGTGGTTGGCTTTGCTCAAAACGGCAGCAGCCTTTTGCTCGACCTTGACGGCTTTGTCGTGTGCCTGTGTGTACGGTCAGTTCTGTTCCGAGGGGGGAGTATACTAGCAGAAGCCATAATGAGGGGCATGGGCAGCTTTTCGACAGGTGAGGAAGGAGGTATGCGTGGGTAACATTGTGGAGGGAGGGAGAAGAGGATATAAAGAGAGAGGGAAAGAGTCGGGAATGACAAAGACATCATATAGTAACGGAAGGAAAACTCACGCTGTGAGCCTTGACCTCGGCCTTGGCAGCCTTCGCCTCTGATTTTTCAGTGTGCGCAAGGGCCTTCTCGGCCTGCTTGAGCTGTTTCTCCTCAGCTTTGGCCTCTGCAATCATCAACAAGAGCAATCAGCGTCAGCACTGGAGAGAAAATGAAAAGGGTGGCAAATGGGGAAAGCCGCGTCGGGGATGGTTGGGTGCAAATCGCGTAAACATACCTTTTGCGAGAGCCTTTTCGGCTTGAACGGTGGGGTCAGAAGATCCAAAGAGTCCCATTGTGATATGTGTAGATATGTGTTGTTGAGTAGTCGTAGTAGTCAAGTTGGAGATCTGATGTTTGTCGTGAAGAGATCAAAGAGTGGAGTACAGTCCCAAGATATATGTATATATAGGGTGATTCTTTCCAACTTTAGTGGCTTGTTGATGCAATAATTGACACCAACCTTAACCGATCACTTAGATTGAGAATGACGTCATTCATCATCTCCCTTCCTTTGATAGATTGCCCCGTACGGTGGAGAGGTAAAGCAGATCAGGTACTTTCAATGCATTCGACGCTAATTGCATACACGTACGTCACAGTCATCAAGAGCCAGGTCATGATGCATGTTTCAGTTTCATGCTTGACAAGATGGGGACGCGACATTGGCATCACATATTTGGCGTTGTTGTTTGTCATACACCTCTCTCAGACACAGTCGAGGGGGCGAGGTGTTCCAAATGATTGCTTAGAGTAAAAAAATCGCTTATCTACTATCAAGGACGGCTGTGCACTTTCCCGGGATGCAGGTCGCCGCCCTGTGATTGCGAAACACAATCACCAATCCCTATCTTGCGCTCGCGCATATATGGATAGTCTCGTTCCACCACGATTTATCTCACAATGGTAGACATCCATGTTTGAGTATTTGTTCGTCCATGACGCCAAGCAACGTTTATATTCGCTACAGCGTATCAACACCGTAGAACAGAACGTGCCCATAGCACAGTGGTCAGTGCGCCCATGATCAACTTCTGCCATCTAGCTGGGTAGCGATGCAGCCAGCTCGCATGGACTGCAGCCTGCATCTGCTGCTTAGCTCGGGGGTCCGAGCGTCAGGTTGGGAGACGAGGATTCGATTTCCTCTGGACACACGAGTCTTTTTGTCAAGTCTATGCATGGGGATGCTGACGATGAAGCGACTTTTCGCATCTGGGTACTCAGTAAACTTACGGAATGACATTCGTTTGACGTGATGATCAGCTCTTCAGTCCTGAGTCAAGTTCCAGATCGCGAGGACGTCTCCCTCTTAGGTACAACACGCAACCCCTCTTTTCCTATTGTACCAACACACTCCTGTCCTCCTCATGTCCCACGTTCTCACAATCATCAAAAGGCGTAGGGAACACCTGTACCACGCATAGCGTCCATAGCACAATGGCTAGTGCGTCCTCGGAAGACTGAGGCTTGGCGAGACGTGTCGCATGGAATGCATAGGCCTCGAGCGTTGCCTCATACCAACGGGGAAGACGAATATTCGAACTCCTCTGGGCGCAGAATTTCTTTTTTCTGTCCTGCCGCAGGTTGAATCGAATCATATACGTTGTTGTGGAAAGCCAGTGGACGCTGAACCCGTGGTGTGGGGTTTGCTCTGTCAGCCCATCAAGTTTCGTCCAACGACAACGCCCCCCCGAAGTTAACACAGCACGGTTTAATCGTCCACTCTTCTTACGTCTATTCAATGGGTCATGAGGGCTCCCCGTTTCGTACACGCCATCAAAAGCGCCCATAGCACAGTGGTCAGTGTGTCCACGAAAGATTGCACATCCACCTCGGCTCAGTCGCATGGACTGCACTGAGCCGTTTTGCCTGGCTACCACAACGTGGAAGACGGGGATTCGAATTCCCCTGGTCGCGAAGTCTTTTTCTTTTTTTCATTGTCCCTCTGCCATAGTTCTACCATGGGAAGGGTACAATCGGTTTCTGCGGCCGCCTCGAGGTCATCAAATCCATTAGGGCCTGGACCCCTCTTTGTAGAAGAAACACAAACCCTCCTTTGGCCTCGTGTCTCTGCCCTATAATTGCCTTACCCTTTCCTCCTTCCTTCTTCCTCCGCCTCATAAGGGCTACATCGTCATGTAAACCAACCTAAGTCCCATAGCACAGCGGTCAGTGCGTCCGCAGCATACGGCACTCCGACAACGCCTGTATGGACTACGGTTTGTCGGAATGCCCCGTCAGTGGAAGACGGGGATTCGACTTCCTCTGGGCGCTTCATTCTTTTCTTTTTCAGTACACTGAGAATTCAGCTCGGTCGGGGCGTACCGTTACCCAATACTCTATCGCGCACACCATCACTGCGCCGAGTGAGTGATCCTGGGCGGTGAATTCGAATGAGCACGGTCTCCTGCGCCTTCATCAGCAATACACACAGCTTCTGTGCTACCGTTCGCCTCGTGGTTTTGCAGCTCGCTTCCTTGCCTTCCCCACCGTATCTTTTTAGGCTTATCAGGTACCACTGCATAATCAGCGCCCATGTCACAGCCATTTAGTACGTGCACAATTCGAGTCGAGCCACATCCCTGCATGAAGTGCATATGCGGCGCGAGATGTGAACATGGAAAACGAGGGATCAGATACCTCTGGATACGTGTCATTCCTCTTCTTTCCTTACTTGCTGGGTCCCGCAATGAGTGGTCAGTATAGTCTCCTTGACCTTTGACCTTATTATGACAATATCGCCGCTCGTGTCGATGATCAGGTGCCTTCGACCCAACCTGATTACATCCTTGTTATTTTCGGCTTTCGTCTTCCGGTTAAGATTGCTCGACCAACGACCGTTGGACTCCGTAAGAACGAACAAGACAGTATGTGAATCGATGTCTTTATGATGTACCCAATGTCAGTGCATAAACGGATCCACCGTCCGTGCGGTTATCTGCGAGACGGTAATGTCGGACCTCGCCGCTTTGACCCACGTCGATCCGGACGGTCAAATGCGAGATGCGAGATAAGCACACCATACCATACCCACCTCGGCAAACACCATAATTAAAAAAACAGCAGCCCGATGCATCCTGCCTTCACATGAACTATTATCTTTCTCATCTCATACTGAGCAACATTATCATAATTGCTTGGAGCCGTTCTACCTGTGCATAGTATCCCCTCGGACGATCGACACTATCTATCAATATGTCAGGTTCATCGGAACGACAACCGTTACTCCAAAACCCTCCTATCCCTGCCGTCTCCCTCTACACCGAGGAGAACGGATCCGGTCCTCGTAAAGCGGATAACATCGTACAAGATGAGAGCAAGTTGAGTTACAACCGAGTGGGGATATCTTCCAACAAGTTCTGGGTCTTGGTGAGTTAGATTGAAGTCTTTAGTATCGTAGAGACAAAGCGGCTAAAACGGAGAGTGGATAACGTTGCCAGCTCTCCTCGATGTGGGTTTGTTCATTCCTAGCAGCGTTCGACGGTGTGGTCGGTGAGTACGAGGTTCCTACTACAAGCTGCGCTGGAATAGGTTGCTGAGACAATTCTTCCTTTACGACAGTTGCGACGCTCTTGGGACCCATCTCGTCTTCTTTCAAAGCGACGAATATGGCTTCGTGGTTGGGTACATCTTAGTGAGTTCCCCTCCCGCCCGTCCCCTATGGCTCCACACAGTTCCACTCCGTCCCTATTATGTTAGCTGACATAGAAATGTATGGGCACACGATCAATCAGTATGTTATCGGTCTGCTGTTTCACACCCATCTACGGAAGATTGTGCAACATTATCGGTCGTCAATACTCCATGATCTTGGCCCTGACCTTCTTTAGTAAGTCCGGGACCACATGGAAACACCCCAGAAACGCGATAGCTGATTGGTATTGTATTACTCAGCTGTCGGAAACTTGCTCTGCGCTGTTGCCCCGTCTATGGAAATGCTCATTCTAGCCCGTGCGATTGCCGGAATCGGCGGAGGTGGACTTAGTACTGGTACGACTTGACATCTCTGAACATATACTCCGGAATTGGAACCGCAACTGACCCATACATACAGTCAGTAGCACCATCACAAGCGACATCGTACCTATGTGAGTAGGCTATACGAGTCTTACTATCCGAACTCCGTGTACGTTTGCTAATCTTTTCGTCGTGATTGCAGCACACACCGTGGTATCTTCCAAGGTTTCGGCAACCTTGCCTTTGGAAGTGGTATGGGGTGAGTCTCGGATTGGTACGTCCATTACAACTCCGTAGCTGAGTCCACGTCACGCTAGTCTCGGAGCTCCCATTGGCGGTTTCATCAACGATAGCTTGAACTGGAGATGGGCTTTTGGGGTTCAGGTAAGTCAACATGACCGCAGTATCTTATGGACCAGCCTTATCAAACTCATTTACGTCAGATCCCGGTCCTGTTTGTTGGCATCTACTTGGTTCATACGAACGTTCGATACACTGTGCCATCTCGTCCAACATCAGGAACTGCCACGCCTAGTCCGACAGAGAAACAATCCACATCCCAACTACTTAGGCGTATCGATTTCCTCGGATGTTTCCTGCTCGCCGGCTGGGTCGGATCGGCTCTCATCGCCATCTCACTCAAAACCAACGCTGCCGCCGCCGACGCTTATGCATGGTCGGACCCCTTGATCATCGGACTCTTCGTTGCAAGTGCTGTGCTCTTCGTGGTGTTCTTGCTTGTCGAGTTGAAGTGGGCAGCCGAGCCAGTGATGCCGTTCGAGCTCCTAGTCAGCCGAACACCAGTCGCCGTGGCGATCAACAACTTTGTTCTCTCTTTGACCAACTTTGCTACGGTACGTCAAGGTTTCTCGACGATCTGCTTCCTGCTTCATCAGTGGAACTGACAGTCGGTGGTGTGCAGCTGTACAGCGTGCCTTTATACTTCACCGCAGTGCGACAATTCTCGTCCTCAAATGCCGGAGCCCATCTTATTCCAGGTTCATTCGTGGGGATGATCGGGTCCCTCGGTTCAGGATTCATCGTTCGACACACTAAGAAGTATTACTGGCTCAATGCGTTGTTGGCCGCTTTCGGTATTGTTGGAGCAGTCATGATTGCCACTTGGGATATCAACACCTCTGAGTAAGCCCGTGTCTTCTCCGCAGTTTCGGTGTGCCGGACTGTCGCTGACGATGCAATACTCACAGGTGGATGTTGTGGACCAACATGTCCTTCAACAGTCTTGCAATGGGTGGAGTTACCACTCTCACAATCGTCGGCTTGATTGCGGACGTTGGGCCCGAACATGTATCCGTCGCGAGTAGTTGTGAGTCGAAACCCCAGTTCAGTACATGGCAGCTAAGGCTAACGTGTTTGATCAACGCAGTATCATACCTCTTCCGTACCATTGGTCAAGTCCTCGGTGTGGCGCTCTCCGGTGCTCTCACTCAGGCTATCTTGGAGAAGGAGCTAGAGAACCGAATCACAGGTCCAGATGCCGACGAGGTGAGTCACAGCGTCCTCACAACTCGTGCAACGCTAATGTACTGTTGGGACGCAGATTATCGCTTCGATCCGTGAATCGTCTGCCTCAATCAAACATCTCGCCGAACCTCTCAAATCTATCGCTATCATATCATACCAAAAGGCTCTGCATGCGGTCTTCATCTGTTGTGCTGTGTTAACGTTTGTCACTTTCCTATCCGGTCTGGGTATGCGCGAGGTGGACATGCACAAGATCATGGCGGAGACAAAGGCACAGGTTAGTCAGGCAGAGGAGGAGGGTGAGGAAGAGCAGGAAGCGTGAGCGGGTCAAAGGATTAGGCACACATCTTTAGGTTGGATTTGAAGCAGTCAACGAGTAAGGAGTGGCACAATCTAGTCGCTCATATCAAAACGGATCTCAGTAAAGTAGATAGTCACGGGTCGATGTTGGATATAGATGATGCGATGTAGGTTGTGGATGATGGCATGGATGTACCATGCGCTGTTTTAGCTTCAACCGCATGCTTAAATGTCCCAGACCAGCATTCGCACATTGCATATGGGCTTATAGAAGGATTAATATTGCAGAAAGGCAAACTCGGCTCATTCGGTAGTTGGACCGGTGATCGGTATCCGGGACAATCCAATCCCGATCAAAGTCCACCCCATCTCCTGCATCTCATCACATGTCACCATCATCATCACCGTAGCACCTAATTCACCCAAGCAAAGTTATCTTCCAACTACTTGACTATTCACTCATCTGCTCTTAACGAACATACATTTGGTAGAAAAGAAGAAGAAGATACGATGCAAGCCAAGACTTTTTTGAAAAACGATTTGGGATCCAAGAAGCCCGGTATCGGATTCTGGTGCACGTGAGTGATGTGACACTCTTCTTCAATGATACTTTGCCCAACCTTACCACAACGAGACTGTGTTACTGTGCTGAATGTTCATTCACTGACCTTATCCGTGTTTAGTCTTCCCGGCACTTCTACCGTCGCTACTGTACTCTCTACGGGCGGCTTCAACTGGGCTTTGATCGACGCTGAACATGGTCAGATTACCGACAAGGATTACTTCGAGGTGAATTCAATAGTCATACTTGCTCCATCCATGTCCTAAACATGTCAAGCTACAAGGCCAGTCTTGTAAAAGTACCGTGCTGATGCTGAGTTGTTTCTACGCAGCTCGTCACGACAGTCTCATCGCTCGGCGCGAGTCCTATCATCCGTGTGCCATGGACCGAAGAATGGATGATCAAACGAGCTTTAGACTCTGGAGCGCATGGTGTGATGACCCCTATGTGTCATAGTGCGGTAAGTGCTTCCTCCTTGTCTGTGATACGATATGGCACGTCCTGGAGCGTGTCCCGAAGCGAACGGCAAAAGAAGCACAATGTACACGAGAGTGGGAAACGAGGGGCTTTCGGAGTAGGCCGATGACCCCGGCAAAAAAAAACAACCTCATTCAGAGGACATGGATGGATATCTTCGGTTGATGCCTCCACTGCCTCTAACCTGTATGCTGATCATATGTTGTCGCCCCGCAGGAAGACGCCAGGAAGATCGTCTCATTCTCAAAGTACCCTCCCATCGGTACTCGAGGCTACGGACCCATGTTCTGTCCTCCAGTGTTCAATGTGAAGGGTAGCGAATACGATGCTGGTGCGGACGACAACCTGTTAGTCATCGTCCAGATCGAATCGAAGCAGGGTGTCGCAAATGTGGAAGAGATTGCGAAAGTAGAAGGGTTGGATGTCCTTTTCATCGGTAAGTGGCGGCATTGATTTTAATAACACCTACCCCAAGCGAGTTGCTGATAACTGGATCTTCACGTAGGCCCATTCGATCTCGCCAAGCAGTTGGGCGTACCTTTTGGTGGAGAAGAGCATGAAGGTGCTATCTCCAAGACTCTTGCTGCTGCCCATGCTGCAGGCAAGACTGCTGCCATCTTCTGTGAGTGTGGTCATGTCTGTGCTTGGACCTGTTTGGTGTTTCGATGCTGATACCACATGTGCCTTTGGCCAGGCTCCAACGGCCAAATCGCTAAGAAGCGTCTCGATCAAGGGTTTGACATGGTCTCCATCGCTGTCGACAGCGCTTGTCTTGCTGCCGAGTTTGAGCGACAATTGACTTATGTCACTGGTAATGCCAGCACGGGCGACAGGGCTTACTCGTAGAAAATGACGACGTGAGAGAATAAAGGGATAGCCGTTTGTAGATCACGATAGTAGTAGGGTTCCGAAATGTCATCTTTAGGAATGGATCTCGTTCCGACATCGGAGTGGATACTGTTGCAGATCTTCACGGAGCTTCTCGCAACGCATCGTCAACAAAAGTTATCGCAAGGGACTATTCTTCATGGAGAGATCTTACTCCGAAACCCGACATCCACCGGGACTGTGTAACTTACAGTTCCGCTTCAGCTCCGGATCATGCATCCGACGATATCATAAGCTGATGTACTGAGTGAGGTTGTAAGGTCCGTCCGAGGATAAACCTTTGTCCGACAACGGCGCATTTGGCGGCGGGATCTTGGTAGTGAAATCACGTTGAGATCTATCCGAGCGGTTGCGGTATCGGTAGTACCGTTGGAAGCTGGAACATGGAACTTGGAAGGAAATGGTTTTATTTTTTTTCTTTTATGCATGTGCCGCTTTATCTCCAGTCTTGTTTGTGTTGTATGCTGTAAGAGAGGGGCGTGATTGGTCATTACTGGTCTTGTGTTGTTCTTGTGCACATGGGAATACCAATAAGGTGGATATGGAATAACGGCAAGGCATTAGTAGTGATGTACGGTAACAGTTACGCAAAAGTGAAAAAGGATCTCAAGGTAACGGCTGCAAACGGTTACCGTCACGCCAAGAGATTAACCGAGTGGTGGTTATACAGTTAGCAGTAGTAGAGCAGTAGTAGTAGCAGTCTAAGCACGGTGTGTAGTCTATCGTAGTCCCGAAAAACCAAGGGATGTTTTTAGACCCGAATTCCAACCGGCGGTAGGCAAGGGAAAGGAAGAAAGGACATGGCAAGGGCAAGGGCAAGGAGAAGGAGAAGGAGCCAAGGGAGAAGGGTAGATGGATGTACAATGCAGTATGTATGTATGGGACTAATGGGGTATCCACCTGCTGTCGCTTGGTGATGGGATGGTGCTAGCCGCTGCCGCTGCACATCAACCAAATCTCTGGAATCAATCTGGAATGGGATTCGTATTACGGTACTCCCCATCCGCTCTCAAGAGTTAGTACCCATCCGTTTCATTAGCCTGATTTTAGGACTAACTAACGAGGACATGGATGGACAAGGACGCAACGCAACTCCGCTCCGTCTTCACTCACATCCGATCTTTTTCTCCTTTTTTCCTTCATCAATCACTTCTGCTGCGCGTAAACTTACTTTTTCACCCCGACTACACCCCCCCAAACAAATTAAAGTGAGAGAACAAATGCTGTTCCATCATCATCAACAACATCATCTCATTACTCTCTCATAAACAATTCCAACATGGATCGTCCATCACTACCACCACCTTCATCATCGCTGTTACGTCGAGATTCGGGATCGGAATCAACCACACCGCCCAGTATGGAAGGGACACCGAAGGAGAAGGAAAGGGATAAGGATAAGGAGAGACCGTTACTCGCGCCAACAGGTTTGGGTCGGATAACACCCCGGTCAGCATGCGAACCTTGTCGATCACGAAAGATCAAAGTAAGCCTTTATTATTACTTGCTACGTGTCCATGCTGATGTGACGACGTAGTGCTCTGGCGAAAGACCATCTTGTGCACGATGTACGAAGCAAGGGAAAGATTGTGTTTATGCAAACGCGACCACCTCTTGGAGGTAAGTTCAGTCTTCAGTTGGACCCAATCAAACTTTAGTCTGACCGCTGATCCGTTGTTCGTCATTCGTCAGTTACATCGCTGCATTAGAAGAACGCATACGGTTTTTGGAAGGTGAGAAAGCTGTTGGACCTGGATTCGGACCTGGACCTGCATCGTCGTCATCATCACGAAGAGGACAAGCATACAAATTACCACCAATCGTTGCGAGTGGTTCCACTTCCTCTCCCTCGGTCTCGCTTACCGAGGGTTCTACCCCCTACTCTGCCCCCTATGGAAACAACGGTGTTCACGTTCACCCTGGTCTCCATTCTCCTCCTCCTTCCTACGGTCCTTCGGCTCCCAAACGACCACGACTACATGTCGATCGTGATCGTGATTCGGAACACAGAAATGGATCACCACCATATCGATATAGATCAAGGAGTCATAGCGGAGGGTCCGAAAATAATCACGGACATCCAACAGACTATGTCTCTTCACACCGACATTTAGCTCCTCTTCTTCCTCCAGTCCACAGTCATCACAAGAGCTCCATACGCGAGATCCATCTTAACTACGAAGGCGAAAAACCATTACCACCATTGCGGCCGCAGCATGCCCGTCAATCGTCCCGTCAATCTCAACCTATGCCCGTACCGCCTGTCAATCTCGCACATATAGATAAGTCAATCCTTCCCTCTTACCAACACATACATGACCTTCTCCAGCATTTCGTTCTCGTCACCAATTCGGCGTATCCACTTTTCCACCTCCCCACGCTTCAGAACCAACTCGAATCAGTATGCTTCACCGACGAAGCCCTCCCACCTAGCGATATCGCCTCGGTCTTACTCGTCCTCGCTATCGGTGCAGCATCCCTACCGCGTTCGTCACCGCTTTATCATCTCCTCAACCCCCGAGCGGAGATGTTTGTCCATGCCGCTATGCCTTACATGGCCATCGAAGGAACTGTGTCTGGCCTTACCAAGTTGCAGATCATGTTGACGCATCTGGTGTACGCGATGTATACGAATGCAGGCAACATGTGGGATCTGTCAGGAGCAGCGATGAGGCTGGCGGTGGAGCTGGGCTTACATCATGAGCATGGATCGAGGGCGACTATGAACGTGAAGAATCACTTGGAGAAGGATATGGGAAGGAGATTGTTCTGGATGTGAGTTAGGGTTGATTACATCACCTGTGTTAGAGCCGATAGCTGATAGCACACACAGTGCATACTCTTTCGACCGACTGTTCTGCGCCGCCTTATTGAGACCTCCTTCCATCCCAGACGCATGGATCAACGCAGGGGTATGTCATGTTTCCTTTCGTCAATCCTAATCCTACGCTAACGTCGATACAGTTCCCATCCATTTACGACGATTCTCTCATTTCCGAGACCGAGATCACACCCGGTGAACCGTCGCCATTCAAGACCACCCCTATCCACGTATTCAAGATTCGAATACTCCAGTCCGAAATCCTCAGCCGTCTCTTCACATCATCAACCACATCAGCCTCCCCAACCTTCACGACCGTCCCGATAACCTCCACCCGACCTTCAGATGAATGGTACAAAGACATCTTGTGTCGACTTGAGGCTTGGAGAGAGTTCTTACCCGAGGGCAAGGGGTTGACGACGATTGAATGGAGGCGACTGCTCTACCATCATACGATGACATTGCTATTCCAACCTAGTCCGGCGAACAGAAATCCGGGAAAGGAAGCAGTGAAGAAGACAATGTCGAGTTCTGTCCAGACGATAAAGATCTACAAGGACATGTACAGGATGGGACGACTTGATTTCCGTGAGCGTCGTGTTCTTTTTGTTTGTTGATGTCAGAACCGATGCTGACGATGCTTGACTCTTTTCTTAGCTTGGGTGATCATGCACGCCTTCTTCTTGCAAGGCGTGACTTATCTTGACGCGTTGTGGCGGATCAAACACAATGGGTGGAATATTGCGCCTGCCTACGTGGATGCTTTACTGGATGTTCAAATGTGTTCTTCTATGTTGGAAGCTCTAGCAGGTGAGTAGGCCATCCCTCCGCGCCACAACCGTAGATACCATTTCGCTGACTAGATTGGTCTCTAGCTGCGACACCAGGGACATCAGGATTAAGAAATACCTTTGAAGCTATCTCGGAAAGGGTGATTCGTCATCTCACAGATGGACACGCCTGGCCGGGATATCAATCCTCAAAAGGCAACAGTCCGTGAGTAGCATCTCCCTGGACCCCCAAGAGTTGGATGTGTGGGGCTGATTCTTCATTCAAGTGACATGTCCGTCCACACGAACTCGACACATCACGGCTCGAAATCTGATGACGATTCGAAAGTCGATGCTATGCTCTCACCAGCCGAGAGACGTAAAGCCCTCACAGCAGCCATAACCGCTGGTGATGGTAGATCAGTGGTAGGAAAGGAAGAAGAAGAAGGACCGCTGGATTTGTTCTTACTTCATCCGATGGGTGATATGACAGGCGATGAGTGGACGAAGATGGTAGATCGGGCTCTGTCAGTGTTGTGAGCGGTGTAGGTTCCATCAGGAGTAACATATAATCAAGAGATTGGGAACGCCTCAATCACGCACTTGTAAGGTGACATTACATACATAGACACAGTATGAGCATCATCATCCATAACGATTTGAGCCATGCACAGTGCCCCTAGTATCATGCCTGCGACAGCCTCATGTCTCCGGACGGGAGGTCCGTCTCCGCTACGCCTCTCTTCGGGGTTGAATTTGTACCAGTCCGTACGCGCGTACTGCACACGATAAGCGCCTCGTTATTAGCCGATATAACCCTGTCATTTACCCTCCCTGGCCATGAACGCCCCCTTCACCCACCCTACACCACGCCGCAAGGACGAATCAAACTGCTTGCATGCGGTCCTGCTAGTGTGTTGATGACCGGGACAGCAGGGTGGTTTCGGGTTTCCGATAGGGGAGAGCGTCTGCAGACGCCAAGAGGAAGGACGTAGGATTCCTGATCAGACCGAATCAAGTTCGCTTACACCGGCTTTCTTTCCTGTTGCATTCCATAGATAAGAAAATCGGGTCTCCCGTAATTAACATTGGACGCATCTTTACTCTCTACATTGGTGCACCTATCACTTCCGAAGTTTCCATTCATCTTTGCTGTAGTTACCATCATCAATTTAAAGCCTCTATTGCGACCCAGGTGCTAGACCAAGAAAAGACAAGACAGGATCAACAATGTCAGACCTCGCGGCGTTGCAAGAATCATTGGCTCAGTCCGATTTCGATCACATCCCACTCATGTGAGTGAGAGCGCTCTTCTACCTGCCCTTTGATTCCAGCGAATGTCCAGTGTGATCGAGTTGTAAACTGATTTGTATGACCCAACGGAACTTGACTTGACCTCGAATAGTGACTTGACCGATGCTCATTCTCCAGAGTTTGAGAAAAGAAAGGCTGTAGCGGACAAGATTAGGAACGCATGTCTCAATGCTGGATTCTTCTATGGTGAGTCGAACCTCAAATCACTCTCAGAGCTTGTATTACCCGTGACTACCACCGCACCGCAACGTGTTGCTTGATTAATCAACGAAACCCATGATGGCATGCGAGGTTCCCTCCCACGAAAGCTGACTTGCTGCCTTGATCGTTTAGTTAAGAACCACAGCGTCCCGCTCGATACCGTAGACGAGACTTTCCGACAATCCAAAGAGTTCTTCAAACTTCCCGCCGAGGTCAAGAAGACTGTGAGTCTAGTAGGGATGAATGCTCGACCTCGAGCAAAGAGGAGACTGGTCTGGGGTGATTGATCTGGGTCTGACGCTTGTGGCCCCGTGCGTGTGATAGGTCGATATCACCAAGTCTGGTGGAAACTTCAGAGGTTATATGGGACTCTTGACAGAGAACAATGATCCGTGAGTTTACCATTCCGATCTAGTCCCCTCCCATCTCGTCTGTCCACAAGCGGAGACTGAATAGCTTCGCTCCGTCCCGCTCGTAGCAAAAACAAGGGCGATATGCACGAAGCTTTCAACATGGGACTCGACCCTTCCATCGATCCAAGTTCGTTCGAAGATGCTGGGAAAGACGGGGAGATCAAACATGGTGAAAACCTTTGGCCGGAGAAGAAGGATTGGCAAGGTGCAGAAGAATTTGTGAGTGCCCCGACCCGACCTGCAAAATTATTTAGGTGCAGAGCTGCCAGTCACATCTGGCTGATGCATTATTTCCCGTGAGCAGAAGAAGGCCAACTTAGATTACTAGTGAGTCTTGTCCCCCACACTCTATGAAGGATTGTCGTGTCGCGTTGGGAATCCGGGCGGTGGCTCACACCTCAATCACTTTGATGTGACAGCTCGGCCGTCCTTGGTCTTGGTCAATCCCTCTTCCCGCTCTTCGCTCTCGCTCTTAACTTGCCCGAAACATTCTTCGACGACAAGGTGAGCCCAGTCGACGCAGACCTGGTTCGACGCTTGTCGTGATTGATGTTGACCACGTTTGTCCTCTTTCTACGACAACAGATCAAGCACCCCGCTGCTATTATGCGAATTTTGTTCTATCCCGGTTTGGGGGAGAGGGAAGTTGACGAGCTTACCCCTGGTATTGGAGTGAGTCAATCTTTGTCAAACTCTCGATGGGATGTGAATTAACGGAATACCTGTACTGGTAGGCGCACACCGATTTTGAATGTTTTACCATTCTCAGACAGGACGATGTCCCCGCTGCATTACAGGTGCAGAACAGGAAGGGACAATGTGAGTTTGAGCAACGACTCCTGTCCATGTACGAGCGAGGGGACGCGAAGCTGACGACGGGCCGCTCTTGTTACACTTGGAAAGGGATCGACGCACCTTATATTCCTGATACCTTTGTGATCAACATCGGTGATCAATTCGCTCGATGGACCAGTAAGTCACAACTTCGACTCATAGCATTTCATAAAGATGTATACTGATACCCTCTTGTGACAGACGACATCTTCGTCTCCACTAGACATCGAGTTCTCCCAACTTTGGCCAGGGACAGATATTCTATACCCTTCTTCTTCGGATGTGATCACGACGTCCCCCTCATTCCCCCAGAGACGTGTATCACACCTGACAGACCGGCAAGATACGATATCATGACGGCGGGAGCTTATGTGCATATGAGATTATCGGATATCTATAGTAATGCAGAGAAGGCTGTGTAGAAGAGCAGATGCGTAGCGAAGCTATTTAGTATGAGAATATAATCGTTTAAAAGTATAGATGCAATCATGTTGCTGTCAGACAGCGCTCGTATGTGTAGCAGGTTGTAAGTGTCGCGAAGAACAAATCCGACGTACAGCAAAGCAGACCTTTCCCATTGCTGTATACTTGTCTTTGCATCTAGTTTATCTACATATTCCCCAACTCTACTCTATTCTGCCTCTTCCCCATGATATGCCACGAGAATCTACTCTTTCGCTCTTCTGATCAACAGGTGGTTACTGGTGGAAACAGCATTCCATCCGCTACGATACCGCCCAGCTATCAGCGTTTCGGTTCCAACAGTCCACGCTACACTTCCACTTACACATTGACAAACACCGTTTGGGTATCATCTATGATCATGGCTGGACCAATCACTCTATCGCCAACTTCCAACGAGCCCAATTCGAATACCGGTACTTGTACCCTATCTCCTTTATGTACGCTCTCGTCCCATACGTAACATTCTTGATTGAAATCTGCCTTCGAAGGGTCGACAGTATTCAATGAGAGGGATTTGATCTCTTTGAAAGCTGACGGTCCTAGACTATCGAACGTCTTTCCGACACCTCGGACCTAAGGCGAGACGTACATCAGCGCTCGTTCAATTGTCTTCATTCCAGATCGGATTAGGTCCTCGACTCACCTTGACATCGTCCACGATGATAGCTTTGTTGAGCAAGAACCCAAATTCTTCCTTGTAAGCCTTCTTGAACTCCTTGTCAAACTCTCCAGTCCCATTTATATCGGGTATCATTAGGGCAGTATCACTCCCATCAAATCGCATGTTCAGTATCCGCTCAAGCTGGATCTTGTCTTCTGGGAACCCGGAGTCTTTTAGTACCTGGGTGACTTTGGTGGCGAGCTTGTCCAATCGGGAGAATAGGTTCGGAGTAGTAGATGAGGAGTAAGTATCCGAAGCTGGCTCTTGAAGCTCGTATACTCTGTGTGATAGGTCAGACATCAATCGGGAGAAGTCTGGCTGGACGGGTGGGCTGACTCACCTATCGGCAAGAGCGAGACCATAAGCGGAGAGGATGGAGGAGTATTTGTGTATCAGAACGCGATCTATGCCAAGAAGCTAAGGAGGATAGTCAGCCTCGGAAAAACATTCGCTGTTTTCTCACTCACCTCGGCAATCTCGCATGCATGCTGACCACCTGCACCGCCAAACGAGGCCAGGACATGATCGTCCGTCTTGAAGCCTCTCGCTTCGGTCAAGGTTCGGATGGGTCGAGCCATGGTCTCATTTGCAACCTTGACGAAGCCGTACACCTGAGAGGAGGAAATGACTTTGGCTCACTGGGCTACAAAGGCAATGGGATATGCTCACGATCTCATCAATAGTCTTCTCCGTTCCTGTCTCTTTACGAATCTCCTCTGCTAGCTCCACAAACTTTTGTTTGGAAGCGTCGGGATCGAGATCTTGGTCTTCGTTGGGACCAAAGCATTTGGGGAAGCTATCTCTTCAGAGATCAGCACTGAAGGAGCCTCCATCGTTGTGAGACAGCGTCAGGAAGCCACTCACTATTTGGGTACAAGTCGACCGAGGAACAGGTTACCATCCGTCAAAGCCAAAGGTCCACCTTTCCTATACCCAATAGGTCAGTGCTGCGCTCGCGACGCCAATGAAAAGATAACCTCGTGCATACCTGTAGCACGCTGGACCGGGGTGGGCTCCCGCCGATTCTGGTCCAGCACGGAACAAACCATTCTTGTACGTGAGACAACTACCTCCTCCAGCTGCGACCTAAACAGAAGGATCAGTCGAAGCAGAACGAGAGGATCGAGGTGCAACCTACAGTATTGATATCAAGCTGAAGGGTATTGATTGAAATACCCGCTGTTGTGGTCTCGTACACCGATTCATATCGACCAGCATATCGAGAGACGTCTGTGCTAGTCCCACCTACATCCAGTCTGATATGCAGGTTGCATCAGCTAGAACCCACTCACACAAGTCGTCTAGCTTACCCAATGACTGGCGCTCGCTCCTCCTCGTCCCAACTTGTCAGAGCGCAACCGACCACTCCGCCGGCAGGACCAGACAAAATCGACTTCAGGCCGGAAAAGTTCTGCGTGACAACAAGCACGTCAACATCCAATCGGAAAGATGATATAGTCTCGTAGTCCACAGCACTCACTTTGAGATCGACCAAACCACCATCGGAGCCCATAAACTCCACATGTAAACCGCCTTTCTCACCACCTTCGAAACCGGCATAGAACCCCTTCAGGTAATCTTGCAATACCGGTGTGAGATACGCGTCGGCCGTAGTGGACTGTCCTCGGGGAGTCATTTTGATCATGGGTAAGAGTTGGGAGGATAGAGAGATATGAGGGAAACCGATTTCGGAAGCAACTTTGCCAATGGCAAGCTCGTGGTCTGGGAATGTATATCTACACGTGAGGTCAGTGAGGTGTGAGCGCGGATATCGTTCGATCACATTGAGGCCTATCAAGAAGCAGGTTAGACTTACGAGTGAGCCAAACAAACAGCGATGGACCGATATCCTTCGTCGTATAGCGCTTGCAGATCGCTCTTCACGGCGTCGAGTTCTACCCTTCCGTCAGTGACATCGGTAATCAACACAGAAGAGGGTTGAAAACTCACTGGGCTCTCTCAGAATCTTTACAGCCTCTCCAGACAGTCCTTGCACAATCTTTCCTGGCAAGATGTTTGCTTGCTCATCTGCGGCAACACCCGAATATGCTTTCTTGATTGATCCGTCTTCGTTGAATACAAGAGCGTTCTGCTCGTTCTTGGGATCAGAGGAGAATCCAACTGTCCTAAGCATCAGCGCTACGCACTGAGATGAAGAGTCTGGAAGGAAGGCGGACCATCTCAGCCAAACTTACCAAGCGTGACTCGCTCATCCACCTCTACAGCTTTGGAATACAGCGGCTTCGCCCTCTTGATGTTCAGGTCGAAGATTTTGGGTCTAGCTTGGTTTCCAATCTCGAGCAGATCTTTGAATCCCTTCGTTATGACCAAAGCATGCTTTTGACCTTTACGTTCTAGCAGAGCATTGGTAGCGACTGTGGTTGATAACCGAACGTATTCTGCTCAATCTCAGAAATCAGCTTCTCACTGAATTCGAGAAGAGTGGGCGCTGGACAGAGGGATAGTGCTCGACACCCACCAAGCTTCTCGATAGGTAACGGCTTTCCTCTCCCATACTTCTGCCCCGTAACTCTCTCCAGCACCCTTCTGATCCCTTCTGTCGGGGCATCACGATAATTCGATGGATCTTGAGATAAGAGTTTGAGGACGAACTCTTCCCTCTTGGAAGAGTTCGAAGAGGAAGGGATGGAAGTGTGAACATCGGTAAATGTACCTCCCTACGAGCAGTATCTATCAGCGTTGTGATATATACTCATATCGCGTTGAGCTTACTCGGTCAATTGATACTCGGACAGAGTTATTGGGTATGGTGGTGTTCGTCATTGCTGTAGATTGTTTCGAGATACTATCCGAAAGCACACAGCGTTGGTGATGTCGCAATCCAGTCTTCTTGAAGTCTCGAAGCAAGCGAAAGATATCTCGATACTGTCAAATGGACATACGGGCAATGGCGACAGGACGAATATGAGTCGTCAAGCTAAGCGCGGCGGACGATTCCCGGAGTAGATCCCGTGAACCCGATAAGCGCAATTCAGTCATCCAACCACTATCCACACCTTGCCTCCATTCATTGACCAGCCGTTCTGACAAATCTACAACAGGCATTGTCATATCCAGTCGACCAGCGATTGATCCCCCTAGCTTCCTCTTTTGGACGCACTACTGGATCAGACTTGCGTGATATCGCGGGCACTCGTTCAGCTTCGCATTGATCCACCCTCCACTTCTGCGTTCCGAGCGACCTGCTAGTATCCCTTTTTCGCCAACATATCCTGGTATTAGGCATATCCAGTAGAGCTCGACAAGATGGTCAACGAATCAAGATCCAAGGTGGCCGAATATGACCCTATCACCTTATCACTCTTGTAAGCCCTCTCCTCCTCACCAACTCACCTATAGCCCGAGCAACATTACTTCGAGTCTACCTCACTCACGCAGTGTATCAAACTGACGTTGTTCCCTTTTGTCTTAGCTCTAACCGCTTCATGTGTATTGCGGAAGCGATGGGTCGTTCCCTGAAACAGACCGCTATATCGACAAATATCAAAGAACGTCTCGACTTCTCCTGCGCCGTCTTCTCCCCTACGGGTGACTTGGTTGCGAATGCCCCTTTCGTACCGGTGCATCTCGGATCGATGAGCTGGAGTGTCAAGTATCAATTGAAGTTACACGGAAAGGACTTGAAAGATGGTGATGTGTTGTTGACGAATTCACCAATGGCAGGTGGAAGGTGAGTACAGTGTTTCTGTATATATCGGACAAGTAGGCGTTCAGCTGACGGTATAGATGCTCTGCCGCGGTTGTAGTCACTTGCCCGACTTGACTGTAATCACGCCTTGTTTTGATGAGAACGATCCGACCAAGATCATCTTCTTTACTGCTTCTCGTGGACGTGAGTAGCATTCGTGGGAATCGATTTGAATGTGGTAGGCGACGCTGACAACCCTGGCCATCTATAGATCACAGGTTCGTGACAAATTGTCCCTCAAATGTGATCATGGGACGACCATCCCTCCCTCCCTCTTCAATTCTCCTCCTTGCCTTTGGTCACAGCTAACATCGTCTTCTTTGCGCAGTGACATCGGCGGTATCCTCCCCGGCTCTATGCCACCGACCTCCACCCACATCTCTGAAGAAGGCGCCAACATCCAATCTCTCAAAATCGTTTCTGACGGATACTACGACCATGATTCCCTCTATCGCGTGATGGTTGACGAACCGGCACAGTATCCCGGTTGCTCTGGATGTCGAAATTTTAGAGATGTGGAGTCGGATGTGAAAGCGCAGATTGCGGCGAACAATAAAGGATCGAGTCTCTTGAGGGCTTTAGTAGGAGAATACGATCTGGAGACTGTGCATCGATATATGGAACATATCAGAAAGTGAGTATGCCTGCACACGCCAATGTTCTTTGTTTCGACTGATGAGCGTTTGGTTCTAGCAATGCCGAACAGGCGGTTCGGAATATGTTGAGAAAAGCTGCAGAACGGGCGGGAACGAACATCCTTCATGTAAGTTGACAATCACGTAGCGAAGACTCTGGCTGATGCCCCTCTGCGTGGCAGGCGGTCGACTACCTCGACGACGGCTCACCCATCGCTCTCAAGATAACTATCGATACCGAAGCCGGCTCTGCAACCTTCGATTTTGAAGGCACCGGCCCGGAACTGAGAGGAAACTTGAATGCTCCGATCTGTGTAGTCCACGCTGCTGTCATCTACTGGTATGTCGACCTCACCGATAGGATCTGTATGGTCGAGAGCTTCAGCTGATCAAAAACAGTATGCGATCTATGATTGGCGAAGATATCCCCCTCAACGCGGGATGTTTAGTTCCCATTGAGATCAAGATTCCAGAAGGCTCACTCCTCTCTCCGTCGCCCGAAAGTGCAGTCTGTGGTGGAAACGTGATGACCAGTCAGAGGATCACTGATGTGGTCTTGCTCGCTTTTAAGGCTTGTGCCGCGAGCCAGGGATGTTGCAACAAGTACGTCCACTACGTTCTCCACACCATAGACGGATTTCCTAATCGTGGAGCTGTAGCTTAACATTCGGTGCGGGTGGGAAAGATCCTGTGACAGGAGAGGTGATCGATGGTTGGGGATACTACGAAGTGAGTCCTCGTGCAAGTCTGGTGTGAGATGTAATCACAGCTGAGGAGTCCACGTGTAGACCATTGCCGGAGGAAGTGGTGCAGGAGACGGATGGAATGGTACTTCGGGTGTACATTGTCATATGACCAACACTGTAAGCTGGTCGACATTCTAGCCGTAATACATACTAAAACCAGAATATGTAGCGTATCACTGATCCAGAGATCCTGGAACGTCGATATCGTGAGTTCAAGAAAATCTGATATATTCAGATCTGGGCTGACTCGAAAGCTGTTGTCGTAGCTGTCATCCTGCACGAATTTGGCTTCCGAGAATCCTCAGGCGGAGTAGGCAAGTACCGCGGTGGGGACGGCTGTGTCCGGTCGCTCCAGTTCCTTCAGCCATTACAGGTCTCCATCCTCTCGGAACGAAGAGCGAGAGCACCATACGGTCTGAATGGTGGAGGTTCCGGAGCACCAGGCTTGAATCTGTGGTACAAACAGCCCAAAGACAAAGATGGAAGAGTAAGAACGATCAATGTTGGTGGGAAAGGGTCGATGCAGTTCGGCACAGGGGATTGGTTGGTTCTACATACACCTGGTGGAGGTGGGTGGGGAGAGAGCGAGCAGGAAGGAGAGAAGGATGGAATCGAGGAGGAAAGGTTGCATAAGGAGGCGTTGGAATGGGAAGCAAGAGGTACTTGGGCGGATAAAGCAAAGGTAGACTTCTAAGTGTTTAGATGCGATTCAGTGTATGACGGATGGCAGTGTCTCACATGCATGTGATAGAGTGTTCAGGGAGGTATCGTCCACCGACCACAAAATGATCTTCGCGACAGTCACGATCTCGCATGGTCAGCACATTATGTTCACGAAGGAAGGTCGATCAATGCGAATTCACCCATTTTGGGCCACCACCCGCTCACGGGGAGGATTGCCCCTTGCCCCCGGTGAATTAGGCGAAAGTTCAGGGTAAACCTGATAAGACGCTATCTCCCACATGGGTTCAAGGAGTGGAGGTAGCCGAAGTCGGTGAAGTCCGAAGGGGGCGAGGGGGGTGTCAGTCACCATCTATGCGATGGAATGGAGGAGGATGTAGCGCCTATATGTAATGTATCTCTGCGTGATACTACCCAACACACACTTAATCTAATATCACTACGATCACTCGCCTCCATTCCACCTTGTTGAGATAGACAAGAACAAGAATACAGAATAAGATGACGATCTCAAACATCACCTCTTCGCTTGGTAACTTCGAGATTCTCTCTCCTGAAGAGCAAGATCAAGCTCGTAAGAAGACTACAGGCGGAGTAGGATGGGTCCCACCTCATTGGATCAGTCATCCGGTCCCGGCAGATTATGACATCTCAACACCGCCTTGGATCAGACCCGAAGCAGGGGCAATGAGCTTGGTCGGTGAGTGTCGCAAGAGCGAAACTACAACAAGACCCATGTTCTCCCCCAACCTCATATGCCGATTGACAACGGTCATCTGCATTGGGACAGCTGCGTTAGGCTGAGTCGAGCTGCTGATACATATGATTCTCTTGGTGCAGGCGTCAACGTCGTAGATGTCGAATCGAGCAAGATCCACCCTTCCCAAACCGTCAAGATTAAAGCTGGCAAGATCGTCTCCATCGAAAAAAGCCAGTTTGCACACATGCAGGAGGATGGATGGGAGAGTATAAATGCAGGAGGGTTGTATCTTTCTCCCGGATTGATTGATGGTGAGTCCAAGTATAGTTGTCTTCGAGGTGTCCAGTACATGATAAAGGGGAAAGCTGGAAGGGGAACGGAGCCGTGACGACCATAACGGGAATCAAGCTGACACCGATACCCCTCAGTCCATACCCATATCACTGCTGTACCCGCCACAAATGTGAGTCTCACGAACCTTATGGGAGAGCAGCTGGACTGAAGTCGACTGCCACCCCCTTCACTAGCCAAGTGCGATATTCTCGACAAATCTGGCTGACACAGCTCTGAAAACCACCTACGTGCTCAAAGGTGAGTACAACCTACAACTAGTTGATCTCACAAAACCAAGATCGCTGACAGTCACATCTGCATCATAGGTATGCTCTATCGAGGCTTCACCACCGTCCGAGACGTGGGAGGGGCTACTCGTCATTACAAAGAAGCTACGGAACAGTGGTTGATCCCTGGTCCAAGGATCTTCCAAGGTGGACCCGTCCTTTCGCAGTCTGGAGGTCACGGTGAGTTAGCACATACGCGATTTGTAAACGAGAAGATGCCATCATCAGAGATTTGTGTGCGTAAGCTGATCTAAGTGTCATGTTGGTAGGGGACGATAGTGATCGTGATGATATCAGCTTAAGAAACGGCCCTCACAGAGGCGCAGAAGGCTACGTGGCAGATGGTGGTAAGAATCCTATATTCCGCTCCATTCTGCAGCTCTGCTAGGAATCTGTGCTGATGCCATGTTTCTCTCCGCAGTGGACGAATGCCTCAGAGCCGCTCGAAAGCTTATGATGGCAGGAGCGGATCACATCAAGATCTGTTCGAGTGGAGGAGTCGCGAGTCTTACAGACAAGCTGGATAGTGAACAGTTCACAGTCCCGGAGATCAAGGCGATTTGCGATACTGTCAGAATGATGGTGAGTCCACAGTCACAGTATCCCTGTCAACTCCGATCGACTTGAAACCCAGAACACATTTTGGCTGGTACCATACTGTAAACCGTTGATCTCGTGCAATGGAAAGACTGCTAATTTTTTGACCTATTGACGCGATAGAAAGGAACACTCGTCAGTAAGTACCGCAGCGTCTTGCATTGAATGGGTTCATCCGGATATACTTGTCAACTGACATTGAATCTCATCGCTCAGCGGCCCACTGCTTCACCAGCCAAGGTGCACGAAATGCTATCGAAGGAGGTATTGGCGGTATCGAACATGGCCATCTGATCGACGATGATGAAGTTCTCAAGTTGATGGCCAAGAAGGGCGTACACCTCACCCCAACGTTGATTGTGCAAGAGGTAAGTGTAGATGACAATGCGGGCACGCAATGCTCTCCCTCTTTGGCTATCAGCTGCCAGAACTTAAGCTGACCCTATGATGCCTCGCTCTCAAACAGCTCCTCGCCCGACCTCCATACAACGCCATCATCCCTCCTTCTTCTCGAGAAAAGCTCAAACTGGTCATTGACGGAGGATACAAAGTGATCAAGCGAGCTCACGAACTTGGGGTCAATATCGCTTATGGCACAGACTGTTTTGCGAGTATGCAGCCTTGTCAACTGAGCGAATTCGATCTCAGAGCGACGGTCTTGCCATCCGATGTGATCTTGAAACAGGCAACTATCAATGGTGGTGAGTGTCTCACGACCTTGTCTCCCCATCAAGCTTTCTGATCGAGCCGATTCTCGTCTCTCCTCATACCGTTGGATCATTATAACGTTGACAATGTGTTTGTAGCCAAAGTCCTCGGTATGGAAGGCAAGATTGGAATCATCAAAGAAGGCGCAGCAGCCGATTTGTTGATCCTCTCTTCCAACCCACTCGAAGACGTCACGATCCTCAACAAGCCTTTGCAGTACCTCAAGGGTGTGATCAAAGATGGGAGGGTTGTCAAGAGCACCGTCGACGGATTGAGAGTCGAGGTTCCTCTTGTCTGATTGGGTCCGTGTTTTACTGTAAGCTCACGTTAGAAGGTAAAGGGTCAACCCTGGTTATGGTTGTAGAATAAGCTAGAAGCGAGCATTTGAATGTCTTGTAATTTGATGCAAGAATGAGCAGCCTCACACATTAGCAAGGTCTACTCATGGCAAGACATTAGTAACATCACTCGAAGCGCAATTCAATGACCGGTCCGACATGTGATCTTGTTTTATCTGCATGCTTCGATACAAAGTCCTTTGCTACTTCTCCTCTACGCCTTGAGGTACTTGGCATGGAACGCGACATGTTCAGGTGCGAAAGTTGAGATCTACCCCAAGCCGTCAGCCTGCTCTGAATCTGAGCGATTATATTATCGTCCAAAGGCGCACTCACAAAGTAATAACTGTGATCAAACCCTTCCTGCATTCTCACTTCCACGCCTTCTTTACCTACACGTTCCAAAGTCTTGGGCTCTAATTGACCCTTTTTCAGGAAATCGTCCTCGGTTCCAACATCCACCAAGATATGAGCGTCGCCCTTGAAGCTTTGGAGGAGATGGGAAGAGTCGTATTGGAGCCATTCGGAAGGTGGAGAGGAGCGAGTGACGGCGTTAAGGTAGTTTGTGAAAGCGTTGACACCCCATGGTGTCTTAGATGGGTTACTGGAGAGATCTGCATTAGCTCGGTTCACTTTGATTAGCAATAGAGGGATCGCAACATAGCTGCACATAGGATAGTGATACTCCTAAAGAGATACATTCCGATAGCGATATCAACTCACCAAGCAGGAGCGAAGGCGGACGAGGACTTGTATTGTCCAGGGTTCTTGAGGTAGATTGATAGCGCTCCGTGACCTATACAGAGGAATACCATGTCAGCTCAATTCTCGGCGCGTTGTTGCAGACATGCAAGAGCTAGCTCACCTCCCATCGAGTGACCGAAGATCGATACTCTCGAGAAGTCCTGTCGACGTCCATGGTCATCAGCTTTGCGGAACCGGACGCAACTTCCTAGCTGAGATAATTGGCTTGCGATCGACTTACCAAGCCCAAGTCTGCTTCCTTCAATACCTCTGGTAACTCCTTGACGACCAGATCATACATGTTATAATGCTTCTTCCATTTCTCGCTAGTAGCATTCAAGTAGAACCCCGCTCCAGTCCCAAGTTGCCAATCATCATCTTCACCCTCTACTCCCGCTCCTCTGGGACTAGTATCGGGGAATACAATAGCGATACCTTCTTCTCCAGCTTTGTTGAGGAAAGCACCCTTTTGTGCACCAGTGTCTTCATTACATGTCAATCCGGCGAGGTAGAAGAGGACTGGTACGGGAGAAGAAGGAGAAGCGGAAGAAGGCACGAAAAGGTTAAATTGCGTAGGGAGAGATAAGGAAGATGAAGGGAATTTGTATTTCGTGAGAGATCCAGTGGATACTCGGTTCGAAGAGACTTTCTCAAGAGCAGGCATTGCGTGTTCTGTTCTGCTGAAGCTGGAGGTGGTTGATGACAAGGAAGAAGATGACAGATGATATGGAGATGGGAAGCGACTTTCAAGTAGACGTCACAGGCGATAAGTATCCTTCGGTTACGTGCTACTACCGCCTCCA
The DNA here is from genome assembly GCF_008629635.2 of Kwoniella shandongensis. Taxonomy (NCBI): domain Eukaryota; kingdom Fungi; phylum Basidiomycota; class Tremellomycetes; order Tremellales; family Cryptococcaceae; genus Kwoniella; species Kwoniella shandongensis. The sequence goes on from NC_089290.1 coordinate 396,804, forward strand.
CCTGGAGCAAAGAGCCGACGTGCCTAACTGAGCTAACGATACAACAACAATACGCACCTTTCGTGCAAGGTCATTTTACTGTAAACAACAGTCGATGGAACAATCAACATGCTTTGGTTACACACATTCCAACGCATGCCTACCACCTATACTTCATGCTCATGCTATGCTCACATGAGAGACTCACAGAGCAAGGCATCGCATGACTCTGATGGCTGGCTGACTCGACTCGGCAGACTATCAGTCCAAATCTGTATTCAGCGTGGCTGAGGATTCGATTTCATGTTGACTAGCATTCCTTCGTTCTGTGAACACCTACCCAACTTTGATCATGTAGCTAACAACAGTCCTTTCACCGAAACTGACGGTTCTCAGCATCTGGTCTCTGTGGACAACAACGACTGCCACTATGACAGATCATCTATCAGGTTTGAGACGACGTTCTCCGAATCCCAACGTATCGCCCTTACCTCAATTGGACATACCATACTCTCCAGCACTTCTCTCTCCGTATATCAACGTATCCGGTAATACCAACACTGATGGTTCTCGAGCAGGGAGAGGTTTGGGCTTAGGTGCGGGACATAATGATCCTCTGGAAAGGTATCATGAGCGCTCACCGCTCGCTTCTCGACAAGATTCTGAGAGGAGAGATTATCCAAATCCTACCATCCGACTTGTTCCTTCCTCAACCTCACATCTCGCTACTCATAGATATGATGACGAAGCTAGAAGTCCTATCCAAGCCATTCGACATCCACACGCCTACGTCGCATATGGTGCTCCGCCCGCATCTCGATCGAGATCAAATGACGAATCGAGTCGACGAAATGCAGATGCTGTTGCGTCTCTGGCGTCATTACAAAGACATCGAACCGATCCCAAATCATACCATCACCTCAGTACAGGAAGTCGAAGTGACTTGACTTCAACGATCCGAGAAGACGGGAAAGACGAATACCATCTTTTCCCCCGGGATTTAAGAGAAAAGCCGGTCCCGCTATTACCGCTCGATATTCGCCGTTCCAGATCTAGTGGACCACCAAGTATCATCTCGTCAGATGGAAGAAGAGGCGGAGGAACCAGTGAGAGCGGTTCGTCATTACCTACCACACCGAGAGATAGACCCAATAGCGTCTTATCAAGCATAAAATCGTCCCTGCGCAATCCGTTCTCGCAAAGTCAGACTTCACTAGTCACGCCCACTCCATCGTCACCTACACACTCAACGAGATCTTTGAGATCATTCGTATCTACGAGTAGTACTACCTCTTCCTCGACAAGATCGTCCACTTCGACACTTGCGGTCCCATTCAATCCTGCCACAATATGGAAAGCATATGGAGTAGAAGGCGGGAAGGCAGCTGATGTCATGATCAAGAAGGGCGGTGAGGACGGACTGAACGAAAAGTTGACAGACAAGTTCCCGACACCTGGTCCTGTGAACAGGCTAGAGAAAGGGAAGAAGGAGAGATGGACAGGGTATAAATGGGCTTTGTTGCTCTCAGTCTTAACTGTAAGTCCACATACAATGAAGTAGAAACAGTAAGTTGACGCTTGGAGATAGGTATTTGGATATGGCATCGGTGGACTCACTTGGGCTTTGTTGATCATGTTTAGAAGTAAGCAAACACTTCTGTTACATTAGCTAATCAGCCAGTCAACCCGAATAGCGAAGTGACGATGGTCACCGATCCTGATATCGTTGTTTGTGAGTGGAATCACATTTCGAAGTGTTCGTAACAAGGAATGAACCAAGCTGATACACATTGGTGTTTCGCAGTTCTCACCCTAGCTTCTTTGCTGTGCATATTCTCGTCTCTAATTGGTCTTACTGGAGTACTCCTCAACTCTCGCCCAATCTTGGCGTTTTATAACCTCCTTCTCTGGCCTACGCTATTATCGATGTGTCTCGTCGGATACACTTCCTATAAGCGAGGCTCTTTGCAGCTTGATAGAAAGTTGAATCAGGCTTGGAGTCAGTTTCTGGACGACGGAGAGAGGTTGAGAGTGCAAAACTCGTTGAGGTGTTGTGGCTATTTCAATCCACGTCGTGAGTGGCTCTCTCTATGACAGTCCTGTGTCAGTTCTACAAAACAGTTCCCTGACTGATATTTGCGCTTCGGAACAAAAGACGACGCAACATACTCGAAGCGATGTTATCCTCGTACCACATTACCGGGTTGTAAATCCAACTGGATGCGATTCGAACGTCAAAAGCTACACGAATTTTCTACCGCAGCATTCGGGACGATACCATTCCACTTGATGAATATCGTTCTGGCACTACTTTGTTCGAATCACGTGAATAGAACGTTTGGGAAAGGTATGACGCCGCCTGGATACAGATTGTGGTGAGTCAAGCGACTTCCCCTTTGGAGATGCACTGATACATTTGGGCATTGTAGTATGGCAGATGTTCGATCTAACGCCCTTGCTGTACTCGCCACTCTTCCCCAAAAACAATCACACTCATACTCGAGATCAGGAAGTAAGGCGGCCTCGCTAGCACGAGAACCTGCCATTTCACACAAATCACGCACGTACTCACCTTATCGCTCATCATCAGATTTTCGTCATCATGGATCCAGACCCAATTCGAGGATGAGTACGAGTAGTTGGGAGTCCGGCGAAACGATGACAGAGGTGGGGGCTAGAGAGACGAGATCTAGAAGAAGTGATTGGGGAAATGTATTGGTACAAGCTGGACCGAGGGGTAGAGCTTTGCGAGAGGCAAGAGATAGAGGGATGTTGTAATTGTGTTGTCGGTACAAGATAGATGGTATGGACACTTGTGAGCTTGAGCGATTCAATGGTATTGCAGTGCTGTCCCTCAATGCACTGAGGGGTTGACGATCAGGGAAAATGAACTTCCTGTCGTCACACCAGTTCTACGGGACGTTGCCGATGTATGAGGTGTACTGTATGCCACAAGCACTAATCTATTAGCGCTTGGACGTTATCAGTGATAGATGCGTGTTTGTATGGGTGTAGTACGTCCTAAAGGAGGATTGTGTGCACACAGAACACACACACCGCCGTCATCATACCGATCCGTGCACACTTTCGTGGGAAATTCTTCATTCTCATACCGGCCTTCCAACTTGATCATCAGTTCTTCAGTTTGATTCTCTCCACGCTCGCACAAGATTTTTACATCTATCAAAGCTTTGTGACACAATGGATCGTCGCAGCGAGGTCTTGTCCAACCTCTTCCGTCGACAACTCGGTTTACCAACCCAACACGAACAAAGACGCGGTCTACTCCGTGCACTTGGTCAACATACCGACTTGTCAGGGTCTCACACCCACGTTCTTCTTGGCGACCATGATATTGATCATAGTGCGATGTTAGGTGATCATGCGGTTGGAGCTATCAAAGCAGGGTTGGATAATCTTCCTCCTTGTTGCACGGAAGAAGGGGGTTGTATCCCGGAGGAAATGTGGCAGGTGTTTGCGAATGCTCATCATGCGCACAAGGTGAGTGCGCGATGTACCTCGAGCTTGACGCAATATATCCCGTTTCATGCCATTTCTAGCAAGTGATACACAGTGCAGGGGTCAGCATGCTGATCGTTTGATGTAGAAAAACGCATATATGCCACCGCAAAAGATCTTTGAAGTCTGTCTCCCCAAACGCCAAGACGTCATGGAATGGGCCAACAACACGGCGAACCCGTATACACATCCCTCTTCGCCACCCAGCAAGAACAAGCACTATTTCCTCGATGGTCCGACGTACAGCTGTACCAAGGATGTTGGCGAGCTCGAACCGTTACTCCTGCGACAGCTGAGTATACCAAAGAAGCATGAGGGTGAGTTGAAAGGGCTCTGTGGCTGCTATGGAGACACTCTTGCTGACGTGGGATACTCTTCGGCACGGCAGGCAAGGTCATCTTTGTCAGAGTACTCACAAAGACTATGGTTGACAGTGGTACCACCTTGTGAGTCACCTCAGTCACTCATTGTAGGGACGGCTACTGATCAGTTCATACCTACTAAGTCACGTCGAGGATTCCGAAGGATTCGCACTCCCTCTTACTATCCCTTTCCCTACCCCGACTTTCTACTCGGACTCTCGGGAAGTGCTGCAAGGCCTCTATCCTGCTGGCACAATCCTCGCTATCAAGGAGCCTTACCTCAAGTTCGGCTTGGACGGGTACTATGCCCTGCGAGTCGAAGTTCCGAGCGATATCGTATCCATCCATCATCTCTCGGAAGAAGCGAAGAAAATCAAGTGGAAGTTTCCCTCGAATGTGAGTCCAAGAGTACATGAACAGGTGTACTGATATGATTAGGGTGCTGTGGAGATGAGTTGGGTAGATAACAGAGCAAGTGGTGACGAGATGAGCCAGGAGGGTAATTACCTGGTGAGTCGACTTGTGGGAAATTTGCCGATCCCTGACATGTGGTTTTAGATTGCTCGTAGACATTACACCTCAGCACTTGCAGATCCGACCCTCGCCAAAGACTCGATCGAATGCTTCAGCGTTCTTCTCTCTCTTGTCGATTGTAACCTTCAACTTCGTTGCTACGGTGCGGCGTATCGAAACTGTGTCATCGCTCAAGCACTCCTCGACGCGAAGCACCCTTGGTCGTCCGATGTGGCGGAACACGATAAGGCAAACCTGCGTCTTTGGAAAGCTGAAGCAGCGTATGAACTGCAATTATTCAAGCATGCAAATTCACTCATCGACCTCTGTGAGGATACCATTGTCTATCGTGACACTGTCAAGAGACTCCGACGAAGTCTTGTTACTCGTCACGAAGAAGCTAGCGACGGTCACTACGACTTACATGCACATCGCCTTGCGGTTCTCGACGATCCCACTCCGCGAAGCGATGTGGCAGACTTTGTCGGTCCGATCAAAGTCACCTACAATCCGAAAAGAGGACGAGGTATCGTTACAACAGAAGATGTCGTGGTCGGCGACCTTATCATGGTTTCCAAGGCGATCGCAGAAGGATACCCGGCAGCGGCGAACGGTGTATCCGTTCACGGCTTCCAATTCGACAACACGTTTCATATCAGGGCAGGAGCTGCGCACCTGATCTGTCAAGCGATACACCGACTTGTAGACGATCCGAGCATGTCGAAAGCATGGAGCGGCTTGCTGAGCAGCGGGGAACAAGCAGGCAGTACAATCGACCGTCCATCCCCGGTGGTCACTGAAGAACAACGATTGAAAGACATCTGGCATCCGGCTCGAATCGACGTGAACGAGAAGATCTTTCCTGCGTACGATGTGAATGCCTTTACTGGAAACATTCAAAGCTCGGCTCCACTGACCGATTCCGACATGGACAATACGAGCAAAGCGGCGGAGTTTCCATTGTTCCTTTTCGGTCTTCCGTCTCTCATCAACCATTCGTGTTTGCCCAATGTGTCACAGGTCTTTCTGGGAGAAGTAAGTCCATCCTTACACATAGCCATGGTGATGGAGCACTTATGAAAGATGTCTGGACTAGGTCGCGTATATCCGTCCTGTTGTCGATTTACCCGAAGGGACCGAGTTGACAATCTCCTACGTCTTCATCGAAAAGTCTTACTACGAGCGCATGGAGCAACTTGACGACTGGGCAATCGGCTGTTCGTGTCAGCTCTGCGTCCTCGACCGAAAGGACGATCATTTCGAACGCCAAGAGCTCATGGAGAAAACCCATGCGCGGCTCGAGAAAACGAGTAAGGCATTGGTCAAAACGGGGTACGAATCTCCGGCCGCGAAGAAAGAGAGTCGTCAGACTTTGGTCGCCTTGTATAAGTTGGAGGATGAGGTCGAGAAGACTTATGCGAAAGGTAGACCGAGATCGACAAAAATCGAGTTGGGAACCGTTTGGAAGACTATTGCCATACTTGCAGCACACGTTGATCTGGAAGAGTCAATTAAGGTGAGCGATGACTTTGGTGTCCACTTGACATGAGGTGAGAGCTAAGTCCTTTACCTCCAGGCCGAGGTCGCTTCATTGGAATGCTACGGTCTTGTGCCTGCCACCCAAGCACAGCGCAACACGCACGGTCGATCCATTCAAGCCTTCACTTACGCTCCTCCTGGTGGCGGTGCAGTGATCGTCAGTTTGCTCAAGATTTCCAAGATGTACTACGAGCTCAACGTGAGTAGGAATACACACTGAAACGGATATCTGGCTTCTTCAGCTAACGTCTCATCTTGACAGAACACCGATGAAGGAAGAGCTTGGGCTCGTACGGCCTTTTGGGCGCATGAAATCTTGGTCGGAGGAGGAATGCCGCGATTCGCGCAAAGGTATGCAGGATATCTCCCCAAGTGGGACGAAAAGGACTTGGCTTGGAACGAGGTCACAGAGGATCTTTGGGCTGGCGGGAAGAAACCCAAAGGATGGTCGAAGACTTACGGGTGGACATTGGAGTGATAAGAGCAATCATTACGAAACGAGCAAGAAAGGAGGAGAATTATGACATTGAATTCGATATGTTAAGTAATTCGTAGATACTTTGTTAAGTGACACTATGCGCCATATGCCAAAAAAACATGCATCACCATCATCATGTACTTTATATGACCAAGACCAACTCACTGCACATCGGAGAAAAATGGTAATGCAATCGATGGGAAGTTGGTGCGGGATGATCCCGCCCAGTCCACAAGCAGCCATCGCACCTGGGGTGCCTAGATGTCCATTCGATCACGCTCGTACGCCTGAGAGTGTTCATCGGTACATACAATATACACGGTGACGGGAATGCTTAGGAACAGTAGCATGACGACACGTCGCGACTTGATGGAGCTCGCCACTGCAGTTCCGCTGATGATTCGCGATAACTGATATGATCTGATCTAGGAACGAGGAGTACGTGCATGCAATTTACGGTTAAATAACTTTTAGCCTTCAAACTTCTGACACGAGAGTTGTTAGTGACATCAAGAAGCACCCATACACACAAACACACAAACAGACGCACAGACAGGCACAAGTGACTTCAAATCGTTGTCACTCCTCTCGTTCTTTTCTTTCTTCTCCTTGCATCGCAGTGGAAGGAACTTCAATATCATAACGGGACTCGAAGGAATTTGCTCAAGAGGCAGTCTTGATATCCAAACAGGATACGGACATTCCTCTAAGCGATTGGACGAGGATTCCGTGCGCGAGGAGGGTAGGGTGAGAAAGGTGGTGAATATGAAGACACCTGTGTCCAAGAGGAGCAGTCAAGAGGAAGGAGGTGCAAAGGGGATCAGTAGGATGGAAGAGGAGTATGAGCGAGTGGCAAAAAAGGCAAAGGAGGCGTACGAGGTGAGTCTAAGTACCCTCCTCTACCCTCCTCTTGCTATGCTCCCTTAGTCCGGAAGAACTGTATGATGAGCTGAGCGAGACTTATTGTTCAGCGGAACCGGACTACTCCCCCGACACCCGTCGATATCAATTTAATCCCACGTCGCGAAACTGTCGTGGCTGCTGAGAAAGATAGGGTTCACATACCGTCTGATCCGAAACACAAACGAATTCTTCAAGTGTTTCGAGGAGGACCATTTCGCTCGTCCACCAAAACTGTAGAGGAGCTGGAACACGTCGCCATACGACAGCTTATTTGTCCGACAAGGAACGAAGGTGAGTGATAATTTCATTACCTCTCGTGAGCGTTTGGTAATCCAAGCTGAGTGGAAGGTGTGTGCACAGGCAAAGTCCTTATCTGTCGAGTACTGACGACCTCGCTGATTGGGAATGGTATTACCTTGTGAGTCATGTACTTCTCCTGTCTAAAGCGTTGACACTGTTCTGACCATACACAGCCACGTAGAAGATCCCGAAGGGTTCTCTCTCCCTGTCACAATTCAACATCCCACACCACGACCGTCTTACGGAATCTCCGCCACAATTCTTCAAGACCTCTATCCACCAGGTACGACACTCGCCATCAAGGAACCTGATGTGCGATTTGGACTAAGTGGTGCATATGCGCTGCGAGTCGAAGTCCCGGTCGACGTGGTACTTGTCAATGGTCGATCAAGCACAATTGCACGCATCAAATGGTCGACTGGTTCTGCTGTAAGTTTCGGACAGTAAGTAGTGTGAGTAATATAGCTGATGTTGATGACGCCCGTAGGGACCGGATGAGCTGAGCTGGGAGGAACACAAAGCCGCTGGGAATATGGCGATGGGTCGCAGAGAGTACATGGCACAACTGGTGAGTTCCATTGACTCATCGCAGTCTCTAACACACCCACAGATAGCTATCCGACACTACACTCTAGCGTTGGGCGATCCGGAGGTCACAGCGGATCCGTACAAAGCCTTGCTTATCGGGCTGAATCGAGCACAAGCCTATCTCGACATTCAGCAATTCGGCTCAGCGTATCGTGAATGTCACTACGCCCGAACCCTCGTGGAGGATGGAGGCAAAACTGGAACTCCCATCGAGATCACACAAGATCAAAAGAAGAAACTCTACTGGCGGATGATGAAAGCGGCATATGGTCTTCGACTCTGTGACGAAGCTCAAGCAATACTGACTAGCAAGTGTTCCGGCTTGGCTATATCTGAGCTACCCGACTACGTTCTGAAGATCGTCACTCAGAAAACTGGTGCATTGCATGGACGATACGATTGGACCAAGTTATGGGAGGAAACACGCTTGACCCCATCGCCGAACCTGGATGTGGCGGATTATACCGGTCCTATTGAGGTCCGGATCATCCCCGGTCGAGGAAGAGGATTGGTTTTGACACAAAACGTGCAAACAGGTCAAGTATTGCTTGCATCGAAAGCGGTCATCACTGGACACCTTTCCGAAGCTCCGAATACTGCGTTGGTCGGATTGGATTTCGGATCCAACATATCGACTGATACGACTCAGGTCCTTGCCCTTGACAAAGCTATTCATCGACTGCTCGATGATCCGAGCTTTATGCAATGCTTGAATGGTCTTCATACTGGTCGAAGGGATGACCCGGCTTCCGTCCAGAATGAGTTTCCAATCGCGATCTCCGAAGAACAACGACTCGCTGATATCTTGCAAGATCGACTACCGGAGATCGACATCAACAAGATCGCAGGTGTACTAGATGCCAACTCTTTCGGTGTTTCCCCCCTCAGTCGTCGAGCTTCAGATACGGGTATGGCTGAAACTGCCACGATGTTATTTGGTCTTCCTTCACTGGCCAATCATTCGTGCTTGCCAAATGTGATGGTCGTACATTGGGGTGATGTAGGTTCAGCCTGTGTTTACTCACTATGTCGACCTACGCCTAGCTGACAGCAATATATCTTGATTAGATGATTGTATATCGTGCCCTTTACGACATACCAAGCGATACTGAATTGCTCGTTTCGTACTTCTCGGGCGAAGAGGCATACATCGAACGGAGTACCCTTGCCGAGCGATGGGGTTTCACCTGCAGTTGTCCCCTCTGTGTGACTGACAGGAAGGACGACTACGTCGTTCGCGAAATGCTGCTTGGGCAAGAATACCCCAAAGCACTCGATCACCCCGATCCGCGAGTGGCGCTGAAAGAGATGATGCAGCTGGAGAAGAAGGTAGCCTCTACGTACCAGAAGGGGAGAGAAGGGATGAGACCTGAACTGAGGCCAATCTGGAGACGCATCGCGGACTTTTGGTGGAAGATCGATGGACGACATTCTATTCCGGTGAGCTGGCTTTTTTGATGCATGATGGACTTCTGAACGACCGACGCTCTGTTTCATGCCCCTTAGGCCGAACGACTCTCACTTGAATGCGTCGGAACGATCTTCTCGACGGGTGAACAGCGTGCAGCACACGGTCGTACGATCGAGCGATTGCCCGACAACGCAAGTGACGGGAAGATCATTAGCATGCTCAATATCGCTCACGCGTACTTCAGATTCACGAGCGTATGTTGTATGGGCCAGGACAATTGTGGGAAGATAAGAGTATGTAGCAAGTGCTGACCTCCTTGATCGTTCTGCAGAACCCTGTTGAAGGAACCGCTTGGGCTAGAACAGCATACTGGGCGCACGAGATGATACTTGGTGGAGGATTGGCGATATTCCTCGAACGTTTTCAAGATCATTTACCGCATGGATACCCGATCGCATGGGAGACATGAGTAAAAAAAGTATAACTAGTAGCATTGAACAGTCATCGAAAAGAACGAGTTCCTGTAGCATAGTGCATTAGTCGACAATCGCATTGTAGTGGTCCATTCACTTCATATTTCATGTTCCGTGTTTCATGTCAAAACAATCATGCATGTTCTGTTGGAATTTGGCCTCGTCTACAGCCGCTCTATTCTGCTACCGAGCTTTCAAGGCTTATCGGCGTGCTTAGACGCAGAGGTGCTCAAGTTGAAGCTTGTCCCTCTTTGAGAGGAATTTGAAAAAGGAGAATACGATTGGGATACGATGTTCGAAGATACTGTGCTCACAGAACTCAATCGGCCAACATCGATGTGGCAGATTTCGTCGAACCTATCAAGGATGAATCGGTCAATGCAGGTCGAGTTGCCGGCTGTTTCTCACGGAGGATGTGAAAGCTGGTCAGCTTCGCCTTGTAAGCAAGGGCATCATTACGGATGATCCATCCGCGGTGCCTAACACTACTATGATCTGTATGGATAATGAAACTGGGTCCAATTACGAGACACCACATGATCTCGCATTGGACAAAGGCATTCATCAAATTATGGATGATCCTGAATAACTTCGATTCTGAATTCTGGAATGCACTCGAATACAGGACTCGGCCTCAAGGTGAGATATCATCTCCTCTCTCGACAGAGGAAGAACGGCTCGGGATTTGAACATGAAGGTAAAGATTGACGCGAATAGGATATATGGAACACTTGACATCAACGCTTTCGCGATCAAGCTCATTACGAAGCGTGCACTCAAGCGCTCCCCCAACCAAGGGATTGTTCCGTATGGATTTCCCTCCATGGCTAACAACGCCTATTTGTCTAACGAGTCTACTTCGCACTAGGGTAATGTATGTGACCTCTGCTACCCCAAAGGATATGGCTAAGGAGGAGGACTAACACTGATGCATACTGTAGGTGATGGTCTTTCGAGCGATACACGATATGAGCAGGATAACGAACTACGATCATGTTCGTATCTCCCGACTACGATTGAACCATTCGCAAATCCTACATCCAACACTGGAGCTCCGAATGCTCGTGGTCGTTATGCCAAGCCGATAGGAAGGAGAATTACGCCCTACGAGAGGAGATGACGTGCACGGAATGGGAAACTCTGAAGAGCGACTGCTATAGATCTCGCCTCAACGCAATGCATTATGGATGGAGGGTCAGTAAATCTGCGACAGAGCGGGATCTAGTCCGGTTCAAGGCATTCGAAAAGCGTTTACGGGCAACTCACGGAGAGGATAGGAATTGTCCCAAGATCGAGTTGGCGCAAGTTTGGCGGTTTTTGGTGGAAAGGGGATCGGCGTTGGATATTGTGCAAGAGGAGTCTATTGAGGAAAATGGATACAGTCATCCCGAACCCGTTCGCTTCATCAGACAAAGCTGATCATACTTTACATGGGCCGTGAAACAGTACCTAGACTGTTTAGGGTACAAACTTGCTAATGAGGAGCAACGTCAGGCGCACGGAGACCAAGTATCCGGCATACTCAGCAAAGCTGCCTTCCAAGTGATGCTCAATATCGCTAAAACTTCGGTGCACACATGCTAATATGTGATTTTGATCCGATTGGACCATGCTGAAGGACAAGTGTGGGCGAACACTGCATTCTGGGCCAATCAAAATCCTAAAAGGTAGTGGTGTAACGTTTTCAAACAAAGGTGTAGTACAGCCTCCTTCCGAAACCTCGATGTTGATTAGACGTCAGGATGATGACATATGCATCGGAGCTCGATCACTTTGTCACAAGGCCGACCAGCAGAGCAGCTCGGGATGATCTTGTCTACAGCTGGCACCGATCTTGGGAGGAGTGTCTCGCGTGGCAACAGACCGCTTTGTGGGCTCACGAGCTACTCATCGGAGGTGGAGCGAAGCTCCTCAAGAGCGATTTGAGGAACACATCACTCAGCCTGAGAAGCTTGTTTGAGTCAGATTTCAAATTACGATCAATAGGGGTTGAGTTCATCAGAGGGAGAGATTGGATCACATGATTTGAAGAACATGCCAGAGAGGGAATACACGTGATGGAAAAGAATAAGTTATCCGGCGAGTTGCTGTGTGCTATACATATATATCAGATAGATACTACCTATACATACCATACACCATGTACCAAACCTTCTAAAACTGCAACGACGTCCAAGTGCATATCAAACGTCTCGCAAAGACCATAACTCAGTATGATCGGTAGGACGGCAGTAAATAGATGACCGAAGGCAACTTGCCACCTCGCCACCCAACTCTGAGGTTGCAATAACACGCGTCATCAAGCTAACTTTAGTCACCACCTATCAACAAACTATCATATCTCCTCACTATTGTCTTCTTGCATCTCATATCTTCACAACTACACGCCCTGATCTCAACAGCATAGCTCATCCTCACCCACACTGCCTTGACCTACATCGTACCTCCGGAAACAAGCATGAGCACTGCATATCCATCGGGGTTGAACCTCAAGTTGTTATTGATTGGCAACTCGAGCGTAGGTCAGTGCCCTTGTTCATCTCACCGTCGCTTGATACAAATCCCGTGATCATTCTCATAAGACCGCTTCAATCTGATATGGCGGTATAGTGTACCCAATACTGTACACTTGAGCTGATATATTGTATGTAATTGTGTAAATAGGCAAATCATCACTCTTACTACGGTTCACAGACGATGAATTCCTCTCGGACGAAGAGACAGCAGCGACTATCGGTGTAGATTTCAAAGTGAAGAGTATAGAATTAGATGGGAAGAAATACAAACTATCAATATGGGTGAGTGTTGTGATATCACTTCCCATCGTACTTTGATTCGATTACAACCTATGGTGGTTCGATGGGTTGTGCTGATATTTGGTTTGGTTTGGTTTGGTACCGATAGGATACAGCTGGGCAGGAGAGATTTAGAACTTTGACGTCTAGTTATTATCGTGGTGCACAGGGTGTTATCTTGAGTACGTCACTCACTTGGCTTCGACTATCATCAAGCCAAACTTCGTTGATCGTAATTGGGCTCACCGTTTGTTCCTTGTATGCTCGCAGTGTACGACGTATCATCTCGACAGACTTTTGATGAGTTGCTCAAATGGTTCAAGGAGATCGACACGTATTGTGGAGAAGGCGTAGTGAGGATGGTAGTTGGAAACAAGGTAGACAAAGTGAGTCGGAACATAACGGAACTGGGCATCACGAATAGCAACGGAAGCTAAACACTTGCTTCTTGTAGGAGTTCTCGAGACAAGTGTCCACCGAGGAAGGTCAGGCTTTTGCACAGCGTATGGGAGCGCTGTTTGTTGGTAAGTCCATGTCCTTCTACGTATGATGTGTTACTGCGGCTCGTTGTGTGCTATGAGGCTTATGTGACGATCTGTGGTGATAGAATGCTCGGCGAAAACTAGGTTACACGTCCCCGAAGCGTTTGAGGAGCTTGTCCGGAGGGTGAGTGGAAAATGAAGGAATGTCTGGTCTGGTCATGCGTTCATCTAACCCTTATTGTCTTGCAGATCCTGGCTACCCCGTCGTTATGGTCGAAATCTGCTACGCCGGCCACGGCCCGTCGAGAGGAACCTATCCGATTGGAGGAAGAGAGCAGTAGTTGGGTTGGAGGTTGCGGCTGCTGATCGCATCATCTGGGCCAATTTCAGCAGCCAGGATTGAGCACGGCGATTAGACGAGGACGACTTTGACGAACCATCACGACTATCTCAGAATCTGCGAATGATCACTTAGAATATATCTATGCATGTTGTTGATTATACGACTGATACAGTCAGTTGATTATAAGGCTATATATATGCGGGTTTAGAGAATGGGTGAAAATGTGACGAGGTTTGTGAAGATACTTCTATGAAATCTTGGTGGTTGGGGGAGGAGTAGGAAGACACCGTTTAGTGCTTCTCGGGGATTTGCTCTCCCTGTTCGGCGAGGGACTCGTAAACTACTGATCGCTTGGAGACGAAAGAGAACTTGTCGGCGATGGTCCAGAAGAAACCGATGGTAGCGAGGGCGACTACAGTTGGGAAAAGTCAGTCAATGAACGTTATATCGCACTTATGCTGTTGCACTTACACATGGCCCAGGCGAGACCTGAGATAGCGGTGACTCTTGAACACTCTTGGAGGAAAGGAACCCAGTTTGGAGCAAACTTGCTTGGGTCGTTGATGTGTTTACATTGTAAACCGTGACCGAAGGGAGTTTCTTCCAAGATACCAGCACCGGTACCGAACCAAACTCCGAAAGCGAGGAAGACCGGCAAGTAAACAGTCAATCCGAGTGCCCAATGGAAGATGGAAAAGAGTAATCCGATCAACGTTGAGAACAACAGTAATCCCAAGGCATGTTGATATTTGCCTGAAGGGTAGTTGGATTGTTCCTGTCCGTATTTGTGGATCTGTTGAGAGACGAGTCCGAGTAAAGAGACATCGATAGCGAACCAGAGGATGAAGAAAACGGCGTAGAACGTTTGTCGAGTGGTGGAGAAGACGGATCGGATAGGGAATCGACTTTGTCGAGCGACAGGGGCAGTCTCAGTAGCAGCGGCTGCTCGATAGAGTGGGATATCAGTATCATGGATCTTTCGTCGGTCAGATGGCAGACCGGACGCACCTGGCATTGTGGTTTAGTTGAGGTTTGAAGAGATTATTAGAGACTAGTTCGTGTGTTGTTCAGCAACGAAATATAGATTATGTTTTCAGGATGGGAATGAGAATTTGACCCTCTTAAGCATCCCTTCTGGCTGTTATATATATGCATGCAACTCGTATATTTCGGGGACGGAATATGTACGTCGGCTGACAAATACCGAGTCATCCATCATCCTCATGACGTGTGCTCGCTCACCGACCATCGTATTCTCTCGAATATAGTAGTCCAAAGGGTTCCAAAGGGACCAGACACCAGTCCGATTGAATCTCATGAGGTCAAGTGCCGCTTCATGGGGGTGAGGTAACTTGGGTGGTATGCGTTGTCGTTTTGGTCATCCTGACATCCGAAATGGGTGTTGAGTAAGGTATACGAAGCGAGTCAGTTGGTCGGTCACCGCGGAAAGACTCGGTTGCGATCCAATCACCCAACATATAACTAGGTTGATCATTAAACTTTTTTTCAACTCGACTTGCCAATTTTGGTCAAAAGTAATGTTCGGACAACGTAGGTCGTGGGTGCAGTGACAAGCCACCGACGAAGCGATAGGTATATGCATACATTACATTATTGACGGATCTCCAGTCCAACCCTTTGGTCCATGATTCAATCAGATTATAAATACGGCCGCGGCACGTATCTCATCCGTGGTTGAGACATGACCAAACCGTTCAGATTTCCCACAATCTCTGTCGAGCCAAGTCTGCTGAGCATAACCATCTGCTTGATCATCATATTATCTCATGTACTGTCTCTCTCCACTTATCTCCCTCGTCTGTACGCGCATATAAGCATCATGACAAGGTCAAAATCATCAGCCATTCGAGCGAAGTGACGCATCTCCCTCTCGGTATAGCGGGTTGTCATTGCACTGAATTTGAATTTTAAACATCGAACAAGCGACGTCGTTTGCCACTCAGGGACGAACCCAACAGAACTCTGACTCATGATAGGAATTTGGATATTACGTATTACGTATTCCGGTCAATCCGTGTTCGGCAGTGGCTGCACTTCGGAAGCAAGTCTATGCGGTAGTGGATGTACAGGTATACAGGTATACAGGTTGGAAGCGGCGTTGAAGTATGGGCGAATATGATGTTGTGCTCTATACATGTACAGTACAACACGGGAACGATAGCGTGGCCTGGATCGCGTCATTGGTCGCGCAGCACAAAGTGTGTATAATGTAACGCTGTCGGTGCCTATTTTGTCATGGCGATCACCTTCTTTCCTGTTCGTGACTTGACAATTGACGTGGCTGTTCTTCTGAAACCAATTGGGTGATCAGTACATAGAGACAGGTTTGTCCGGACAGGAGTGCGGCTAGACCAGTCTGTCAAGCTGCAGAGACTGATCACACCGAGTAAAGTGGATGACAGGGAAGCAGAGATACTCCGACCATGCTGTCGTTAAGGTGCCCTCAGAGTCTCATCCACATCGTGAAGTCCTGTGTGGAAATTTTAGTATTGACCGGACTGCGGCATTCACGTGTAGCGATCATAGCGTCAAGCTGTACCTCCACCCTGACTGCCAGCTTTCCGGGGAGTACGCTCGATCACACACCACTATCACTTTCGCTCCGATCGAACTCTCCACGCTCGGTCCTCCTTTCTGTCCTCCCTTCATAATCGTCCCCACCAACTTGTATCTCTCAATAACAGACGGTCGCGTAGCAAAGAGGTTATTGCGTTAGCTTTACACTGAATTTCAGAGTCGGCGCTCTGCTTGTCTCTCTCCACGAGAGTCTGGGAGGGTCCTGGACGAGAAAATCAGACTCATCTTCGGATGGTCGGAAGTGTAACTTGGATTCGCTAAAGGTCGTGGGCTCAATCCCCACCGTGATCATAAGTTTTTGCAACCACGAACGAACGGCTTGGTGGGGCGAAGAGGCCTCGGTGAGGGCGCGATGGGGCAACAGAGGGTCCGAGCGATACTGAAAATGCCAGGCCCGAGCACTGACCAATCGCGCGTAACGTCGACACCGAGTTGAGTAACAAATCGACGCACTGTTCGGGCTCGAGACTAGTCACGGAGGACTTGATGGGAGCGGCCGTACTAGACCATGTTATACTATGCATGATCGTATCGTCGTCATGTCGTTATAGTCAACCTCTCGTCGCTTTGCTCAATCTTCTTCTTCTTCACCTTCTTCTACTAGTTCTCCGCAAACAATATACTTGCGTTCGAAATGCTCGTGCCAGCCTTTCATATTATCTCTGCGAGCAGATAGTTCAGGTCAGGACAAGATCATCGATCATATGCGGGTCTGTTGTGAGCAGCTGCTTGGATGTACTTACATTTCAGCAGGGGTCAGGTCGGATAATGTATCCAGTGAGTCGTCGAGCGGTGTTAGCATATCTACGCAAATGGGAAGAGATAACATATCAGTCGTGACTCTAGTGATCCTCGTCCTCTGAGGTGAGCAGACTCACCGAGTTCAAAAGACTGCTTGGCCATTCCCCGAGAAGCGTCATGTCCTGCAAAGTTGCCATAGACCCCGTCTGCGTAAGATGAGCGAGAGTTGATGAGAGACAGAATGAAATTGGAAGTGGAATGGCAATATCAGCACGTTTTCACTGATATCGTCGGACATGTTGTTACGAGTTACGCCTGATGCTCGACCGCACTCACCTGGCCCATAGAATGTCTTTCCCGCTGTCACATCAAACACTGTTCTCTCTGCAAATTTCCCGTCCCTCCCTACCCTCATGATAGCCAACAATATTCTCTCCCCTTCTTTCCCACCCGCCGAGCCAGTCCCATCGTACCGCAGTAATTGCTTGGCACTAAATTTCTTGTGTCGGATGACATCGGGATGTTTTGCAGGGATCCAATTGTACGTATCTTCAGAGTAACTTGTTGGCGGAGGACTTGGTGTGTGAGCTGCTGGAACGAATATCCGGTACGTGAGGAAGAGGATAGGGGGAAGTAGTAACAAGTTGAGCGGATTGGAGAGTGACATGCTGGATGGGGGCGGGGATAAAGATCTATCTAGCTGCTACGTATAGGCTATCAAGGCTGGTTGATCCACCCATCAAGTGCTCTTCAGGAGATGACAGCCGAAGTTGGACGCGGAGCCGAGCAAACGCGAAGCTCTGTTGTTCTTTTGGGTCGATGAAACGTGGCGATAACGTGGTTGTGACGACTACGAATGCGGCGGCGAAGTCAAGTCAAAGTCATGGAAGGTAAGCGCGAAATATCATTCTATTTTCGCATTTCAATTCCTGCTTCCTTCCTTTCTATAAAAACAGATAGTTCACATCGATCAAGCCAGTCAACTCAAGTCACTCTTTCTTCCAAGCAAACACGCTCTCAAGACACCTCCCTTCGATCGAGCTGTAGTAAACCGACAATCTTGTCAAAATGATGTACAGAGCAAGCGGCGCTTCGGGTTCCACGGCCGTTGGGGCAGTCATGAGAAGAAGTGGACACGGTGCCATGCTTCAGCGAGGCGCAGGTGGTTTGGCTTCTAGGCGTGAGTCACAAGTTCTCGTGTCACTGATGGGCTGGCAGCTTAGCTGATTATTCTCGCCGCTCCGATTGATACTCGCAGAACACCAATTGTATGCCCAAACGCTGAACAACACTTTTTCCAATCGAGCATTTTCATCATCGTTACCTATCCCATTACAAGCTCTCACCCTCAGCCATCAGACTCGACTGGGGCAATCTCCCTTCGCCACTCGATCAGTCTCTACCCAGACTCAAACATCCACGGCAACTACAACACCGCCTCCTCTTCCCCTCACTACGACACCGAAAACCTCCGCATCGATCCATGATCCACCATTGGGTACACCCCCACCTTTACCGCCTGCACCTTTATCGGCCATTCCCCCAAAAGTTGCCGATCAAGCTTCAGAAGAGATCGTAAAGAAGGAAGAGAAGAAGGAGAAGAAGCCCACTGGTCCTTTGCCGGCGAGAGTCTGGGCGGTCGTAAAGAAGGAAGCGGCACATTATTGGGCTGGAACAAAGCTTCTCGGTCAAGAGATCAAGATCAGTTCCAAATTGCAGTGGAAGGTGTTGAACGGAGGGACTTTGACCAGAAGAGAGAGAAGACAGGTCAGCTGAACCTTATCGACAACGCAGTGAAAGCTGACATCTATCCCTGCAGCTGAAACGAACGACTACCGATCTCCTTCGACTTCTTCCCTTCTCGGTCTTCGTCGTCATCCCTTTCATGGAATTGCTCCTTCCCGTCGCCCTCAAGCTCTTCCCCAACATGCTTCCTAGTACCTTCGAAGGAGAGTTTGCAGCGGTAAGTGCAATCTCCCTCTCTGGGCCTCGCTGCATTTACTAACTGTTATATCTTTTGAACAGAACGAGAAGCAGAGGAAGTTGTTGAAGGTCAGGATTGAGATGGCCAAATTCCTCCAGGAGACTGTGAAGGAGTCTGGATTGAAAGCGGACAGTGTTGTGAAGAGTGACGAGTTCAAGGAGTTCTTCCGAAAGGTGAGTATTTCGCATCTCAGTCGATCTCATAATGTAGGTCTGACCCACCACAGGTCCGATCGACTGGTGAAACTCCTAACCAAACCGACGTCGTCCGAGTCGCCAAGCTCTTCCACGATGACATTACCCTCGACAACTTGTCCAGACCTCAGCTCGTGTCCATGTCCCGATACATGAACATCAACGCCTTTGGAACGGACAACTTCTTGAAGCATCAGATCCGAAACAGATTGGAGAAGATCCGTGTTGACGACATGGTAAGTCAGGTGTTCAAAAAGGTGCATCGAAAAGCCTAGCTTACCTGATGTTTTTCTGCATAGATGATCCACGCCGAGGGTGTTGATTCCTTGTCCACCAAGGAGCTCCAGCAAGCTTGTCAATCTCGAGGTATTAGATTCCAAGGTGTCTCACCTGCCCGATTGCGCGAAGAGCTGGAGACGTGGATCGAGCTGCATTACACCAACGGTATCTCTGGTGTTCTCCTCGTACTCAGTCGAGCCTTCAACTTTGAGCAGAAAGGAGACGATATCATGCAGAGTTTGGTGACGACCTTGAGTAGCTTGCCCGAGAACCTGGTGAGTTACACTATACCCGTTAAAGGAGGAACGACAACTGACATTGATTTCTTTCACAGCTTAACGAGGCTGAGCTCAACGTTTCCGACGAGGCTACTTACAAGCAGAAGTTGGAGGTCTTGCAGCAACAGCAAGAGCTGATTGAGGACGAGGCGGAGCAGGAGCAGGTAAGTGCTGGCCATTTTCAACTCGAAGGCCGATTTGCTGACAGAACACCATTCGTAGGAGGAGCAAGAAGCTCGAAAGGAAGAGAAGGAGAGGAAGGAGCAAGAGGAGGCGGCGAAGCGAGAGGAGGAGGAAGCTGCCAAAGCTGCTTCTGCTGAGGCTTCTGGTGTCACCGAGGCGCCTGTTGAGGAGAAGGAGCCTGCTAAGCCCGAGGAGGACGCGAGGATGACCAAAGAGCAGCTTGGCGAGCTCGCAGAGGCTTTGACCATCTTGACTGCCAAGTCCAGTATCGTCAAGGAGAGAGATGAGCTCAAGACACTGTTGGAGGAGAACTTGCTCTCAGAAGCTGTGAGTATCGATTGAGTAACCATTTGAGCAGCTATTGATGGTGTTGTACAGGAATCCAAGGAGCGACAAGAGGAGGACAGCCCTACTGTCGCCGTTTCCAAGCGAGTACGATCCATGATCAAGAAGATTGACGCTCAGCTTGAGAAGTATGACGAACAAGTTGGATCAAGTCTCAACGTCATTGATACTACCGCTCATGGTCAAATCGCGCTCGCCGACCTGAAGAAGGCTCTGAAGGTTATCAAGCACAAGCCTTCAGAGGAAGTCATCGAGGGTTTGGGTAAGAAGTTGGATGTGGACTCGGACGGTTTCGTTGTGAGTATTGCAAGACATTCAGAAGTCGGAATTGTGAAGCTAAACCGAACATTCTCGTAGGAACTCGACCACGTTCTGGAGCTCACGCAAGACCACGGACTTGGTATCTTGTTGGAGGACGAGGCGGCCCAGACATTGATTGAGAAAGGGTCGAATATCAGACACAGCAAGGACGTGAAGGAGTTGAAGTGAGTTTGATGCCTCATTGTGCAATATCGAAGCTGATGTTATTACTTGCTCCAGGCCCAAGAGGGAGGATATCATTTCGGAGTAGATGGGTACAGGACGGAGTACGGAAACCGGAAGAGCAGAAGTCACAGAAAAGTAAAAGCAACAAGAGAAATATCACATTCATTGCCAACCTGTCCGATCACCCACTCACACAATGCATATTCTTGTCGCATGGTTAGAAGGTATGATATGGGATGTTGACTGACGAGTGTACCATCTGTGGGAATAGTATTAAGGTTCTGAAAAGCGGGTATGGGGTAAGGGGATGACGTTGATTCACATTTTCATGTCTCGTTGAGTTTGTTAACCGGACCCTACCGCCACCCACCCACTCACCCCTTGGTGCAATGATCAGTTTTTACTTTTTGGTTCCTATCACCCGGTGCTGGTACCATAGCATGAATACACCTTCAACCTCCCAAGCATAGCATATTTCTCCCTCTCACGCATCACACTCGCGAAGCACTGTAGATCGTAACAGTGCAGTGGACTTTGTTGTAGATAGACATTTTAGAGCTTTCCGTTGTTTTCGTTGACGGTATAATCAACTCCTTTGAGGGGAGACTCGGTAACACTCGCATCGCATCGCATTTACTTTCCATCCAACTCTCACGCGACATTTCGGTCAACTTTACGAGCATTTTACTACAATATCACCTCCGACCTTCCTGCCTGTCCCAACACATCATTGACCGGGAAGGAGTGATTCGCGCCTTCTCATTCCCCAGCCATCGACGAGATGGTACTCATCTTCTTACCAACGTCTGAAGCTGGTCCATCCTCCTTTCCATCTCCTTCACCGACACATCATCTACCCCTTTCCCAATCGACAAGTAACGGCACGACACCTCCCACCTCCCCTTTACCGATCTTCACGCGGAAACGACGTCGTAAATCGGACGTCTTGGAATCAGAAGATACAGAAGATGGGGAATTTCAACCTAGTCCACCTCCAACCTCAACTTCAACATCGTCATTAATGCGAGGTGGGGGTAAACCACCCAAATCGAAAAATCGTCATAATCCCTCCGTCTCAACGTCTTCCACTACTACTGCTTCCACACAAGGTCATGGACATGCTTCAGCACAAGCTACGAGACGAATGACTCGTTCTAAAGCTCGTAGAGCATCTTCACCCTCCGATCTAATCACTACTTCCCTGGAAGAGATCGCTTTGGAGGACGCAGCGGTCAAAAGTGAAATAGCGAGGTTGGGTTTGGCGCTGAGAGATGTGCAAGGAGATGGAAATTGCTTGTTCAGAGTGCTCAGCTCACAATTGTTCGGTAATGAGGTGAGTCATATCATACTCCTCTGCGTCATGAACGATACGGACGATTCTGAAGTAGTGGGGTTCAGCTGACACTGTCTTCACTGTGATAGAAACGACACGCTGAGATCAGGAAACTCGTTTGCGATTATCTGGAAAGTCATAAAGACACCATGGAGGGGTTTGTCGTGCCGTTCATGAAGGATGGAGAGGGATACGAGGGATACGTACAACGCATGAGACAACTAAGTACGTGGTTATCTCTTGCGTTTGTTGGATGAGTTGTATACCCTCGCTGACGTGAGAGATAGAACAATTCGGAAGTCACATCGAGATTCAAGCGGCTGCGAGGGTGTTCAAGCGGGATATAAGG
Organism: Kwoniella shandongensis; assembly: GCF_008629635.2. Classification (NCBI taxonomy): domain Eukaryota; kingdom Fungi; phylum Basidiomycota; class Tremellomycetes; order Tremellales; family Cryptococcaceae; genus Kwoniella; species Kwoniella shandongensis. The sequence continues at coordinate 419,259 of NC_089290.1, forward strand.
GTGATCATGTCAACTGTGGGTTGGGTGATGATGCTGGGGTATTCTGTACCGCTGCTGATTCAAATAATGGCACTTTACAGACATCCTTTACCATTCCGTGGCGCACCGAAACATCCTCACGCTCATCACCTCAACCCGAAGACTTGGACGAGGATCATCATTCCACGGCCAATCCCACTACACCACGTCGTCAACTACGCTCCAAGACCACCTCCCTACTCGCAACCCCTGCCGCACCCCCTCCCTCCTCTCCATCTTATGCTACAGCTTTAGCAGACTACGCACCGCCCATCAAGGAAGGTCGAAGTATGCTCTGGCTCGCGCTTTTCTCGCAAGCGGAACATTTTCAAAGTGTCAGACGGCGAGGTGATCGAGATAATGGACCTGCCGAAGTGGAAGACAAGTTGGCAGTTCCTCATCAGAAGGATACGTCTGAAGCCGCGCGACGAGAAAGAGGAGAATTGATCGATGAACCGAAAACCAAATCCGAAAAGAGCTCTCCTTCTCTTGAACAACTGCTAGCATCTCTGCCACCTGGACATGGGATCTCGGCAAAGCATGCGGCGGGCGTATTGGCTAGAGTGAAGGGTGACCTAGGCGAGGCTGTCGAGATCCTGTTGGAGGACATCGATCTCGAAACCGGTCAAGGTAGCGATGTCTCTAGCGATCATCGAGTAGAAGAGATGCTGCACGTTCCCGACCACGCAGTACCCTCGGTCGATTTGTCCACCACCCCGACAGAAGCGGAAGAAGGACTTGTCGGTCATCCCGACGTGATAAGCGATTATCGAGATCCGACAGGTACGAAATCTGCCTCTCCGGCAGGTACGGCCACCACCTCGACGAGATCCAGATCGGATAGTGTAGTCTCAATTTTGACGATATCAAGTGGATGCACAACACAATCGGAAGGCGATAGACAGTCAGGTGTTGCTACTGGGATGAGGAGAGGGTTGAGGAAAGTGAGAGAGAAGGAGCTGAGTCACGGCTTGGAAGGGATGGGTTTGCAGAGACAGGCTCCAGTGACGGAAGTTGCGAGAAAAGAGAAGCGGAATGACGCGTTGAGAACGATCAAAGCGAGCAGGGAGAGGAGGAGATCGAGCAGGGTGGGTGTGGTTGGGGCATGACCGGAGATCCAGCCCAGCTCTTTGGATCAGGTCTACTGTAGACCGTGGATACCTAAAAACGATCACCATGCCGCTCACGTCCAAGATGGGTAAGCCTCGTGATTCATCACTTGGTGACCCAGACACGATCATGATAACGACGACAGCGATGACGAGACGAAGCGACGAAGCTAGACCAACCGTGTGATGGTCAGAAGATCTAATTGTAGACATGTGCTCCTTGCTTGTCCCATGTATATACTGTATCTAGATACGTTGTAGAAGTATTTTGTCAATCAGCCCAACATGCATTTGCATCTGCCAGAGATGACCTAGCTTATCACGTCTTAGTATGATTGTATGCGCAGGATTGCCTTGATATTCAAGAGCTGCAACGGAGAGAGTCGTCGTCGCCGTCACGTGAGTCTGTGACGTCGATGGAGTCCCGCATGGTATCATGATGATGTTGTGGTCGGCAATTGATCTTTACGTTTTGAGATCATTCGACGTCACAGAGCGTAGTGGGGCTATCCAACGACGAGCATGTGTCGCTATGTATAGATATCAGGATGCGTATGAGCCCTATCTTTTCCCCGGAACACCTCTTTCGTCAATTGAGCGGATCGCATTCAGTTCAGTGGTAGATAATCGACACCATGGCAGATATCGATAATGATAAAGTGCAGGATCTCGAGATTGGTATTGTCGGTAGTGGAAGTATGGGAGCGGTAAGTGCGGCTCATGCTTACTACGCTCCAAGTCTCGGCCTGCCCAACGAGAGCATTTACTGACTCGGTGTACTCGTCCTCGATGTCACGTCTCCGCAGGGTATGACCCTCTTGTTCTCGGAACACGGATCCAAGATCGGATGTTACGATTATGACGGCGAAGCGGTCAAACAAGTTATGGAAGAAGCGAAGAAAGATTCATCAGTCGACGAATCCCTAGTTCACGGATTCACATCATTACAAAAACTAGTCGACGCCTTCCCCAAATCGAATTCAGACTCAGACTCGGACAACAGACGGGTATTCGTATTGAGTCTACCACATGGGAAACCTGTTGATGGGATTCTGGATGAATTGTTACCATTATTGGAGAAGGGTGATATTATTGTTGATGGAGGGAATGAATGGTGGGAGGAGACTGAGAGAAGACAGCGTAAAACAAAGGAGAAGGGTGTAGAATGGGTAGGGATGGGAGTCAGCGGTGGATGTGAGTGGGGTTTCCTCCTTCCCCATCCTACACAATCTGACTCTCCCCTGATCAGGGGTGATTCTTGCATTGCATGTGGGAATAGCGTAGGCAGCTGTGCTGATCAATTCCCCCCCCCCCCAGACCAAGCAGCAAGACATGGTCCATCGATGTCACCTGGTTGTTCACCCGAAGCGTGGGAATATCTCAAGCCGTATCTTGAGAAATGGAGTGCAAAAGCACCGAATGGCGAACCGTGTGTACTTCGCATTGGACCAGGTGGAGCGGGACACTGTACGTATACGTAGGGTTGCTGAGTGGACAACGGAGCTGACTAAAGGATCGTACTGCAGATGTCAAGATGATCCACAACGGTATCGGTGAGTTTGCTTCTTATTTTGTCTCCTCTTCCTCCCTCGTGTAGCCTAACTTTCAGGTTGTATCAAATGGGACAGGGCTGATGTTTGCTTGTGACGTTCATAGAACACGCCCACCTTTCTATCCTCTGCGAGATACGCTCTCTCCTCAAACATCAACTCGGTTACTCCAACGACGAGATATCCTCCGTCTTTGAATCATGGTGGAAAGAAGGTCCCCTCCGAGGTAACTTCCTCGTTGGGATAGGATATAAAGGCTTGAAGTTCAAGGATGGGGGTGGGATACATGATGAAGAAGGGATCGTGGAGGGAATGGAGGATAAAGTGACTCAGGACGTGGACAAGTCGGAGGTGGGTTCGCATAGCGCTCCTTTCTACATTTCAGGCGTTTGAGAGGTCGCTGATCAAGATCGGCGCATATCGCAGGGTACCGGAACTTGGTCTACCAAGGTGAGTGACGACTGACTGTCGGACTGGGACCCATACTGGCCTTTTAAGGCGTTTGCAATACTGATTTCATTCACAGGAAATCGCCGAACGACACGTCGCCGCACCGGCCATCGCAGCCTCCCATCAACTCCGTATCATCTCAGCAGACAAGTTCGAGCGACTCAAAGTGGCCAAGAATCTCGATATCCCACAACCTTCAGAGGCTAAGGAGAAGAAGTTGGACAAGAAGGCAAAGGACGAGTTGCTGAAAACCATCCATTCAGCGGTATACGGTGCGGTGTTGAGTGCATTCGTCCAAGGCTTGCATGTGAGTATGGTTGCCGATTTGGTTCGGCCTCGGAGAGTTGTATGCTGATATGACTCTTCTCAATCTAGATCATCACCCGAGCATCCAAGGATCAAGTAAGTGCAGCCTCACATGTCCCTGCTTTCTGAAGCTCACACGCATTACAGAAATGGGACATCCAATTGTCAGACTGTCTCAAGATCTGGCGAGCAGGCTGTATCATTCAGTCTGGTAAGTCGTTCTCCTGGTTGCCAGTATCCACTTCTCATCGCTGATGACGTTGCATATCGTCTGTCAGATGCCATTTCCGAGTTCCTGCTTCCGAAGGTAGAGAAGTTCGGTCCGAACGAGCCGCTCAACCTCCTTCGTGATGTCCCTGAAGTAGCTCAAGAGCTTGCCAAGACCTACGACTCGCTAAAAAAAGTCTGTATGATTGCGTTAGAGACCGATTCGGTTGCGCCTGCGTTGAGCGCTTCGCTGGAGTATCTCAAGGCGGTAGGCGGTAAGAACCTCCCGACAGACTTCGAAGAAATGGAGCTGGATTGTGAGTGTCAGGCGGATCGATTCATGCTTGATGGAAGGTGCTGATCTGTTATATAACGCAGATTTCGGGCATCACAATTACGACCTGAAGCGCAAGCCTGAGAAGGGTCATGAAAAGGGTAACTACCATACAGAGTTCTCTCGAACGCCCGGAGTCTAAAGTCCGTTATCCCCGCCGTGAATCCGTAATGTAGCCCATAGCCGATGACGAAAAGCATGCATGCATGTCGATTCGGAAACCCGAAGCACTTTTCTAAGTCCGACAATGGTTGACGGTCTCGGAAGCAGGCTCCAGAGCAGAGACAGAAGCGACCAAACCACTGCCGCAGCCGTAGGCAAAGTCGGATTAGTCGGCAACTTTAAAATTCATTTAGCGTCGGTTGCCGGCACCGTAATATCATGGCGTTGCCGCGGACCGTTCGATTGATCAAGGGAACATTGATACGACCAGGGTATATTTTTAGGACTCGTCTCACTTCTTGGACAGTCCGCCAGCCGCAGCGACGACTGTATTGTTATTATTTTGGTACCGGATTCTGTATGTTCGGAAGAAGGAAGGAAAGCTGATCATCAGTATCGTCCTTCGCCCCCGGAAGAGCCCCGCGACCGGCGCCGGGCCCTCTGGGGGTGAGTGGGCGATGTAGGCGGGGGTGTTCACTTTACCCTTCATTCGGTCGGGGATATCGGTTGACAAAGCTGGATGAACGGTAAAGCAAGGGATCGAAGCCAAGAACAAGAAGACGAACACACAGAAAGAGGGACCTTGGCTGGTCTTTCAAAGGGGGGAAAAGGAAGAGCGGGGTATAAGTAGTTTAGATTCATTCTCCACCGGCGGGGTTCTTCCTTTCCTTTCACTATCATTTGCAAGAAGTCGTAACGCTCGAAGAAATTCCAAAGGTTTATAACGACAGAGCATAATTGTCGATCATCTTGTACGAAGCCAAACATTCTCGACTGTATCTGTACACTTACGACAATCGACTTTTCCCGTGACCGAACATCACCTTCGAATCGAGTTGACCTCCAAAAGAGTCCACTCACAAACTACAACCATGGCGATCTTTTCCAAGGGCGACAAGTCCGAGACGGGCCATGTTGAAAATGCCCTCGATCCCATCAGCGCCGCGTCTCCCGTTGCGACCACGAACGAGGATCCCGAGAAGGCTCGTTCGGTGACCACGGAAGATATCCATGCTGAGAAGAACCAAGCACAGGGTCGTACACAGGGGATGGATGCGGCGATGGAATTCCTCGCAATGCACGGTGATGGTGAAGATATCACGGATGAAGAGAACAGAGCGGTCCGATGGAAAGTGAGTCTTGCTCGTTGCTTGAAACACACCATATTTGCCTTTTTGCCCTCAAAATGCTGACATTCGCTCAGATCGACTCGCGATTGATGCCGATGATGATGTGTATCTATTTCCTTCAACAACTCGACAAGGCATCATTGTCTTACTCATCTGTATTTGGTATTCGGGCCGATGCCAATCTTGTTGGACAAGACTACTCTTGGCTGTCATCTATCGTCTACTTTGCTCAACTTCTCTTCCAACCTCGTAAGTCATGAAATAATAGACGCATGTCTCAAGTCAGTTTACTGATACTGATATTTTATACACTTTGTAGTATCCGTTTACGCCCTCGTTCGAATGCCTGTGAACGTGTGGGTATCCATCTGTTTCTGCACTTGGGGAGCACTCGAAGCCCTCCTCGCTGCCGCGCACAACTTTGCGGGCTTGGCCGTCGTTCGATTCCTCCTCGGTGGTGCCGAAGCCTCGATCTCACCGACTTTCATCATCATCACTTCGATGTGGTGGTCGAGAAGAGAGCAGCCATTGCGAATGAACATCTGGTACAGTATGAACGGAATGTCCCAGATCCTTGGTGAGTCATATTCTCTCTGCGACCGTGATGTGGCAGAGCTGACGATTGCGAGGTTATTGATCACAGGTTCGCTTCTCTGCTATGGTCTCGGTCACATCAAATCTGACAAGTTGAAGCCTTACCAAATCATCTTCTTGACCTGTGGTCTTCTGTAAGTCCACCTCAAACCACCGCATGCTATCATCATATCAAACTAACTTCCATGTTTCACCTAGCACTCTTGCATGTGCTATTCCTATCAGTCTCATGTTCCCTTCCCGACCTACAAAGGCGAGATTCTTGAACGACAACCAGAAACGTATCGCTCTCGAACGTGTGCGACACAACAACACCGGTACCCAGAACACCGAGTTCAAATGGAGCCAGGTCATCGAAGCATTGACGGACCCCAAATCTTGGCTCTGGACTTTTATGAGTGAGCACAAATCCCGTCAATGTATGCCGATTGTTGAACTAACACCATCTTTACAGTCTTCTGCATCTCGTTGGTCTCCGGTGGAATCAGCTCTTTCGGTCCCTTGATCCTGCAAGGATTCGGCTTGTCGAGCTTCCAAACGATTCTCTACAACATGATTCCCGGTGCGATTGCGATTGTTTCAAACATGCTGTCCGCCTACGCCGTCATGCATTTCAAACGAAAATCGATTGTCCTCTTCGTCGTTTCCCTTTTCCCGCTCGCCGGCGCATCCGCCCTCTACGCACTGCCCCATACCACCGAAAACAAACATACGTTGCTTGCCGTCTACTTCATTTTGCAAGTTTACAACTGTGTTACCAGTTTGATCTTCTCTTGGCAAGCTGCCAACACTGCTGGTCACACGAAGAAAACAACGACAACAGGTATGATTTTGGTCGGTCTTTGTACCGGAAACATCGTCGGTCCTCAACTCTACCAAGCCAAAGATGCACCTCAATACCACAGAGGTCTGATCGCCAACATGATCTGTCTCATCATGCTCTCAGCCTTTGTCGTCATTCAAGGTCTTTATTTGGCCTATCTCAACAGGAGGAACGTCAAGAGGAGGATCGCCAACGGAAAGTCTGGAGAAGTCGTCGACTATTCGCTCGAAGCATCGAGCAAATGGGCAGGAATGAGGGCCAAGCAGGCAGAGAAGGATGCAGCAGAGGGAGGAGCGACTCAGAACCACACTTCTCAAGCGTTCATGGACCTGACAGACCTCCAGAACGAGGATTTCGTCTACTCCATCTAACGAATGTTGTATCTTGACCCCACTTCGCAACTCATTCAAACACTGTAGCGCTTCGCTTCTGCCTGATCAAATAGGCCATGATCTCTGCTGTGCGGAGTAGTGTTAGATCTATAGATGTTTTAGATGAGTCCATTTAGACATTAGACAGTCCCAGAACGAAAGAATGTATCCATATCGAGGTTTTGAACACCCAGGAGTGGCAAGTCAAGTCTGATTAGCTTTCGGTACTCATCCGCCTACCTTTTGTCGTGCTTGACCTCATTCGATGCAGATTGTATGCTGAGCTGGGCACAAGTTGCGGTGCAAGTTGCAATGCATTGTTACACATGACAGCCGATTGACAGCGGAGACTGTACATATCCTAGTTCACCCACGAAGGAACTTTCGGCACATTCTCCCATTCCTCCTCCCATTCTTCAGCTTTACCATTCGTAGCTGGTTTCCCAAAGATGGCAGTGACGATCCAGCTTTCCCCCTCTTTGATCTCGCCAAGCAAACTAGGCAAGATCCCTCTGGAGAAGATGACATTGGCATTCGGGTCGATTTGGACCAATTGACCTTGTCTCTTTCCCTCCGATCCCTTGTATGGTATGTCATGTAATCCAACCGCACCGCCTGCCGTCACGGCTCTCGACCATCCTTCTTCCTGATCACCACCAGGACTCATCAGACCTGAGAAAGACTGGATCAACGCTCTTCCATCGGCACCTTGACCGTAATTCGTCCATCCTCCTTCTGATGAGAGCAACTTTCTTCCGGTGGTGATCTTGTGAATTCGGAGATACCAATTGGGTGAAGAATCCTCCTGAGGTGGGAGGAGCCATGTCTCCACTTCGACATCTTTCCATGGTCTCCATTTCGATCGCAAGTGGACTTTATCGGTACCTCGACCTTCGATCCGCGCTTCCGTTGGATGTCGTCGAACTCGCCATGATTCTCCATCACACTCTTCCACACCGTCCGAGGTATCTCTCAAGGCCAACATCGAGTCGCCGGCCAATTGACCGAGATCCATATCGCCGGTAGGACAACAGAATCCAAAGGAAGCAGAATATGAGAATTTGCAGTATTTCGCAGGACCGTGTCGCATAGCGTAATGAGGTGCTTGACCGGAAGAGAGAAGGAAAGTGTGACCGCCCTTTCGAACCATGATGTGGGATGGATCAGGAAGCGCCTTGATAGTGGGGAAAGCGTCGGTCGGCCATGGTAACTCATCGGCAGTCCAGAAGGGATGATCGGCAGAAGCCCCAAGACAGATGAAAGCTTTCATACACCAATAAGGAGAACCTATCCAAGGGCGTAAGTTCTTGCAACCGTATTCTCTCTGAACTGTAGCGATGCCGACTTACCAGGCGCATTGTAGTTCTCGGTCATGTTGACACAATCAAATCTGTAACCGATATTCAATGTCCCATCACTACGGAAGATGTCCTTGGCATCGTTCCAGTATCGTAGATGGCGCAGGACGAGACCTTTAATGTGACCCCAAGTGAGTGGAGCAGGAGGTTCGACATCTGCCAATGCCATCGTGGAGGCTGTGGCAATAACGGCGAAACGGTAGACCATAGATCGACCGAAGGGAATAGCGGCGCCTAGACACAAGGTGCATTCCCGTGTCAGTCACTAACCGGCTACACTGCGTGAGGGACAGTGTGGACCCACCTTCATCAGAGAAGTAGTACACAAAGTCCAGAATGAAGTCCTTGGCTCGCTGCTTGTACTTTTCAGCTCTACCAGGATCTGTTTCTGCGCACAACTAGCGTTCACCAACCATGTCAGCAAGCAAACATATCGATCGGCATAAAGTTCGAGCTCACCTTTGCGTAGATCATCTGCGCCGGCTGAATCGCAAAACTTGAACTATAGTAGTCCAACTGTTTCACATCCTCAGGACCATCCCGACTCCACCCAGCAGAGCCTGAATCGTTGCCCGTAGGCTCATGTGGAGGAAGTTGGAACTCCTCTAGTCGAAGGAGATCTTTCTCCATTTGCTCGGGATTGTGGAAATGTGATCCGACTTTTCGAAGAGCGAGATTTGCAAATACTCTGAACCATAACCAGTTGGCTATAGGAAGAGATGGGTCAGATTGGAGCAAGTCAGAGAAGTGTCGAAGTGTTCCATGGGACATGAATCACTCACTGTCGGGCATTCGCTTGCCGATACAACTCTGGAGGAAGGCACAGATGTTCTCCTTGGCTTGATCGGTTTGGTTCTACACACACGGTCAGCACTTATATCTCTACTCCGGGACTGGGTAAAACTCACTTCATAAAATACCTCTGGAGCCATCGCAACCGCATAACTCAATGGACTCATCTCCACCATCCTCTGGTCCTTGTCCGCTGCTGCGCCCCAATACTCCTCACTCTTTGGGTCCGTCCCCGATGCGAAACCTTGTATCCATCTTTCAGCGCCGTCATATTTCACTCCGCCATAGAGTAACGAAGCGAGAGCCCATAGCGGGCGTGCGAAAGTCTCAAGAGCTACGGCTTTGGTGTCGTAATGCGTGGCAGAGGAACCGATATCGATGGTAGCTCCGCCCTTGGAGGTGTGTGATGCAAGTGGATCCAGAACTGTATGGAGGGGGTCCGGGAAACTTGAGCAAGATCGCGTGAATATGGGCATTGTGCGTCACTTACGAGCTACACACGCTTTGACGACATCATCGCGTGTCTTGTATTCGTTGCCGAGAAAGTCGTTGGTACCGAGTAACATACTTGCTGTTGGTGGATAGGCATATGATAATTGGATGACCTCGGACGTCGATATTGCATTCGTACAGATTAAAGCCCATCGACTATTCACGACGTTGCATTGTGATCTCACTAAGCTATCCACTCGCGGTATCCCACGGCGTCATACCATACATAACATAAACTCGAAGATGGATCTCATCCCATCTACACTCTGGAAATAAATAAAATAGCATCACAGGAATTCGATCGGACCGAGGAGCCGGGAGGGACATATTAGGGAGACCACGTGGAATTTCAGGGCAGGGCCTTAACCGGTCTCATCGGCACCGGTCCTTCATCCTTATTGATTTTAGAACCTCTTCCGTCCGGTCAGGTTGAAGCGGGAAGTATCGATTGCAGGTCAGATTTGACCGAGCCGTAGATATAGCTAATTCTGCCCAAAAGATTGACGGACCAGACAAAAAGTATCCTCTAGACATCATCTCTCAGACGCAACGAACGAACGAACGAACGAACGAACGAACAAACACAACTCGCTCCAATCAGTTTCGACGAGTTACCCAACTTGTTTCCGACCGCGATAGGATGTCCTCCAGAATAGGTGGAAGTAGCGACGATGAGACCCAGACCCTTAGACCCAGATACGCCTCGAGCGATTATGGTGCGGTCTCAACATCAACAACGACGACAGACACGCAAGTAGATGCGGATGGGGAGGAAGCGCAATTGCTTAGCAAGGCGGGTCCGGTCGAGCCAAATCCCCTCGATATGAAACAGATCACATTACTGAGTATGGCGCGAATCTCAGAGCCGGTAAGTCAGAGAACACTACCACTTGAGATGTAAACTGAACCAAATATTGTTTACAGTTGACGTTCGGCATTCTGTTCCCCTTTGTACAACAAATGATCGTGGATACTGGGGAAGTGTCAGTAGAAGACGTCGGATACAGCGTCGGTCTCATCGAGATCTCTTTCTCCATCACGCAATCCTTGTCACGTAGGTCGACCCTCCCTCCCACAAAGATCATATCCATCAATATCTGAGACTAACGACTTGCGTAGTTCTGTACTGGGCCCGAGCTGCCGACAAGTGGGGTCGTAAACCCGTTCTCATCGCGTCTCTCTTCGGAGCCCTAGCCTCGACTGCTCTCTTTGGGTTCTCAAATCACGTTTGGCAAATGTACGCCTGTCGGTTCTTGGCTGGTGTCTTTGGTGGGAATGCAATGGTCATCAGGACACTGTTTACGGAGAACTGTGATCCTACCAACCAGGCTACGGCGTGAGTGTTGGCAGGAAATGACACATGTATCAGGGGCTGATCGGGCATTATTGGCGACAACCAGCTTTGCCTACTTTGCCTTTGCAGCCAATATGGGAGCTTTGATCGGTAAGTACACCTGTTTCTTACCCTCTTGAACTTTGACCCTCGCTAACGCCGTTCTCGCATTAGGTCCTACGGTCGGCGGTGTCTTCGCTGAGCCGGCAAAGCAATGGCCTAATACTTTCGGCCACATCCAACTCTTCGTCAATTATCCTTATTCCCTTCCTTGTCTCGTCTGTGCGCTTTACTGCCTCGTCTCGATGGTCCTCTGTGCATTGTGGTTAAAAGAGGTGATTTGATATCCATCCTATACCGAGATACGCAGGAGCATAGCTGACATACGCAATGTGTTTCTGCATGCTCGTAGACCCGTCCTGACGAATGTGACAACCCGATGCCTGTCCGATCTATCCTCAAACCACGAATGATTAAAATGCTCGCTATATTCGGCTGGACCGTCACCGTTGTCTTTTCCCAAGGTGCTCTCTTTCCTCTATATCTGTTCACCCCCATCTCCTTGGGAGGTCAAGGCAAAGCGCCTCCCAAGATCGCACAGTTGCAAGCTGCCGCAGGTCTTGCCCAGGGATTGTGGTTGTTGATCGTCTTGCCGAGATTGGACAGGTGGTTAGGAACGAAGAAGACTTTCAAACTCGTTTCGGCAGGTTTCCCAATCGTTATGGTTCTGCCTATCATCGCGAATGCTTTGGCAAGACAAAATAGCACGGTGGGAGCGCATTTGATCTTGGGTGCTTATGTGGGCATCGGAACATCATGTAACATGACTTTTAGTGAGTCGCACTCTACTCCAGATCTTCAACTCAAAACCCCATGCTGATGCGGTTGACGCTCTCGCAGCATCCGTACAACTCCTGCTCAATAGTCTCGCCCCTCCCGGTGCAATCGCCACCGTCAACGGTATCGCTGTCGCTATCTGCGGAATCGTCAAGAGCATCTTCCCAGCTGTCATCAACTCCATCTTCGCCCTTTCTGTCTCGCACGATATCATGGGGGGTTACCTCGCCTGGGTTATCATGTCCATTATGGCTGCTGGTGTGTTTGTCTGTGCTCTGCTTGCGCCCGACAACTCGCCTTTGGTGGAATCAGCTAGTGATCAGAAGAACAGGGTGACAGAGGCTGAAGCAGAAGAAGTCATGGAGGGCGGACGTTTCTAAGTTTGTTGTTCTGTTGTGTCATGTTACGTATGCATAGAGTTCGATTACACTACGCTTGTATGTCCTTCACAAATCACCACCAGGCAGCGGATCGTCCATTACTCGGAGTGAATGTGCCAGCGACGGTGGATGTGTTTTGGCTCTGACCCGTGAGACGACCCTCTCCCTCTGTTGAGTCTCGCACCGTCAGGACTAGCCATCTCCTTGAGCTAAAAACGAGAATGCTCACCTAACGGTGGGAACGGGAACCAAGCATCCAGACTGAATCCCTGCTCGGTCATACCGTTCATCCTATTGATCTGACTATCCATGTTCTTTCCATGTCAGCTGACGTCTTGCCGGGAAAAACTTACAAAATTCTGACTCGGGCCCGGGATAGGTGTGGAACCTGTATTGGCGAAAAGCTGTTCCGCGTACAAGAAGTCGAGATGAGACGACATGCCCGAGTCTGATCCTCCGGTACCGACAAGGTCCATGTTGATTGGCACATTAGACATTGAGACAGACGGACCAGAAGTGGTGTTGGAGGCATCGGGAGCCAAGTGAGTAGACCAAGTCGATTGCGGCTGCTCCAGTGGGGTAGACATCATAGGCAGTGTCATGTAGCTTCTCGACGGGGATGGCAGACGGGATGGCGCTTGGGACGAAGGCGGGAGCACATGATCCCTTCGAGCCTTTTTGACGACATCGCGAAGGAAGTTTGCAAACTGGAAACCGGGCACTATTGTTTCGCTAGTCAGCAGCCGCTCTGACGATTGGGGGTACATTCTGACCTTTCTTTAACATTTGAGCCACCTGCTCGACATCACGCCCGATCTGTCTCAAGTTGCACGACTCTGGTACAAGACTGGCCATACGAATCATGAATCGAGCAGCGTATGCGATATTGTAATCTAAAAACCACTTGTCAGTTAGCCATGCAGTTGCGCAATTGCTTTGTTAGCTTACGAGTAAGGAGGTTGGCTAAGACAAGGCAAGGGTCAGTTCAAGGCCCACCAGATCCCTGCCATACCACTCACCAAACTGAACATTCTTGGTATACTGCTGCCCATGAAGACACTTGTCGACAAGCTCCTGGGCCCTCTTCCCAGCCTCTTGCAGCCATTGACGACGCTCATCAGAGAGCAGAGAGACATCACGACGACTTCGTACCCCATGCAGCACGTATGAATTCGCCGTCAAGCTAGTTGGCAAATTAGCCTTGAGATTATAGCAACATACAGACAACCAACTCACAATGCTCCGGCACGACCCGTTATCACTGTTAAGCGGATGTGTCAATACAAATTATCGATGTGATCTACTTGCAAATGCTACACTTACGAGTCTCTCGCAAAAAGTGACCCTCGGGAATGCCCTTGCGTGCTATATACGTGTCAGTGACAAGACGTGATGTTCAAGTGTAAGGTACGTACCGAAATAGTCATCCCAGTATTCATACCACTCGTTCAGATTTCGATTAAGGTCTCGCAGCTTGTCATCCAAGTCTGGGAAGGTGAAGGTGAGCAAGGAGTTGCTTGGCGCCAATGCAATGGGTTGATGCAGAGGCACTAAGATGGTGGTCAGCCTCCTTGAACGGAACTCGGAAGTTGAAGGACTTACTCCGCCACGCCAAACTCTCGCAAGAAGCAACTAGACGAGCATCCGTCGGTAAGGATAGAGGATGTCTTAAAAGCTGTCGAGCGTTCTTAGTGATGTTTTCCTGCGAGAACAGACCAGGTCGACCATACGCGAAAGACATTCTGTCGGACCCGTATCAGCTAGATGATCCCCGAGCATGGAGTCTGACTTACTCATATTCCAGTTTGAAGAGCTGGTGTCCAGAACCGGTCAGCATGCTTGTATTATACTGCTTGGCATCGACTTACAGTGAGCCATACTCTGGCTCCGACAACTACTGGTCTTTCCATCTCGATCTCCTCCGGAGTTTTCCCAGCACCCATATCGCTTTCGATAAGATAGGGTAAACATTTGTACAGACCAAGGTCCATAGCCATTCGAATAGCGTGGCCTGATAAGGATCAGCATAGGTCCTGCGGAACAGAAGACACACTCACCACCCGGTCTCCAAAAGGTCTCTCCCCAAGAAGCAAGCAGGACTACCGATCCCGATTAGCTTCCCAACAACATATATCATGGCTCCGAACGTACTCATGGCTTGTACTATCTCGACTCTTGAGACCGGAGTGAAAAGAGTGCTCATGCCTAACAAAATGGGTCAGCGTCCGCTTGTTTGGCTTAGCAAGTGTGTACTGACCTATTTTCTCCGCATACTCGCGACACTTGAATTGAAGCTCGCTCGGGGTACCTGGTGCCCATCTTGTGAGTCTACCTTATTCTCTTCGCAAGCGCAAAGTCACTAACCTGCAGCATCTTCACACTTCGCCGCTACAGCCAGTATCGCAGTTATTGCGAAAGGCGACCTATCCCGGAGACTTTTGCAGTTGTCAGTAAGGATCCTCACAAATTGACTTACCTATCCCATGTATCGTGTTCCGGATCAAAGCACGGCTGATATACCCCACACTTATCGAAGAAGCTGGATGCCACCCAGCTTGTCAGCTACCCGCGAAGTAATGTCCACGCGAGTCCACTTACAGGTCGAATAACTGATGTCCTCTTTCTGGCGTACACCAGCCTAAATCTATTGGATCTGGGAACGCATGGTTTCCTCTCTCGTTGATGGTCAACTCAGGCGAGAACTCTGCCGTCTTGTTCATCGCTCGAGCCTTTTTCAATAGTCTGCTACGATCCGTCCCTTCGGTAAAAGATCCTCCCATGGTCCGTTTCCTACCCCTTGGACCTCCCGGTCCATCGTCATCTCTAACAATGTGAGAGTCCGCCTTGAGGCGTGCTGCCTCTGCTAAAGACAACATGTTCGCCCAAGGTGCGGAAGTAGTGTCGAACGAGAAAGGATCGGTGGGTTCATCATCGTCCGAATTGTGCGGTGACGCATGAGGAGAAGCAACCTGCGGAGGTCGGGAAGCGGGCGTGTGACCGAGCCACGGTGCCTGCCCTGGGGGGATTTGACCATGTAGCTGATGAGGATGCACTGGAGGTCCAGGTGGTAGTCTCGAATCCCGAGATGATGATGCAGGCGTTGGCTCCATTTGTAACTGATGGGGGCTTGGCTGGGATCTGGGGTCGAACATAGAGCCAAGCGAGACAACGGTATTGGGTGTAGCCATGGTATCGCTTGGAGCGGGATACATAGGCACTGACATTCCAGCTCGACCTGCAACACGGTCGTTCAGCATATTGATCAACAACAAGCTGGAAACTACTTGCCGTCGTGCCCAACTGCATTTGCCATTGCACCTCTCTGTAATCGTAGCATCTCCTCTAAGCTTCCTTGCATCGCTCCTATCTGGGCTTCAACAAGCCGTAATCGACTAGCCGTACGAACAGACTGTCAGCACGCGGCAGCATACGTAAGGGACTGAGCCCGTGAGCACTCACTCTTCTACCTTTGACGATTTTGACTTCCGGGGACCATCGAAAGTACAAGGATGACCACTCTGTCTACATCGGTTACATGGCGGATTCTCTTTACCGATACATTTCATCTTCATCCGATGACAGTAGTCCTGCGGGTGTAGAGTACAGCTGTTAGTGACGGGCTCGGGCAAACTTCAGCTGTCTGGTGTAACTCACACAAGCACCTGGATGAAGCATGACCGAACATCGGATTGTCAGTTAGCGGAACTCTGACTGCGAGCTGACAAACAGGCCAGCACATGTCGGTCTGCTCACGATTGGGCGCGACTGTTCCGCTACCATTGGTCCGAGCAGGCGCGGCATCCCGGTCGTCCACATCATCGTCGTCTCCTGAAAGCGGTGATCTCTCATTTTGCTCAGCCATCGTATATGCCATATGAGGTGGTGGAAGAGATGGTGGCATATACGTTGTCGTGAATGACCAGGTAGCGATGATGATGAGGATGATGATGATGATGATGATGGGATGGGCTGTTGATAACAGAGTGGAATGCCATGTGAGGCGTTGAGTGTCATGTGAGAGAGCTCACACCTGTAGATCTCACTCAACTCAAAAATCCGGCCGGTTTCGGACCGCTTAATTACGTAACTGAACAAGATCGTGCATTGTTGTCTTCCGTTGTCTTCATCGGTACTCTGATCCATCTATATGCATTCTCTATAACTATATTTGTCAAGCTTCCCATTCTACCGTTCTAGAGCGTTCCATCGTTGTCTGTCTCCAGCTTCGAGTCACTGGGGTGACATTGGTTCAACCCATCCTTCCCTCCGAGAACGAAGTTGTTACAGGTGTAATGGATCTCGGGATGATCATCTCTTCCAGGTTTGATGTTGATATCCTCAAAGGTCCAGTCATGACAAGGTGTCAGTTTAGAACACGACATCCAAGCGACTCTGTTGAAAAGGGAGTTGCCGGTAAAGTTCCTAAGGTGGATATCGGACCATCTACCACCGCATTGTCAGACATAGACCTCGATATCAATAGCAATCGTACACTCACTCGAACAGACCTGAATCGGCGTACTTCTCTCGGTTGAACTCGAGGTAGGTCAAGCTACATAAGACATAAACAAAGGGTCCTGCACATCTTCCAATACGTGCCACTCACTCGGACTGAACGACAAGAGGGTGCCAGATGTCCTCCATGTAGACATCCTCCACAGTGATATTCTTGGCATAACCGTAGCCACCGCCACCGCCGTTAGGAGGCGTTCCAAGGGAGTAACTATGAAGATGGTCAGTTCGATAACATATAGGAATATGTATGGAACTTACCCAAGCCAAGACTTGAAGTAGACACCCTGGTAGCCGGGGCACTGGTTAGAGGGGTAAAGGTTGAGGTCTTTCATGTACACATCCTCAATGATGTCTTTCTGTCAATTGTGCTCGTCATCAGTGAAGGAGTCCTGCCCGTGGTTTCCGACGTTCGATACTTACCACATCAGCGTACTGAGCGATCGAACCAAAGGCGATACCGGTTCCACCGATACAGGTGACATTGGTAGCAGTGATAAGGGTACTGTTTGGCTTGAGGGCAAGGCAATCGTCTCCACCTTGGTAAACAAAGTTCTCTGCAGTGAAACGTCAGACGGTGACTCAGAAGTGTGAGGTGCAAGGGACTCGCCATAGGTGACGTTGTGACTCTGGTAGGTGTCAGACCCATCTGTTCGATCACGCAGTATAAGTGAATTTTATTCCAATCTTGAATGAGTTGTGATAGCTTACCAGTGTTCTGAAGCCAGTGCTTGTTGTCGCCCTCAGCTTCTGGGTTGTAACTGGTAGCGTTGACGTAAAAGTCCTTGATGTAGACGTTCTCTGATCCCCAGATCAAAGAAGCCCAGAACTGAGGCTGAACGATGCTAAAGTTCTTGATGACCACGTTCTTCGAGTCTTTGATAGCTAGTGACATGGGTCTACAGCACAATACCTTAGTTATGGTCGTCATTTAGTAGAGGTATAAAGAAATTTAGACTCACCGACCGAACTTGTTTCCGACATTCTTTGCATAGTTGTACCAAGCTTGACCGTTCCCGTCAATACCACCTTTGTCGTTACCATCAAGAACGTAGTCGTGACCACGGATGACGAAAGCGAGGGATTGATTCTGGAAGGGAAAGAGAATTCGGTTGTCCATCCAGTATTGGATATCGGTGGTGAAGGAGAGCCATCCGTAAAGATCAAGCACGGCATTCGTCAGAGTAATGTCAAGAACCTGGCCAATGGTGCTATCATCAGGTCGTCAGTGACAGTCTAGATATCGAGGGAGGAAATGGCTAGACCTACTAGTTGGCATCTGGCAGCCTGATGATACCACCATCTCCACACTTCTCAACAGCCTTTACAAAGTTATCGGCATCATCTTTCTCGTCGCCCAAAGCGTGGAGAGTACACAGCTTTCGCTTATAACCAGCGGAGGGATCAAGATAGTCATCCTGGTAGCTCAGCACAGAAGGTGTAGGGTGAAGGAGCGAGTCGACCTCGGAGACGAGGTCGTTCGCTGATGGGATAGAGAGGTTGATGACTGACCCTCGCGCCAAGGTGGCAGCGAGTCCAAGAGCGAGAACAGCTTTGTTGAACATAGTGTCAGTCCAATGGTCAAAACAAAGTTACAGTCGCAAGTTCAAAATCTCAATGTTGCATCTCTTCTAGCCAGATATTCAGGTTGGTCCAAGATGCAGGACCTCTCATTCCACAGCCGCAAATACGCTTCGGCAACTTTCCCGGAGGTGATGAAATGAAATTAAAGACACAGGCCAGGGTTGAATTGTTGCGATCGCAGTTCCGGCGCCGGAGGAACCGAAACCCGACGGCCGACCGTACCGGAAACCCTTCTCAGGTAGTTGGTTTTATGTTTTCGTCTGTTTGCACAACCGATACATGTCCAGCACTGTCCAGAAGCATTATCAATGTGCATGTTCATGGTCGGTCGAGTCTAGCGAAGCATAAGATTGTCTCATAGAATCGAAAGCTCAGCACTCAACCACTCGATTGTTTGGCGACACAATGGCGACGTCACATCTTAGGACCGCCTTGACGGCTTCGTGGACAGCGCTCCACACCACCCAATATGGTCTTGCCATCACCAGTCTCAACGGTGTTCAAGCCGCCGTCACATGCGGCGCTGCTGGAGGGAACGTCGGTGCACATGTGTTATCGACTCAAAGACTAAAAGATTGCATCTTCATGACAGTGAGTGGCTATCTATCCGAAATCGCTTGGAGGAGATATCCGCGCTGACGTTGACATAGCCTGCACAATTCGGACTTGTGGTTTCCATCTTCACGCTGGGAGGTCTGATCGGATCGCTCGGAGCCACAGCAGTAACACATCAATTAGGTCGGATAGGGACGTTCCGACTCGCAGCTATCACTGTTTTGCTCGGATCAACAGCGGTCGGTACAGCGAACTCTATCCCCATCATGATCATCGGTCGGTAAGTGCCGACTACGCCCACAACACTTTGCTTCCAAGCTGATATGTATGACGCTACTTAGTATCTTGGTTGGTTTGGGATGTGGTCTTGGCACAGTCACGGTTCCCGTCTTCCTCTCGGAAATCGCTCCACCGGCAATCAAACGATCTCTCGGTATCATGAACCAAGTCTTCATCGTCTTTGGTATGCTCATCGGTCAAAGTCTCTCATTCCCATTCGCAAAACCTTATCTCTGGCGATACGTTCTCATCGCCTCGGCAGGAATTGCTGTCCTACAACTCGCGGGAAGCTTCTTCATCCGCGAACCTGCAAAGGAGACGCATGATCCCGAAGAAGCAAGGGAACACAGTCCGTTAGTGTCACCAAGTGAGATCGTGCCTTTGGGAATCAAAGATCTCTTAGCTTCGAAGGACCCGCTAGTCACACGAGGATGTGAGTGATCCTGTACCGATACCGTTTCTGTGAATTCCATGCTGATTATGGCTCACCAATCAGTCCTTGTGGTCCTTGTCACCCAACTCTCACAACAGTTCTGTGGTGTATCACCAGGTACGTCCTCTGCCTGTTTCATCGCCGTCACTACAAGCTCATTGCCTTCTTTAGTCATGTACTTCTCTACCCGGATCCTCACCCCTGTGTTCGGAGACAACTCTAGAATGGTCGCGTTGTTCATCATCCTGCTCAAGATACCTCTTACAATCTTGCCTGCATTCCTTATCGAACGACTTGGCACCAGAAGACTGCTCATCGTTCCAACCGCGGTGATGGGTCTGGCCGCGTTCCTTCTCGCATTCGGTATCAACACGGACGCTCCCGCACTGTCTATTGCATCCATATTCCTGTTCGTCTCTGCTTTCTCGGTCGGTCTCGGTCCCGTCACGTGGGTCGTCTTGCCCGAAGTCATGCCAAAACATGCCGTTACCGCAGCGGGAAGTGTCGGCGTCGCCCTCAACTGGACTGCCAACTTCTGTATGGGCGCAGCATTCTTACCGTTACAGCAATGGATGAGCGGTGGGAAGGAAACTGGGGAAGGGAACATCTTCTTTGTATTGGCCGTTACTTGTGTCTGCGCCATGTTGGCGATGAAGGTGGCCTTCAAGGTTCGCGAGAGAGTGGCTTTGTAGAAAGACCAACCTGTTAGAGATACCATAGAATACATGTACTATTCAGGAACGACAACGGTACAGATAGCATGGGATTACAATACACGATATTCCGTTACCACGGTTGAGGTAGACCAAGAGACCGTCTTACTCTGGCAACGTGGCAGGGTCGATACCGGAGATCCTTCCAGCCGCTCCCTGATCAAGGGCATCAAGCTCCTTCATGTCCTCGTCGTCTAGCTGGAAGTCGTATAAAGCCTTGTTTGCATCGATACGAGACGGTGAGCTCGCCTTGGGAATGGGTACGAAACTAGATTCCCCAGGTCAGCTCGCGGCCAGGCGCTGCAAAAGGGAGACATGGACACTCACCCCTTTTGAAGATTCCACCTGAGCAAGACATGTGCGACTCCTCGATCATGTTTCTTTGCAATTTTCACGACGACGGGATCCTCAAACTTGTCTTTGCGGATCCGAACAAGAGGACAGAAAGCTTGAAGAGCGATTCCTTTTCTGCGGCAATAGTCAACAATCTCACGTTGTTGACACCACGGGTGGAGCTCGATCTGGTTGACGGCGGGAAGAGGCGCAGGGAGCGCTTCAAGGTGTTTGACGTTGCTGTTTATATACATAATGATCTATCAGCATCACTGCAGGAAGCAAGCCATTCTTGTCCTGAATCAGGTGCACGCACAAGTTTGACACTCCGATATCCTTTACCCAACCTTCCTTCTGAGCCAAGGCGAGTCCAGCCCAGAAAGACTTCCTCCCCTCCGCGTCCGGTCGTGGATGATGGATCAACATCAAGTCAAGATATTCTTTACCCGAACCTGATTGATCAAGTCGAAGGACAGATTGACGAGCTTCATCACGGACTTGTTCAGGGGTCATGCGGATATTGGAGCCCTCGGGCGGAGGCTGCCATTTCGTACAGATGTAGACCTGCTCGCGGGGTACTCCAGATTTGGCGATACCGGTTTTGACCTCTACATGAAATTGGATAGATTGTGAGATTCGGGGTCATCAAGACCAGCGAGTGCAAAACACGTACCCTGCTCATTCTGATACTGCTGAGCAGTGTCGACTAGGCGCAAAAGGAATCCTCAAGTCAGTTCAGTTCCTCCCTGATCGACGAGCTGATTGTTTTGGCACAGCTAGACTCACCCATAAGGTATCCTGACTTGAGAGCATGTTCGACCGCGTCGATTCCAACCTGCTCCTTCAATCCACCTGAACCGAAACCCAAGCGGGGCATCGATCCGCCAGTGTGCAACTTGACAGTACTTTCTAGCGTGAGATCGGACATTGTAGTTTCCTTCGACCGAATGTTGTACTGTTGGGTGAATGAGCGATGTCTTGACAGAAAAGCGGACAGGGGAATTGGGCGAAGACAACCTACTATAAATAGACGATGATCAACTGCTCAAAAGATACTTTTGATATTCATTTGTGGTTACCGGCCCGTTCGCAGCCGGCCGTCTCCTTTAACGTATTGGCGACGAGAACTCTGTTCATGGTAACGTCAAAGTGGAGGTGGAGGAATAGGCGGGAGTGTCACCGTGAGAGATCGAAAGACTGGTTTACTGGTATCGTGCCTAGCTTGTTGCTACCAGTGGAAGTCCAGATGATTGGACTGCAGAGTCCACCGAATGCTCTTGGGAGGGACATATTGACCAAAGAACAGTGCCACACAGAAACATGATTCCCGATTGCATCAGTTTAACGTTGACCTTGTTGCAGGATCACTTTTGGACGAGTGATCGGGATTTGCTTCTATACGAATCCCACTGAGAGTATACCCTGATGCTCGGGAATCGTTAGTCACTGGTAACCATGTTGGTATGACCGTAGCCGCCGGCTGCCAGAAGGTCTTGTTTTCAAAGGCTTGAGATATCAGCACCTTGCGGTGACCGGGAAAGATCCGATGCCCACGATGCATTCAGGCTGCATTTCTGCAGTAAACGTATGCATACATCTACAAGTGAGAGCCTTTTTGGACCCCTTTGCCATTCAATATTACGCAGATCGTCGGGACAGACCAAAAGGTAGTCGACCAGGAAGACGCGACTTACGCTCTACCATTGGAAGTGCGCCTGATTTCACTTGCGATTTCATCACGTTCGCCCCCCCCCCCTTTCAGCGTTGTCACTGGTGCTGCTAATCCATTCCATGCGGTTGGACTATTTACATAACACTCGGCGCTCCCATCTGACCTGTCTTTTGTTGCTCGAGGTGTATTAACAGGAATATCCTTCAGGCGTTGTCGAGCTGCCCAGAGCGTGATCTCATGCATATAGCAACGTGATGTTTGGATTGTTTGTGCGAATGTTTCGATGAGCAGGCGAATAGTTTATCCAGAGTAAGCATACATATCAGACAAGAATGCCCGTTGTGGACTTAGGTGGCTGCCGAAAACAGGGAACCGGGCTCTGACCAATTTGAACACCGTAAAACGATCACTTACCAATCAACTCACTGTTGAGATACGTCGACGTCTCTCCTTTCAATTGTTATATAAACATCAATATGCCATTCACCCCAATTCAAACTTTTGTCGGTGGTCTTCTTCTCCATATATCAACCTCATCGCTCCTCGCCGACACCGGACGAGTCTTTGGTATCTCTGGTATCCTCAATGGAGCACTGTTCCAGGGTCATGAGCGATGGCAATGGGCGATCTTGGCCGGACTTGTGTCTGGCCCAATGATTAGCTCCGCCATTGGCTTGACCTCACTGTTCCCCGGAGATGCTTTGACTAGTCTGAAAACGATAGGAGTAAAACGATTAGCTATCGCTGGGATCTTGGTAGGATTCGGAAGCAAGGTGAGAGAGCAAGACATGGACGCGTTCTCGATCTCCCTTCCGCGCGGAACTGACCCAACATCTTTTTCAGCTTGGGTCAGGTTGTACCAGTGGACACATGCTTTGTGGTCTCTCACGTCTTTCGCCACGATCCATCGTCGCCACCGGGGTATTCTTCACTTCGGCTGTCATCACGGCTAACCTATCGGTCCATCCCCACTCTGTCATCCCTGCATACAGCATGGCATTACCACCCACGTCTGTGACAACGGCTCTTTTCGCCGTAGCGGGAATTGCCGCTAGCGCTTACTATGGCCTGAGAAATTATCTCACATCTCGTCACCCGGTCTCGGTCATAATTCGAACCACACCATACTTTTTCGCCGCGCTTATCTTCTCCCTCGGCTTGTCGATATCTGGCATGACCGATCCCGCCAAAGTGCTAGGGTTCCTCCGCTTTCCTACTCCTCACGATTTCGACCCTTCCTTGGCAATGGTCATGCTCGGAGGCGTACTACCCAACGCGATACACTATCATTGGGTTACACGTGCATCGGAAGCGCAAAGGCGATCGACTCGATTATTGCCATGGGAGAAATGGAGTGTTCCGACTCGACGAGATATTGATCGGAGATTGATACTCGGCGCTGGCATCTTTGGCATCGGATGGGGTCTCATATGGATCTGCCCAGGCCCTGCATTGGTGAACCTGGGTGCTGCCCTGGTGAACAGAGACCTGGCTGCATTGAGAAGCGTGTCTGGTTTCATCTCAGCGATGATGGCTGGAATGTATGCTGCCAATGTGATTTGATTTTAGCATTTAGCATGCATACATGCATACATGCATACATGCAGGGTCATTGTCGATGATACGATGTCTATCTCTCGGGCACGTATTTATGGCCGAAGGCGTATCAACCCGGCGCGGTGAGAATGATGGCCGAAGGGGATCGAGAAGAGCCGTGCCTTTGTTGATTATAGGATTTGTCGTAGTACGAGGCGCACAGCAGGCAGTGACAAAGGGAGTCGGCACGGCTGGAATAAAAAATAAAATAACACAATCACCCCCCTATGACTCCTCTTTATATAAGACTCACTCACATCCCCATTCGAGTCCCCATCCTCGTCGCCCTCTTACACCCTCTCACTCTTCCCATCTTCTCCATTCGACTTCAACCTGATCTGAGATATCCGACCTTGCAATGTCGGCACCACTTCACGATCAGCACGATCATAACGGTCTTGAGAAACACCACCATCCCACAATAGCCGATGATATACTTGGCGGTCTAGCTGCAGAAGCTACAGAGTACGCTCAACCCACACCAGTCCTCAGCCGAACCGCCAGTCGAAAGGAAATGTCACATCATGATACCTCAGAGTCGACCATGACAGCTGTCGATAAAGATGCAGTCGTCGACGAGAAGGCTGAAGTACCTCCTGTAGACGACTCGGGTGTGCTTCACGGTCTGAGACTCTATCTCGTCTTCACCTCCATCATGGCGTGTGTCTTCGTGAGTACAACATGTCTGATCGTTGTGATCGTCACTGACAGTTCACTTAGATGTTCGCTCTCGGTGGGTACTGATCTGTGATATGGCATGACATCTCTAATCCCAAATTCAGATCAATCGATCGTCTCCACTGCCATCCCCGTCATCGTCTCCCAATTCCAATCGTACGTATATCCCACATGCAAACTACCTCTTCGGAGCTGACCATTGAATGCAGCTTCGACCAAGTCGCTTGGATCATCACGGCCTATTTCTGTGAGCTTTCATCATCGTGCTAGTATTTACTATTACGGGCGGTCTGACGATTGCAACTAGTGACACAATGTGGTCTCATTCTCCTCGTCGGCCAAATGCTCACCGTACTCAAGGCCAAGTGGATGTTGCTCGGA
The DNA here is from genome assembly GCF_008629635.2 of Kwoniella shandongensis. Taxonomy (NCBI): domain Eukaryota; kingdom Fungi; phylum Basidiomycota; class Tremellomycetes; order Tremellales; family Cryptococcaceae; genus Kwoniella; species Kwoniella shandongensis. The sequence goes on from NC_089290.1 coordinate 444,241, forward strand.
GCTATCTTCTGGTTCGAGCTAGGTTCCCTCATTTGTGGTGTAGCAAAGGACATGGATACCCTTATTGGTGGCCGAGCTATCCAAGGTATCGGTGAGTATGGCTCTTATCGCGCACCTTTATGTTCTGACGAGTCTGGCAGGTGCTTCGGGAATGTTCGTTTCCATCTTGTCCGTCATTTCTGTTGTGACCAAGGTCGAGCAAAGAGCAGCATTCATGGCTTCCTTTGGATTCGTCTTTGTGATTTCATCAGTCATTGGACCTCTCTTGGGCGGTGTGTTCACCGACCATGTCAGCTGGAGGTAAGTTGCCACCCAAGCAAACACGACTGACATGTTACAGATGGTGTTTCTACATCAACCTCCCCTTCGGTGGTGTGGCCGCAGCTGCAGTGGTTTTCCTTTTACCTGCTCGGGCCCCTGCAGAGGACAGAAACGCACCTGAAGGTCGAACGCTTCTCGGCAAACTTCGACGCCTTGATTGGGTTGGTACCGCCCTCATTTTCTGTACGATCACATGTTTGCTTCTCGCTCTCAGTTGGGGTGGCAATGAGTATTCGTGGAAGAGTGAGTAATACAATCTGCCCTGTGCTTGGCGCGTCTCTCTCTAACTTGTGCACAGACTGGCGAATCCCTGTACTCTTCACGCTCGGCGGTGTCTTGGTCATCGTCTTCGGATGGTGGCAGTGGCACTACGATAAATACGCCCTCATTCCGCTTTCTATCCTCAAGAATCGTACCGTCATCGCTTGCTCAGCGACCATGTTCTTCATGATGTTGGCGATGCTGGGTGGCACTTATCAACTACCCTTGTACTACCAAGCTGTGAGTGCCAACTACTGTAACATTAGCTGATACGTCTCAGGGTCGAGCCCACAGTGCCGAGAAATCAGGTATTGATATCATCCCGTTCATGTTGGCCGTCTGTATCGGTATCTTTGTTTCCGGTGGTCTTACAACCAAGTTTGGACGATACTATCCATTCCTCATTGCTGGGTAAGTTGTTGCCTCACCTGAGAGAACATCAAAGAGTCTGACCTGGCTGCAGTCCCCCTATTTCGGCTGTCGGGATTGGACTCCTTTACACCATCAAGGCCGACACCGCAAATGCAAAGATCATTGGCTACCAGATTTTGGCTGGTTTCGGCATCGGTCTCAGTTTCCAGAACGCCCTCCTTGCTGTGCAGGCCGAGTACTCTGATCAACCGGCGCTTCTGCCTCAAGCTCAAGGTGTGGTATCCTTCTTCCAATTGACTGGTGCTGCTCTTGGTGTCGGTGAGTTGTCGCCCATCGCATCCCGCATAATGCGGTTACTGATTGATCGACAGGAATCATCAACACCGTCCAATCTGTCTTCCTCAACACCGAGATCAAACGTCTCGCTCCCGACGTCGACTTCAACCTAGTCCGACAATCGGTATCTGCCATTTTCACGCTCCCCGCTGAACAGCAGCCAGCCGTCATCGAAGCGTACATTATCAGTATCACCAAGTCGTTCATCCCCATCATTGCGGCCGTCATCCTCTCATTAATTTCCGGAGCCTTCATCCGCAACCACAATATGCTAACCAAAGGAGGTGCCGGTGCTGCTCACATGGCTTAGAGCACCCCAATAGTAGATGAGGGTTTCGTTGATCTCTATGATTTTAGTCGTTTTACGTGACATGCAACGGATTATGTCAGACATGGTATTCGGGGGTAGACTTTGGGCTCGATATTCTACTCTTGCATGATCACCAAGATGCTATGATTTGCATGAGATACGACTGCACGAGGCTTAGCTCTGTTTTTACCAAGATCTCCTATATACGAAACAACTCTCCTTCTGTACACAACGCGAACATCGGGCACCTTCTCACCCTCACGACCTAAGGGATTTAGGCAAAGCCGATACTCCCTTGGCTGCTGCGGTCGAGTCAACCATACCGAATCGTGAGCTACAGTCGAGTAATATACGGAGGGCGTTACGAGCCCTGACACGGGAAATGTCTTGCTGTGCGGCATGTGTCGGTCTCGCAACTACTGGTGCCGGAGCGAAGGGATAGGGGAAGTGTTTGTGGAACACCTCATAACACGCCAACGTGACCGCGAACTGAGGTGATGATCGGATGACACTGCAAGATTAGCTATGTTCTATATGGTCCACTCACCGAGCCAAACCACCCTTGTACAGCGCTGAATCAGAAAAACATAACGTCAGCTCTCTCAATATGTCAGCGGCAAATGCAGACATACCTTTAACACCTTCCTCCTGTAGGATCTTGCGGATACCATCGGAGACACCCTTGTAGACGGTTTGGCCAGCACGAGCCTGGGTCTGCAAACGTGTCTTGACTACGTCTGCTGGAGTCGTGCTGAACGAAATGTCAAGGCAAGGTCGACAATTCAAGGTGGTAAGACTCACAGATACGCGGCGGGCATACCAGCGATACCAGCAGCCATGAGAAGTTCGCCAAAACTAAGTACCTTGCCTCGTCGTCCTTCGTGGAAGACGTCTTTCTATGGGACCGTCAATGAGAGCCTTAAGATGTGGTAAGGTTGCGTGGCTTACTTTAAGATGCGCGTATCTGGAAGAGGTGTTGGTAAGCATGAGAATCAAAGAAAGTATGTAGGCACTCACGAGGTGAAATAGATCATGGACTTTGACCAGAGTTAGCAGAATCCCGCTGGCGGATACTCACAAAAGGTATATCTCTGCGGGACGATATCAGCGATGGGCCTTGACGATGGCTGCAGAGGGTAAACTCACCTAGCAAAACAAGCAGTAGCTCCCTGTACAGTCTTATCAGTCGCTACCATGCGGCAAAGACGTTCGACCTACCTTGTACAATCCTACCAAACCCAGCTGTCGCACAATATGCATCGCTCCTCGAGGAACAGCACCTGCACCTTCCGCACGAGTAATCTCTCCCGCCTGAGGTCCTGCTGTCAGCGACCAGTCCTGTCCCCTGAGGTCGAGAACGTACCATTTGCAAACGGATCTTAGTGATTTCTAAAGCTAGAGTTAGCATCTGTCGTAGCTCTCAAAACTTACCCAACGGATTCGTGACGGCCTATATTAGGAGGTCAGCAACGTGATCAAACATCGGGGGTCATACTTACGACTTGACATCCACCCGCCAAACCACCTGCCAAGATCTCAATAGGCAATGCGATCCTGCCAGTCTCTGGATCTGTTCCCTTCTTTCGGACCAGATCGTTGATGGTCAACTTGATCGCCTTTTCGGGTGCGACGCCGACCAGCTGAGGCATGACTCCTCTGTAGAATGCCCTGACACCACCTTCGTTGGCGTATACTTTTCTCACGCAGTCTGCCGCATTTCGATAAAGTACCTCACCAACGACAGTAGATCGTTGATTTTGTAGTCTAAAGTGCGAGATTAGCGACATGACCTATCCAGCAGGCGGTAGGAATACGAACCGGGTCTTCACCAAGTCAATCGGATAGACGACCTGTATCGTTATCAGCCTGATTCTAGCAGTGTATACTCACATAAGCTCCGATACCACCAGCAATACCACCCTGAACGAAATTATACGTAGAGATCGCCATTTCTTGTAGGAATCCACCTGAGACAGCTGCTTCTGTCGAGACCGCAGCTTCAGGAGGTTGCCACTGTAATATGTCAGCTCAACAGTCAAGTGATTAGTAATCTGACTGACCTTAGCATCAAGCAATGATTGGAAATCAGCCAGAGCGAGTCGTTGGCTAGACCCAACATTGCCTCGGCTCGCAAAGTGCCAAATGATGTTCGCCTGCACAGGGTCATAGCGTCAGTCGTGTCCACTTTTGATTGACTGATGAAACTAACCTCCATAGGTGTGAACATTCCGTAACGCATACTGCCAGCTGCTTCGTTCAAAAAGTCTGACACGTCGATTCGACCATCTTTAGATCTTCGAACCGCGTGCTCGATGATACGTTCGACAGCGTCCATTTCTGCAAAAAGTTAGCCAGGATATATACCATAGCTTACACGCATATTTGTACGTACCTCGGATGACTACAGAAAACGTGTCAGCGATCTCATCACTGTTTGTGCAAGCTACTCACTGTTGTGGAAAGCGATGACCTCCGAATAGCTGATCTTTCGACCAGGGTTCATGGTGCAAAGCGTCGGAAGCCTCTCCAACACAGAATCAGACAGCTTATGTCCAGCAATCTCAACGAGAATCCTTTGAAACTCCTCTGGGTTGATGTATCCATCTCCATCGCTGTCAAAGTGGTGGAATGCTTGTCTCAGTCGTTCACCCTGGTATCCCTTGATGAGTTGAGTAAACTCGTGATCTGCAGCACCGCAATCAGCAGATGGACGAGCACACAACAGAAGTCACTCACATCCTAGAACGTGACGATCTCCCCTCTTGCCAACGTATAATTTCATCCAATCGCAATCAAAGTCGAAGGCTGAAGCGAAGAGTCAATACACGATATCGGTTGAGGAACAGAACACGCACGGATTCCACTCGCGGCCGTGTTCGCCGACAGAACCGCCTTGAACTCATCGTAATCGATAGATCCCGAGGCGTCACTGTAGTAATAATGAGCCTGAGGTCTGATAAGCTGGACTCCACTCACACGTCGAAGACCTGGAAAGCGAGTTGATAGTCCGCGTCAGGCTGTATTGAAAAGATGATCAGCAGTGCGCTTGTTTTGAGCATCGTCGACTCACGCGTTTCAGCACTGCGAAGGCGTCAGATTAGCACCTTAACGTTCTCCAGACCTATGAGCTAACTTACGAGTTTCGAAGACAACAAAGTCCTCAAAAGAGACGAGACCTCTTCGGGAGCTATCGGCAACTCGGAACACTACGAAGACAGCTGTCAGTTGTATTTCGGTGACCAACTAAGCATGTGCCCTCACAGTTGGTGTACTGCTCCCTTTTGATCTTGCTGAACCCTTCATCCGTAGGTGCGATGGCGTCAACGAACTGAGCTGGAGTCAAATACCTGTGTGGACCATCAAATTGTCAGGATTGCTGTTTGGCTACTAAGAAAGCCATGACCAAGTTCATGCACAACGAAAGCTACTCACTTCTTTCCTTCCACTTCTTCCGAAGCGAACTTCTCGAAGGTCCTTCTCCATCTCGCGAGCTCACTCTCAGCAGGTTTCACGGTAGACGCGAGAGTGTCAGCGGTGGATTTGATGGTTGCTGACAGCCTTGAGCTCAGTGGCCCTTGAGCGTCTGCAGGGGCGGACATGACGTGGCAGCTTCAACGGGATTTGGGGGGTACACGATTGCCGATCTTCAAGCAGGGAGAGGGAAGGGGACAGTGTTTGACAGAGTGAGTGGATAAGGATCTGCCTGGGTGAGGAATCAGATGGTACACTTCAAGTGTAGAAGCAGGGTCGAACAGGGGATGAAAGACGTCTTGAGTAGAGCATGTACCGGTAGTGCCGGAGTCATTCTCCGGGTGGTACAAGTTAAACACAGATTTGATCCCGTCGTCATCTAGTGGTCCACCTTCGAGATTTAATCTTATCACCGCCTCTATGTAACTCACCCACCCATTCAATTACCAATAACGATCACACTGGACGAAAGATGGACGAGCACGGACTACCCATTGCTTTCGGAAAACAAAGCAAGAACGGAGCTCTCCCGGCGAAGCCTGATACCCAGTCCACTACGCGAGGTGAAGGTGGTGGCAGGGGTTCAAGGGGTGCCGTGGGAGGAGGTAAACGTGGTCGAGGAAGAGGAAGAGGAGGGAGCGGCGGCTACGACATCCCCAGGAATTTTGCGAGTGGCTCAAACAGCATCGTCGGAAGCGGCCCTCGCGATTTTGCTCAAGATAACCTCAACATTGGGGTCAAAGTGAGTTCCTATCCAGCCTTCCATCGCACTGTCAAAATGCGACGCCAACCTGATATTCTCGCAGAGACCACATCCCCCTTCCTCTCCGAGCGATCAACCCCATTCAAATAGCGGGTCTTCGGTACCACCACCTCACTTTCGACAGTTTGATCAATCAAGGGGACGAGGAGGCCCGAGGGGCAGAGGAGGAGGAGGAGGAGGAAGAGGAAGAGGGGGACTGTCCGGGCATGGAGCTGGACAAGGGAGAGAAAATGACCAAGGCTATTTCAAGGAGAGCTTCTGTGAAGATCCATGGAAAGAGCTGTTAGCGAGAAGAGGACTGAAGGGGTGATATGGGTGGACAGCGAGCACCATCGGGAGGATTGGAGATGATCTACATCATTGCCGCGTGTAGCGTGAAGGCCACACAACAGAGCACACAATAAAAAGGACGGATGCGAAAGCGCACAGTCAGTCTGCTTGTACTTCATGATTCAAACCACCTCCTGAACGAGCTGACCTGACGAGGCCGTGCTTATATAGATGTTGTACCATATACAAGATGAGTGACGATGAGAGACGGACCATGTCATGCATATCGACCAGATCGTACATGCCATACAGTATCCATGCCAGCGTGGTATTCAGCGATTCGTCGATATACAAGCTCGCTCTCTTATACACACACACACACACACACACACACACACACACACACACAAAACAAAGAGAGTCCTTTCGACTACATGATAGTCTTAATCTCCCTCTTTCTTCCTTTTGGCCTACTTTCAATAACTCACTCCTGGATCTTTTGCTTTTCTTCCTCATCATTCATCATGTTCACCTCTCACTGCATCTGAGCTGCGTATGAACACTCGTTCCTCTCTCTTCTGCCCACCATGACATTACTTACGGCACCCAATCACTCATCACCTGCAGTTGATCGGCAGACCTTGTTCAGAGGTAAGGGCACCACCAGTCTGACTATTCCTTCGCTGACGTTATGAAAGTCATCTTCCCCATCATTGACGATCTCGAACCAAATACTCTGCCTGCGCTCCTGTTCTGCGGCAATCGTCTGCTTTGCCAAGAGGCACTTGCCGTCATCTACCGATCCATCGATGTAGTGCTTCCCGCTTCGTCGACGATACCGAACATCCGTGCATCCAAGAAGATAAACGCTATACTCAGGTACGCTACAGGAATCTCACTGAGCGCTCATGCAAACTTGACAGGTACCCACGTCTCGCCTTACATGTGCGCGTCCTGACCATCTCACATCATGAAGATGCTTCAATCTCTCCCACAGAGCCTATCGTGCCGGTGGAGGTAGATGTTGCGAGGGCATGTACTTGGGAAACTGTCGCTCGGTTGATAAGGACCTGCAGTGAGGTTGAAGAACTCGAGTGGATATCTGGACTAGGGATTGGGGCACCCATGTGGGAAGTGAGTCTTCCTACTATCATACTGGACGTTGCTCACTCGATGAAAGGCTATTGCGTTCTCGAAACACCTCCGGCGGTTGGAGTTGTCCTGTCCGCCACTCCATCCAGCTCACGATGTATCGGATCCTCCGACCTATCCCCGGATCAATCCAGAGCTTTACTTACTTTCTCCTCTCGGCCAAGCTCTTGACGGAAAGTCAGCACGGGGCAAAGTGGTAGGAAACGGAAACGTCGGATTGGGTATCGGATGGGAAGGCCTTGAAGTTCTAAAATTGAGCTTGCTGAGCTCGACTGGGGTGAGTCGAGAGCTTCCACTAACGGCTATCTTCTTGAGCATTGATGGTCCCTCAGGCTAAGAATCTCGCAACCCATCTGATCCTCCTTGCCTCCCACCCTAGTGCACTGCGCACATTACGACTCGAAACTCACTTCCTCGACTCGTATTTCTCTTCTTCTATCAGTCGATTGGGTGCGCTAGGTGTTCTCAGACATCTCGAGCTTAGCACTACTGGAACTCGGTTTAATGAAGATTGCCTGAAAGAGATTATTGAGGCTTGCGCAGGCTTGGCGTCGCTCATAATCGACGATGTAGAGGGTATGTCGCATCTTATCACATCCCATGGACGTTGTCCTTACTGGTTTCCATCAAAGGTCGGCTGGATAAGAATACATGGGCATCGATCGAGCATTGGCCCTCCACATTCAATAGTTTAGAGATCATAATCTGTGAATATACGGAGCACCATTCGTATGTGAATGCGAATATATGTTAATCGAGGCTTACACCATAGCGATAGATGGGTTACAAACCACCTTCAATCACTTCACAAGATTCCCTTCGACCAATTGAAACGATTTGTGGTCCGCAGAAGGATGCACCCCACCGCACTACTACCCTTCCTACCCAGAGGAACACAGGTCATACAGCCTAGCACCAAGATGGAACCCTTTTCTCCACCGGAGGCCTTGATACAAGCACTGTCGTGCAGCTCGGCTTCATTAGAAGAATTATGCTTGGATTGGTGGGAAATTAACGGACGCGACCTCGATGCGATTCTCAAGTCAGCGAAGTCTGTAAGGGTTCTGGAAGTCATGATAAAGGCCTCCTTGAACCAGATAGTGAGTGTTTTCCGTCACCCGATCGAGGCTAACACTTGTCACAGCTCAGTATCTCCAATCAATTCGCAAAATGTCCCAACTTGGTTCGCCTCGTACTGAACCTAACGAATGATCAGCAGCCACCGTCGCCGAATGTGAAAGCTAAGATCACGCCGATCTCAATTGGTCTGGATTCACTTCCTGACGAACTTCGAACAAATCTAGAAGAGGCACAACACATTACGGCTGATATCAAAGATCTTCGCAAATTCGCTCGTCGTCTGCCCCGCCTGCAGTATATTGACTGGACGGGACGAGGCGGTCAAGGTCTTTGGACATTCTCTCGCAAGTACCTCAAATCGCAGATCGTCAACATCGAGTTCACACATGCTGCCGTACTCACCAAAGATATTTGGGAGCGATGTCAGCAATCTCCTCCCTCTTATGATTTCGGTCAACACGCGAACATCCAGTCTGAACGATGCTTGGAGCTCCCGCCCTTATCACAGTCAACCGCCGACTTCCCCGCGCTCCAGCGGCAACGAGACACAACCGCGACGGTCACACGTCCCACACCATCCTCAAAGGAAGATTCAGCCAACACAAATGATGTTTTACGAGATTTTTCATTCCCAGGGCCTTTGGAATTTGGCAGAGAAGCACCTGCTCCACTGCGCGAAGCTCAGCATATCCAAAAGCCGGCATCAAAGATAGGTTCGGCAGGCTCGCCCACCCACAGGTCACTCGGGTTCTCCAAGCCGGACAACTTGCCTTCTAGAGTCAGCTCTTTGAGTCTGACTCCGTCCGTTTGGACCAAACCGCAATCAGTGTATTCAGCAGAAATCATGAATCGCGCAAATGATCATCAATCAGCTCGAACCGTTCAGGATTCTGGGCGGTTCACAACTTCGTCGAAAGCCTCGCGAACCAGCAAAGGGCGACTCATTCCGGGATCTGTTGAATCCAAGCGGGAAATAAAAAACAGCGATGTGACGGAAAGCAATCGGCAGCGACAGAAGGCAGGAAAATCGGAGGAGAATGGTTGGACAGTAGTAGGGGAGACCAGAATGGCAAAGCCTAAACAAGGGAAAAAACAAGGAAATGGGGTTTGATTGACTCAAGGAAGTGGTACACATCATACAATATGAATGACATTATGCATTGTGGATACATACAAGTACAACATCGAATACGCTACAACAGTTGTGTGAAGAGTCGCTTTGACGCTCTGGCAGTCCCACCACTTTACATATTATCGAGGATCCAGGACTCTTCCGCCACACGAGCAAGTGGTAGCCGTTCAGCTGGATTGAGACGTAAGAGCTGCCACACTGGTCAGCTGAGTATGCAGGTACGTCAGACAACTTACTCTTAGGATAAACGATCTGGCTTGTCGTGAAACATGGTCTGGGAAATGTACATCACATCGGCAAATCCGTGAGTGAACAACTGGAAGGGAGGACGTCAGATAGGAGGAGCAACAAGTGCAGGATTAACTAGATGAGACTTACGCCGAGGACCCGTGGTGGTGTCTGCTCCAAATGGTTCTTCTCCGCAGATCAGTTCGAATGTCAAGACCCCCAGTGCCTGCATTCTGTCAGCGGCATCACTTGAATTGAGAATAGCCCACTTACCCATATGTCGATACTCTTCCCATAAGGCTGACCCAATATCATCTCGGGTGCAACATAGGATAAGGTCCCCGCAAGAGTCCGTTGGCTGGGAGCAAGTCAGTGAAACGCTATGAGAGTATGGAAAACTCACCTGTTCTCAACCGGCGAATACACGCTCCAACCGAAGTCTCCGATCTTGATCTCTCCGCTCAGTCCTATACATTGCCGTTAATAGGTGTGTATATATATGCCCTTCAAATCGTAAAGAACGCGGACTCACCAATAAGAAGATTCTCGGGCTTGATATCCCGGTGTATGACCTGGTTCTCATGGAGGTATGCTAATCCGTTGGCGACTTGACGCACATACTGCAATGGTCAGCGGTTGCTTCCAAGGGTATGACTCACCCGACTGCTCCGCTTTTCCGAGAATCGACCGTTCTTCGATAGTTGTTTGAACAGCTCTCCACGACCTGTACTGCGGGTAAGCATCATGGATCGCCCTACCACTAAATTAGCTGCTCACCGGCATACTCCAACATGAGGAAGATCCGTGTCGCGTCATGAAACCAACCGTACAGTCTGATTATGTTCGGATGTCTGTATGTCACGTCAGTCACGATTGTAGCGATAAGCCTTTGCGTACCTGAGCTGCTGCATGATCTATATATCAGACGTTAGCATTTCCCCTGAGATGTGACGTTGGCAGGTATAGTATCTCACTTCAATCTCCCTTCTTACTTGAGTTTGCACATCTTGACTCATGATCTCGTCCTTTGTAAGACATTTGAGAACGAGGATGAACGGGTCATCTTTAGATCTGACGCGAGCGAGATAGACGCGTCCGAAATGACCTGGTGAATTAGCGTGTGCTGCTCCGACACTGACTCACCTTTGCCCAGTGGTCGACCAATGTCAAAGTTGCTTAGATTCCAGTGCTTGGAAGGACCAGCACTGTACAAGTCAGCATGAGCGGGAGTATGTGGTTGATCAACTAGAACTGGGCGTACCTCTCGAAATCTTGATCAAATTGCCTGTGTTTTGCATCCTGTTCTGGATTGCGCGGTGATGATATGATCCTCTCGAAGCCACCATCATATGAGCCTATGTTGAACACAGGTTGAGCTGCAGAAGCCTGCATACTCATGGGTCCTGTCTGTCTGTCTGTATTGATGGACGAGGCGTATCTGTATGACGTCGGCGAGAGACAGGTTAAGCGCAATGGGATCTAAGTTGTAAACAAAACGGAAACCACGGCAATCCGGTTGCTCGGCTATACCAGTATGGCTCAAGGGAATACTTTGTGCAGTGTGAATACGATTTAAGGTTAATGTGATTAGAGGGGATTAGGATTCAGTTTGTAATGATAATACAACACTCTTCTAATCGCCATGATTTGCATGATTTGCGTGATCTGCATGGATTGGTGTGCCGTCTTCCCCCCTTTGTGGTGCCTGATCGTTAGCTGGAATCCGCATTACTTCCCACCTTGCTCTCCTCGCGCCTTCCCATCCCTTCTCCCTTCTCCCTTCTCCCTTCTCCCTTCTCCCTTCTCCCTTCTTCTCTCTTTCCCTCCCAACGCTCCTCTCACCTGCTATGCTCCTCTCTGCCCCCTTGATTCTTTTCTACCCCTGATTTCATTATGTTGTACGACGTCTAGATAGAGACAGCTGCAGCATCAGCATCGTCACCATCATCATTATCCTCTGCACCGGTCACCAGCACCAACCGTAACCCAAAAGATACTCTTACACACGATGTCGCTGAATGTATCAAGACGCTCCAACCCCCTCTCCACTCCGTCTTCCGTGTACATCTTCCGCAAACGCGGGCTTCCCTTTGTTACTGACACCCTACGATTGATCTTCCATTCGCCATGGACACGACCCTCTTCCCCAATCCAGCCCTTCTTGCCTCTCCCAACTCCTACACACCGTCCGAATCGGTACCTTCTCCATCAGTTCTCTCGGAGCATGGCTTGAGCAAAGTCATCCTAGATCCTAGAGATGTGGCTCACCCGTGGGTATCTGGTCGGGCAGAACTGACGCCAACTCGTGATTATCCATTGTTCCGACATCCCAGTCAGCAGGAACAAGTCCACTTCTACTTCTCACCAGCGTCCGATGTCCGGTCGTGTGCTAAGCTTCGGCAGCACGCGCAGTTCCTAGCGCTGGACTCGTCGCACCTGGCCTCCATATCTGCTGAGATCTCTCCTACAACTGAAAGAGCAAGTCAGCCTAAGTACTCCCTCGTACGAGAGTTACTCGCTTGGTGGGAAGATCGGTACGGGCTCTGGCTCGTTGCATTGGAAGACCACGATCACACAATAGACTTGGCGGTGTGGTGGATGGAACGTCAGGACGCAATCACTGCGGAGGAAGACGAGCAATCAGCGTTATCCAAATACGGAGAACTATGCGATGCGTTGTTTGGCATTGTGCAGTGTCTCAAGGTGAGCTCCCTACTCGAGATCCGTGCTGATCAACAGGCATTGGAGTCTCAAGGTCTTTGCGCGGTATCTTGTCGACCCCATCAATTTGTCATCACCAGCAGCGGGCGTGTCGCCATTGCGCAGCTCTCCGAGGGGATGTCGAGTTCTCGACGCATCTCACAGCATCGAACTTCGGCTCAGATCAGCATGGAGATCAGCCCATGGCCAGCCTTTATAAGCGACGGGTTCCTGCGTCGCAATCTTCGATGGCTCGCTCCTGAAGCGGTCATAAGTCGACATCCCACTTCCGTTTCGGAGATCTACTCCTTTGGAGTCTTGGCGTACGAGCTGCTGACTACCTGTGTCTCCACCGGTCAACAGTCGCCCATGGCAGCGGAAGTTGACATGTTGACCGATATTCAGCGTCATCTCGTGAGTCAACCGATACCCTTGCTCGAGTACCTTCAACGGGCCAAATCGTTTGGGAAAGGGCGAATCGTATTGCCACCCGAGGCTCTATCAGATCTCGTTATGCGCTGCCTAGCGAAAGACCGTCAAGAACGCTATATTTCGCTGGAGGCCTTGGGTTACGATTTGAAGACTCTGGGGTCTCTCTGCCGAGACAGTACGGAGTCGTCTCCATTTGGAGTGGGTGCGACCGATGAGATGTCTCGATTCGTCTTACCGGATCATCTGATCGAAAGGGAGAAAGAGCTTTCTTATCTTGATACCGAGATTGACAGTTTTCTAAATACGCCAACCACGGTGAAGATCACACGGTCGATCAATATATGGGGGTGCAGCGGTAGCGGAAAGTCAGGTCTAGTCCAACATGTCACGAAATCGTTGCAGTCGACCCTCGTCGCTGTCGCCAAACTGGATGAGCATGTTCACAAACCCCTCTCCACTTTCCTTGATATTTTTGCAACTCTCATCGAAGGAATTTTGACGGATCCTCTCGAAGACTTGCAAACGTGGCAAAAAACGATTAGAGAAGCTCTGGGGAACCAATTTCCAACGTTTGTGTGCCTGCTACCGGTCGAAACAAGGTGTCTCCTGACGAGCGACCCTAATCTTCGACCAGTACGAATTGCCGAGGCAACCAACGTAGTCGCAGCTTTCAAGATCTGGTCCAAACGCCTGTTACAGCTCTTCGCCACTGCCGCTCGACCTCTCGTGCTTGTCGTCGAAGACATACAGTGGATCGAAGCAGAAGAACAGAGTCTTTGGCAATCTTTGCTTGATGGGAACCAACCACTCAGAAACACATTGATCTTATCCACATCGCGTATTGAATCCCAAAATCTATTCGCGTCCAGTCCTATGAGCCGTGGACTCCACCTTGCTTGCCTATCCGAGTCCGGAGTGGGATCGTTTCTGGGCATATCGTTCAAAGGCAGAATCGAAAATCAAGGGGGACTGGCGAGATTGCTATATGCGGAGACCAAAGGGAATCCTCTGTATCTAGAGACGGTACTCACCACGCTAGTAAGTTGTGGACCCAGGATATGTCTAGACATCTGACCTGTTTCAGGTTGAACAACAAGTGTTCCATTTCGATTTCGAACATCTGACATGGCGGTACGACCCCTTAGCCTTACAAACGCAGCTATCCGCTTCCGGTGTGGACGCGTATCTTGAACACCTCATGTCTGCGTTGCCAGGTGACGTCCTCACTGTCCTATGTGTAAGTTTACCTTCATTCCATGTGGCTGACCCTCAGCTTCTCTCTTGTCTACCGAGCTCTGGATTCAGTCTAGAATTACTGGGTCAACTGTCAGAAAAACGACCTTGCGACCTATCCGCGCTGCTAAACCTCGCTGTTGGAATGACTTCCAGTATCGTTGTGACCTCGAAAGACGTTAGATTTACTCATGACAGACAAAGGGTGAGCATGCAGACCAGAGAAAATTGTCAAGACCAGCGTTGACGCTACCATAGGCGACCGCGTACCGAATGATCCCCCCTAGCCAAGCTGGCTCTATTCACTTCAGAGTATCAATGTTCTTGCGCCAACAAATGTTTGCCGAAGTATATATCTGCACCGCGGCTGAGCATGCCATTGTGGCTCATCATCTTGGCGATTATCAAGAATCGGAGGAGGATCTCGTCCGCCTACTGATACAGGTCAGTGCCAAAGCCATGCTTTCCGCAAGCTTTGTGCAAGCCAAAAAGTTCATCGACACTGCAGACGGTAAGTCTTAGGTCAGTGACCACGTTCGCTGACAGGTACAGCGATCATTACCAATAGTGGCGGATGCACCGCATGGACCCGCGCGGAACGTCCGCTGTACATACGTTTCGTTCAGCAGTATGTTGAGTCTTGCATGGCATTCAGACTTTATGAACAGGCGTTTTTGAAGGTGAGTATCCTATGACTAGCCTTCAGCTGATGAATCCAGTTGGATGCATTGGATCCCATGTGTGTGGACACAGCGGAGCGGATTCAGATTACGACATTGCGGGTGAGACAACACCTATCAGCTGGAAACTTCTCCGAAGGGATACGATCTACGTGGACATGCCTTCGTGAGACCGGTTTCGATCCTTATAAACCAGATCGTATCAAATTATCTCTGCCTCGAACGCCAGCAGACGTGAGAAGGATATATGATTCGTTGAAGGATGAGCCGATACCGGAAGACAATGTCGAGGCGTTGATCTTGGTTTTGCTATGTAAGCATCCTTGGCAGAGGGCATGTAACTGACCATCTCGATAGTTTATGCTGGGTAAGCCTTCATCGTCTAGCTCTTAGCTGACCTGGTAAAGGACTGCCATTTACTCGGCTCAGCCTGCAGAGAGGGATGTGGTATTTGCTCTTGGGATGACCTTGGTGTCCACCGTTTGCAGAGTACACGAAGCAACCGTATATATGGCAGGACTGTACGCAATGACAGTAAGTGTCAGATCTATCCAACCACAGCTGAAACAATTTAAGATTGAGGACAACGAGATGAGGGAGGAATTATGCCTTCTTGCTAAGCGCTTGGCGGACCGGCGTCCCACATCGTCTCTCAACAGCAGCGGTTTAACCGTTTATTGCGGGCAATCTCACGTAAGCTTGAGAATGGCAAGGACCGCGCTGAATGTTAGGTATGGACACCACCGTGTAGGGTGCTCCCTTTGCTGGAACAAGCTTTTGAGCATTGCATAACAATGGGCGATTACGAGCTTGCGTGTTTCGTACTTTACACGGAGATGGGAGGACGGGCTTTTAGTGGCATGTGTATGACAGACCCTGCTTCGGTCAAGCGATACGACACACTTCGAAGACACTTGTCATCCCCGTTCCGTCTGCTTTTGGATAGCTGTAAGTCAATCTGAAGCGTGCAATCGTTGATTACCCAGTTCTCCAATATGCCGAAAACCTACTGTCACTGGCGGAGCAACCTGAACCTTGGACTCTTCTCGGAGTATTCGTCTCATCGAGCAACAAAGAGGCTGTCCGAGGTCTTCACATGCACACGGCCCTTCTGCATCTACTGTCACTTCGACTCGCGGTGTTCTACAACGCACCCCTGTCAGTGCAAGAACAGCTTATGTTGGCGGGTCAGGACTTGGCGCATGCTCTGCAGGGCCAACTTTGTGGAGTGGAGTGGTCGTTTCTAGCCCTGATCATCCACATCCGTACTGGATCTTTCAATCAAGACCCGAAGAGTGCGCCTGGTCAGCTGTACCACTGCCTTCAGAGACATGTGAAGAGTAAGTCTGATGTTCAAGTAGTCGTGTTGACGAATAGATCCCGACTATCGAGCCCGGATGGATGTCTTGCACGCTTTACGGTGTATCGGCCAAGGCATTATGCAGGCGCTGCCCGCTGTGGAGTGTGTCATCACATCATTGGAGAACGACGAGCATCATGCTCTTGCTGGTAAGATCAAACAGTCTTGGAAAGTGTTGACAAACAGGACTGCTCAACGTTCACATGGCCGAATGCATCCGCTCGGCAACCGGCAGTACTCGGCTCATGGTTGGCTTTGTACGAGCTGCTTTCCATTCGTATGAAAGAGCTGGGATGCCCGCACTATGTCAGCTCCTTTTGAAGAGGTTTCCCTCTATATGTCGACGGCCTGTTCAACCCCAAACGCTGCCATCTCAGGTCTACCTCATGAAGCATGCGGACCCTCTCACTCCGCCTGCCTCGGATCGTTCCATGTCGATGAACACAGATTCGATTCGGTCGACCAATCACTCGCCCGTCGAAGAGGATCTGATGCCCGACGTAGAAAAAAACCTGGATGCACTGACGTGAGTGACCAATGTGGCCCGTCAGTTGACGGTGATTCTCAGCTTTGTCAGGTCCTCCTTGGCGCTGGCCTCCCAGAGGGATCCGTCCACACTACTTTGCACGCTTTTGGACATTCTGTGTCAAGTACGTTGACCTACGATCATCTGAGGTGCTAACGAGATAGTACGTTCGTGCCGATTACGCCGCCATAGCGCTGCGGGACGAACAAGACCTGACCAATATGCGCCTTCGGGCCGGTGGGCACTACGGTCAAATAGCGGCGCACGACCTAAACTTCAACGACAGTATGAGTCGTAAGGTGTGCCCGGTCGCTTACATGCTTCACGTCGCTCGTACTGGTAGGGTGAGTATTTAGATGTTTGCTCTGCTGATGGTGACAGGCGATTGTCAAAGTTGCTAGCTTATCGAAGCTACGTCCCGATCCATTCTACGGGGATAGATTACCTAAAACGTTACTCTGTCTACCAATATCAAACCAAGGAACACAAGTTGGGGTACGTCCCGGTTCTCGGTGGCAGTACTGACGCGGCAGGTGATCCTTCTCTCATCATCCACCACTTCGAGCGGGGACATGTCGTCGAACAAACGGGAAGTAATCACATGCCTCGCCACTCTTAGTACTATCATCACGGCCAACGTTTCCTTCACGCGTCGGTTAAGTATGGAGGTTGACCAACGAACGAGTCAGCTTCAGAATGCTTTAGCCGCGAAAACACAATTCCTGAGCCAATGCAGCCACGAGCTGCGAAGCCCCTTGTCAGCGGTTCTGGTGAATGCTTCCCTCGCCGTTTGATTGCTTGAGCTGACCGCACGGTGTCCCACAGGGTCTTGCAGCGGTCCTGGAAGAGAGTACAGGCCTTTCCGCTGTGCAAAGGGAGCACATCGGCACTATCCAATCCAGTGCGCACGACCTGCTTGGTCTTATCAACAATATCCTCGATCACGCTCGATTAGAAAGCAATTCTGTCATCCTGGAGAGAATACCCTTCACTCTGCGGGAGGTCGTCGAGGGGGCTCTGGATACAATTGCGCCTGCCGCCCAGGCGAAAGATGTAGAAGTTTGTCTTATCACATCTTTCAAGGAAGATCCTCCAGGTCTTCTGGGCGATCCGTTCCGAGTTAAACAGGTTAGTACCAAATTGGCTCTCGTCTGCTGATCGGCAGGTCTTGCTCAATCTGCTATCGAACGCTGTCAAATTCACTCGCAAGGGAATGGTCACAGTCCGATGGACCTTCTCGACGTCGGAAGAGAATCGACTGAGCATTTCGGTTGTCGTGAGAGACACGGTATGTTCTCGCAATGCTTGACTTTGCTGATCAGATTAGGGCATCGGTATACCAGCAGAAAGTAAGCAATACACGGGTCTTGATATGCTAATAGCGCCCGCAGAAATGGACAAGTTGTTCAAATCATTCTCTCAAGTAGATTCTTCTATCACTCGTAATCATGGTGGGAGTGGTAAGTCTAGTGCTGGAAGCCTAAAAGCTGACATCTCTGCAGGTTTGGGTCTTATCATCTCGAAGGATCTCGCCGTTCTGCTAGAAGGGAATTGTACCGCCAGCTCTGAATACGGCAAGGGTAGTTCCTTCGAGTTCACGTTCAAGACTGAAACGTCTCCCGAGGGTGAACGGCATTGGCAGCGTTTTGAAAAGTCCAAGTTAGTCATTAAGGCGGAGTTCAAGACCCAGATGCTGAAAGGTTTCATAGGAGCTGTTTCATCGTGTGCCCGGCGCATCCTTGGTGGGAGATGTTGGAGCAAAAGTGAGTAAGGCCACGTCGTTCAACAGAGCGTTACTGAAATCTAGTAGTCTTGGTGCACTTAATTGCGAGCCTGTCCGATTCACGGAGGCGGTTGAGGATTGCCTGGTGAAAGACCATCCAGAAGGATTGAACTCCACTCGCCAATTCGACTTTATACTTGTAGACACCGAGCTGCTCACGACATCTCTGCTGGATCAGATGCGAAAACTTCAGCCAGAAGCTAAGGTATGTTTGAAGCTGCATTCTTAACTGATGCCCAGTTCATATTCTTGGTCCGTAGTCTTGATTTGACCAAATCGATGCGGGATTTCGGTATTGCTGTGAGTGATATCTCAGTGGTGAGAGTGCAATATTGACAAGATGTAAAGCGCGAAACGATCGTGGCAAGACCAATCAAGTTTGAATCCCTTTACAACGCATTGCGAAACGGCCTCGACGGCGTGAAAGATGCGAGTCGCGTCAAGCACAAGAAGCTCATAAACAAACTGTTCGCAAAGGTGAGCTATGCTGAGGGGTGACGTACACTCCAGCACAACGTGTTGACTGTCCATCGCAGTCACATCCCTTGAAGATACTTGTAGTGGACGACAACAGCGTCAACTTGACAGTTGGTAAACGCGTGTTGGAATTGTTCGGGTATACGCAAGTGGACTTGGCATCTTGTGGACTTGACGCAATCCAGGCTGCCGAGTCACAACGATTCGATTTGATTCTCCTGGATCTACAAATGCCAATGCTTGATGGATTCAGCACACATGACCGTCTCAAGCAGTCCCCGCTCAGTGGGAATCCATGTGTAGTCGCACTCAGCGCAAACGTTGATCAGGTAAGTTCTTTCGTCGCACGTACATCGGTGGAGTTGATGCGTTGACACTCGATCTGCAGGACACCCGACGACGATGTGACGAATCGGCATTCTTTGGATTTCTCGCGAAGCCAATTGATATCCCGAAATTGAATAATATACTGTTACGGGCGTTTGAATATCAGCATAGAGGATGTCTAACGCCCCCCCCACAAGGGTGACGATAGGCAGACTAGCATCAGTACGATTCATTGGTTGTATGTGACAATAAGGTATGATATCATCGAGTGGCTGGTGCTGTTCCAAGGAATCTGCATTCGGTGTCTGGGAACGCCACGCTGCGGTGACGACACGGTAGCGAGGTAAATACTAGGCTAGCTGCCGAAGTGTTTGCCGGTATCATACCTTGAGTACGTTGGTCTCGCACGCAACCGTTTGGGTGAGATTCCAGCGACAGCGGTGCATGTAACAAATTGTGCCTTCTCGTAAGTGACAACTATATTACGAGAAGAGAGTGTAAAGAGATGCCCAAAAATAGTTTTCTTGGTTAGTCACTCGACTTGCCTCGATCGCGGGAAACGTAAAAATAGTCAGCAATCAATCGAAATACGTCACTGCAGGTTTTCCCATCTTGGGAGGTGGTGGCCTTACACCACCATTCTCAAGCCGGCAGCAGTCGATTTACATCACGCTTGGTCTGGATCATGAACCGAGATGCCGCTTGCGATATTGTAACATACGTTGGCCTAGACGACATCCATTGATGACGTCTTGGTTACAGCAACCGATCATGTTTTTTTGTTTTGACAGAATCTACATAAATTCACTGTCCGATCCGCTGAACTGTCAATCTCCTTCATTCTGCTACTTTTTAACCTCTAACCAAACAATCCAGTATCACCAACACAATGCCCAACGGCGCGCTCACCGCCAATCCTCCCAATGCTACCCAGCATATTACCACCCACGGCTCCGATTGGCTGTGGGCGGTATTTGCGATCATGACATTCACCGATATTGTTGTCTTCATCTGGCAGTTCAAATTGCCCCGAGGTCAGAGGGTCTTCCACCAGCTAGCCATGGTGAGGCAGACATTCTTCGTTGTGAGAAGCAAACATGCTCATATCGTTTATATGCAGTTTATCCTTACAACTGCTGCCATTTCGTACTTCTCAATGGCATCTAACCTTGGTAGCACCCCGGTTTCGACCGAATTCGCTCACATGGGTTATGCCGCTGGAACGTCTAGGCAGTTCTGGGTGAGTTCTGGGGTCTAGTGCACCTTTCTATACGGGTCACGAAGTGCTTCGCTGACTCATTTGAGCTTACAGTATGTCCGATACATCGATTGGGTCGTCGTAAGTTTCAATGTGCAACATTGTGGATGATGGAACTCACACATCGTCTCCCGCTTTAGACTACACCTGCCCTGCTATTGACCCTGGTGTTGGCATCTGGTCTTCCCTTGTCCGACATCATTGCTCTTTGCTACTTCGACTTGGTCATGATCGTTACCGGATTGGTTGGTGGCCTTGTCCCCTCCACCTACAAGTGGGGATTCTACGCTTTCGGTTGCGCGGCTCTCTTCTACGTGAGTATATTGAATCCTCTTACCGATGTTCTCGTCTGATGTGGACTGACGTTCGCCTGCAGATCTGGTGGGTGCTTGCTGGACCAGCTCGAAAGAGTGCCGGAGTCATTGGGGCCGATTTCAAGACCACCTTCACGAGATCTGCCGCCATCTTGTCGTTCCTTTGGTTGTTGTATCCAATCGCCTGGGGGGTGAGTGTTTGAGGTGGAGTACAATGATACCGACACGTACTGATGTCGGTCGCAGCTTGCCGATGGTGCCAATGTCATCTCTCCAGACTCCGAGATGATCTTTTACGGAATCCTTGACGTTTTGGCCAAACCTGTCTACACCGTATACCACTTGGCAACCTTGTCGAGACTCGATCTCACTCTTCTGCAACTGTCTTCGGGCAAGTTCTCAACTTCGGCTGTTCACGATAGGGAGAAGTATGGTAACACTGCTGTTAATGGCACTACACCCGCGGCACCCGTCTCTGGCAGAAGGGGCATGTTTGGCAAACGCAGTCAACAGCCTGCCGAGCCTCGCACTTCCGATATCACTGCAGTCGCCCCTTAAAAAAAGGTCAACTCGCTCCTTATCACGGTTTTAATTACTTGGCGAAGAATGATTCAAATCATTGACATAGATCTTTATAATTTAGCCTTATGCTTCATGTAGCGCTGCATATGTATCCATCTATTTTCTGCTATCCGACTTTCATTTCTACTAAAGCTTGACCTCCGCCAGAAGCTCATCGCCTCTGACAGCTGCAATTGCATTGCGGGCACCTAAATCAGACCATCAGCGACCGCTCAGCAGGTGTTTTTAGTGATACACTGACAAAGCTCAGCCATTTTGTTTCGCGTGTCGTAATCGGCGGAGCCTAGATGCGGTAATACGAGACCTGCGCGGATGTCAGATGGCTACGAAGAATAGCTTCGAGCAGCCTCATGTGGACTTACAGTTCTTCACATGCAAGAGAGGGTGGTCTGCAGTGATATTTGGCTCTCCGGTGAGCACGTCCAATCCAGCTCCCCAGATCTGACCTGTTGTGAGCGCTTCGTGGAGATCCTCCGAGTTCACGATAGGACCCTACACAGTTCAAGGACGCATAAGTCAGCTCATGTGAGAGCTATTCATACTGGAAAGCTCACCCTCGCAACGTTCACAAGAATAGCAGATTCCTTCATCTGCTCGAAGAAGCTCTTGTTGACCAGATCCTTGGTGGAAGGATTCAGATCACACAAGACAATCAGGATGTCAGACTTGGCCGCCAACTCTTCTTTCTCCACTCTCTTGACGTCCACCCCGTACCGCTTCGAGAAGTCGGCATCGATGGTGTCCTGATTGTCCCTTCTTCGAGAGGAATTGTAGATGATCTGAGGGCGGTCTGTCTTGTTGGTGAAGACCAACAACCTCTCCAGAGCCGCCTGGGAGATACGGCCAAAGCCAAGGAATCCAATAGTCAAGGACGGATGGCTGATTGACTGTCCGCAATTGACAAACGGCGCCCATGGAAGTTGCGGCCACTACAGTTTACCGGCTTAGCGAATGCGGACCCAACGAGAAGGTAAACTCACCCCGCCACTCCTTACGAGCTGAATGCTTTCCCCCACTCTTCGTAAGGTCATCAATACGAGCATCACAGTGAGGTCCGCGACTGTTCCGATAGTCAGCCTGCTGTCTGGGACCTACTTCTTCATTGGAAACTCACCAGCATCGTCAAGGACTCCAGGTGTGTGTCCCACCTTGACCCCACGAGCGTTCGCAGCTTTGACGTTTATGTGGTCTGCAGAGAGCAAAAAGTAAAATCGACTTCGTTAGCGTCTTGAAGGGTTGTGGAGTGATAGACATACCATAACCGACACTGAAAGTAGAAACACAACGCAAGTTGGGGCTTGCGGCATCCAAGAGTTGCTCATCCACTTTATCACTGGGCTGACTGTGCATCAAGCAAATAGCCTGTACCTCGGGGTTGGCAAGATGACCCAGTACCCAATCTCGGCTAGGAGCGGCGTCTTCAGGATTGACAATCAAATCCAAACCAGACTGCTCAAGAACAGTCATAGCCTGCTGGCCCAAATGACGGGTGCTGAATCACAGCCGGTGAGCGCACATTAGCAACATAGTAGGAGACAACCCTCGACGCGTTGAGCTCACACAAGAATCTTTGGCATGATGTAGGATTGGCTTCGAGGGATTTGATTCCAATGTGCTATACTGATCGATAGCTGAGGTGAGTGATTTGAGATGGGTGATGATGACCAGACGATATCAGCTTTGTGATAACACGTAGCTCGGCCCGATTTCACCGAGGAGGATGTGGATACCTTACGTAAGTCACCGAGCGAGATGCGATAACCCGGTTCATAACTTAACGCGATAACATGACTTATATACAAGCAACAACAAGGATATATACAGTATGGAAGATGAACGATCGTTCGAGGAGCATTGCGGAGATGAAGTTTGATACATGATATCGCCGTGACTCGATTTGGCGTACGTAGCAGTGTTTGCTTGATCACTAGGGCACTAGTTGAAATTCGAACGAGATCGACCGACGAGCCATCCAACCCTGGTCAAGAATTGATCACGGATGGGTACAAACGCTTCACGGAAAGAAGGTTGAAGTGATTGCGAATCAGGTTCGGGAGACTGAACAGTAGACGACGAGCTCGACCAGTGTGGAACGATCGATTGATCAGACGAGGATGTTGAGGGTCCCGAGACGATATGGTCGAGAGTATCGGCCCACTGGATCACAACGGAATAAGGGTACATGCCCCCTCTGTCATTCACTTCCGCCGCCAATTCGAGGATCCACGTGTTCCACTTGGAAAGAATGAGTTTCGCTAACTCTAGGACCACATTGCCAGGAGTTGCACTTTGAATCCCATTTCCGAAAGGTGAAGACGAGGGTATGAGAGCGAGCAGGAAAAGCAGATGCGTAGTAAGGGGGTGGAGGAGAGCGAAGAGGGACTGTGGATCTATAGCCGTCGCTCCAGGTGAAGTTGATGTGATATACCGAATGTATGTTGACGCCTGTCAGATTTGGTTAGAACTTTCGTCTAAGTATGGCCGAAACAGACTTACAGTTCGGCAGAATGTCTCCACCTCATCGCGTACGCGCTCCCAACGTCTAGCAGAGGAAACACTGGTCTGAAGGCCGTACATGGACTGTATAGGCCCAACGAGTTTGCGAATGCGATCCAGACCACATTCAAGCTCGTTGATACACGATCGCAAGTCCGGTCGAGGTATCTGAGGAAGGATGGATGCGGACAACGATGGATTATCCCGCAATACTTGAAGAAGTATCGGCAGGTGAGCGGAAGGGGGAAGAGTGGCTAATACGCTATTAGATATCGCAGGATCAAATTCACATGTCACACTCACCAAGTAGAATGCCGACGTCAATGTCCTCGCCCAATGTCTGGTCATTCTTATCTGCCGTCAACCTGGTACGTTTTGGCTGTTTGCTCTTTCCAGCGTAGGAAGTGAGAGGATCCTGCAAAGCAAGGCCAGCGACCTCTGACAAGTCTACTTTCGACTGCGAACGGTCCACGCGAATATTCGAGTGTATGGATGTTGAAAAGCTGGGCGTGAGAGGTGGGGAGGAGGAGGGGGACCGAGATTGTCGAGAGCGCTTCAGTGACGTATGCGTAACATTCGGGGAAGGGTTCAACCTAAGTCGAGACGCTGTCACTTTGGAAGGTGAGGATGAAAATGTTGGCCAGGTCGTAGTTGATGCTTTGTTTGGAGTATTCAAGACGGAGGAAGAACTACTCGATGTCGAGGGGAGACCGAAACCGAAAGCGAGTGGGGATGGGCGGGCGGCGAAAGCGAAGGGGAGAGACGAAGGTGGTTGCTGAGTTAGAGGGTGTG
Organism: Kwoniella shandongensis; assembly: GCF_008629635.2. Lineage (NCBI taxonomy): Eukaryota > Fungi > Basidiomycota > Tremellomycetes > Tremellales > Cryptococcaceae > Kwoniella > Kwoniella shandongensis. The sequence continues at coordinate 468,897 of NC_089290.1, forward strand.
CCATGATACAGTAGGATATATATGGGTGATTGCGACCAGTACGAGCGATCCCCGTAGCTTGACGTTGGGGGTTGTAGACGAGAACGAATGAATAGTGGGGGAAAGAGATGAGCGAAAAGTTGATTGATTCAATGCCATCCACAGTTGCGCAGGGCACCATCCATCCCAACCTACCCAACTGATAAGTTACGACCATTACAGGCTCAATTACGAGCAATCGAATACACTGTACGTTTCGTTAGAATTCCTGATTAGCGGGAGCAAAAAGCTAAACTAATGCCAAATACAAACAGTGGTAAAGTCAAATCGTAATGCCACGTGGGGCTGGGTCGAGGATCAGGTTCGCTTGCCTCAAAAATGATGATGTTGCCTAACTCGTTCCTCCTCCTTTTTCATAAAGTCATACTTCAGTTCTTTTTCATCACCCTCATCGTACATAGTAATCGACCGCATAGTAGATACACGCCCAGCATGACGACCGCTCAAAAGGTGTGCCCAATCATCTAGCTTGTTATGAGCTCCCACGTATACGCCTCAGCTTCCCCACCTTCCACCTTTTCTTCCAGCGACATGACTTGGTCACTGACACTCTCTTCCAACAGATCAAAGACATCGAGGACGAGATGGCCAAGACGCAGGTGAGGACTCGATCTCTGGAAGTATGTGACGTCTGCTAATGTCGGTCCCAACAGAAAAACAAGGCCACAGAGTGCGCCCACTATATTCTTTGATGTAAGAAACCTGACAGCTGACACCCCTTGTTATCGGCTCCAGGTATCATTTAGGTCAACTCAAAGGTACGACAAACCTTTATTGAACAGTTTTCCAAGTGGAACGCGGTGCTGACCTTATTGTGCACAATAGCAAAACTCGCCAAGCTTCGTCGAGAATTGATAGCTCCCCCAGGAGGTGGTGGTGGTGGACCCGGAATAGGTTTCGATGTTGCGAGGACCGGTATTGCGAGTGTAGGATTCGTCGGCTTCCCCAGTGTAGTATGTTGATTCAGTCCTCTGGACGTCGTGATTAATGCGCTGACACGTTTGATGCCTTGAAGGGCAAATCGACACTCATGTCCAAGCTAACGTAGGTTCATGTCCAGCCAGTGCGAAGCTATCGTTCTCCCTTTTTTTGACCTTCTTTGCAATATAGGGGAACACACTCGGAAGCCGCCTCCTACGAGTTCACAACACTTACAACAGTACCAGGAACAATGACTTATAACGGAGCACGGTTACAAATATTGGATTTGCCAGGTTGGTCCATTCTATCATAACACTCTTGTGTCCGTAGTGGATTTGTTGCTCACCTCCGTCTCTTTTAACCAGGTATCATTGAGGGAGCCAAAGACGGTAAAGGTCGAGGTCGACAAGTCATCGCTGTTGCCCGAACCTGTAATCTCATCTTCATTGTTCTGGATGTCTTGAAACCGCTGAACGACTTGGCCATCCTTACAAACGAATTGGAGGGCTTCGGTATTCGATTGAACAAGAAGCCGCCTGCTATCACTGTCAGGAAGAAGGAAAGCGGAGGAGTGAGAAGCCTCCCGCTTGTCATCACAAGAGTCTGTACACTGACCTCATGATGATACAGGTTGCCATTACGAATACAGTTCCATTGACAAAGATTGATGCTCAAGAAATCAAAGCAGTATTGTCCGAGTATAGGATGAGCAACGCCGCTGTTGCCATCCATCAACCAGACGCTACCATTGAAGATTTCATCGACGTTGTCGAGGGCAACCGGTATGTATGACTGACACTGCTATGTACGGCGCTGGCTGACTACTTGCTTGCCTGCAGTGTCTACGTGCCCGCCATCTTTGTGCTTAACAAGATTGATGCAATCAGTATAGAAGAGTTGGACCTCTTGTATAAGGTGCGTCATCAATCTGCCGCTTCGTCTGGACAAGGGTTAACGCATCGGCACACAAGATTCCTAATTCGGTCCCCATCTCATCCAAATTGTGGCTTAACATCGATGAGCTTCTCGAAGTTATGTGGGACAAGCTGAATTTGGTTCGAGTGTATGTTTCTAGCCTCTACTTTATGCTTGGACATCGTCTGACCACGTCATTCACAGGTACACTAAACCAAGAGGTCAACAACCAGACTATTCCTCGCCCGTAGTACTCAGACGTGGGCGCTGCACCGTTGAGGACTTCTGTAACGCGATCCACAAGGAGATTCTCAAACAGTTCCGCAATGGTACGCATAAGCTCCCTGTTGCGATGTGTTCCAAACTGACATCGCATTGACCATGATTAGCCATGGTCTGGGGTACGTCTGCGAAGCACTCACGTGGTCAGAAGGTTGGATTAGAGTGAGTCGCCAGCCCAGTCGTCAGTCGACACTAGCTGATAATATATGTTCAGGCATGTATTGGAAGACGAAGAGCAAGTTCCCCTTTTCCTGTGTACTTCTTTGGTGTCTGTTTCACAAGCTGACTCCTTTCCGCCCGTTACGCTGTACCACTACACCTCCATTCACTTGCTGTGCTTCTAAATGTGAACGCATCCATCCAACCCACACTCATCGCTGCTTGGCTCACTCCGTCTGGGACAATTCGCTTGCCTTCTGTCTGTGCGCGTGTTTGCTCCAAACTCTCGTCACTTGGGCCCCTCCTACACTTCAGTATTATCTGTATTTTCAAAAAGTAATCGCTGCATGTCTTTATCATGCATTGTATAGTACCATCGATGGTTGGACTTCGGATGTAGTATCACGTGTCTACCCCATGATAATGCACCTGGCATGCTTAGCACACCCATCGCACTCGGCTGCACGGCGGTGGGATCAGCCGGCAATGCCCTTGTGCGCCCAGCTCAGATGAACTGCCTTTGCTGCCTATGTTATTGAATGCAGTGCTATGTCTTTCAATCGCAGTCCATTGATTCTCCATAAATCTCGCCTTGTTGCTCACACGGCATACCTAGTCCTGCAGCACAACCCAAAGATGTACACAAGTTGAACTTTTAACCGTTCTTCTAGTTTCTAGCCGTTATGCTTTACTTCTCGGCAGGCATGCAGTCAGCTAACCCTGACCTTTTTGTCATCCTTCTTCACCCTCGGTCGGTCGAATCCTCACTACTATGGTGGACATGCCAGAGGTACGTTTGTCGGACACGCTTGTTCTCGTTTTGTCATGAGCGTATCCCCAAGATCGTAAAGCACCACCAGACTCATCGTGATCGACGAATGTTTATGTGTGATGCACTTCGGTTGTCTGCAGAGTGTTGTGTCAGCATGACAACTGCAAACCGGGGACCTGCATGCTGTAGAAACAACAGGTTCTGCGCCTTGCCGTTTATCGACACACATACCCCACCGCCATACCGGATGCTCCGCACTCCCAGGGACCATTAGCTGCTCAGCTAAACAGTCATCACAATTTCGGTATAACAAGCCTGTTACTACTCCAATAAGCAAACCCGTCTGGCATTCATCTGAGTATCAACGAGTATTTCATTCGATATCTTACTAGTTGAAGGCTATACTCTCACTTGCTCAAGTTCTCTAGGATGTCAGAAGAAGGAGAGAAGCGCTACCCGCTACCGTGCTGTCAATTTGAAGGGATTTGAGAACTATGCATGATGGGAATTGTAAGGTGTTTGCCATTATCATCCAATCGCTATCTCCGGTTGTGCAATCCTCCCTCTCTTCCCAAGCACGCTCTATCATCATCTGCAACCCTGTCTATCTCTGGAACGAGCTCAAATCATCATACTTTGCAGCAGTTGGAGCTCGGCAAATCCACCTTCTCCAACAGATGTGGACGATCCCAGCCTTTGAAGGAGAGGACCCGACAAAGCGAATGGCCTCGATTCGCTCTGCTCATGCGCAAATCAACAGCAGCGGTAAAGAGAACCTATTCGACCGGATGCTGGCCTATGCTAGGCCTATTGGACTCCCAGAGTCATACAACAACCCCAAGCAGACTCTATGGTTTCGATGACCGCTCACTTCAGCAGTCGTGCAAGCTGCGGTGCAGGCAGAGTGAACTCGTCGTTCTACTGAGGATACGGCCGCTGCAAACTACACTAGCGGTTTCTGAAACAATAAGAACACAAAGGGGAATAAGGCAAGGAGGAGAGAGTGGAGCGATAAGTGGTGTAGTATCCATTGGGTTGCTTCCGACAACGCGATCGATTGCTCCCAAAGCAACGCTAGACCCGATCAAGCGACCCCCCAGGCGAATGTTACTCCAAAACAAGACGCTACTGCAAATCTCGCTCGAACTCTCTCGATAGCAGACAACAAATGCTAGGACGATGCACTCGCCTTTCACAGTACTAGTAATATGATTACTAGTAGTGATAAATTTATTAATGATTCCGGCGCTACTCATCACATGGTCAACAACACTGCTGGTAAAATGCTTTACAACATTACTAGCAGTTCAGTCAAATGCATTGATATCAGCAACGGTTCTCGTCTACTGGTTACGGCAAAAGCAATGCTACACTTCCACGGCTTGTTCACCGATCACGATGTCCTCATTGTTCCCGATCTGTCACGATGATCAACAGAGGCTTCAGTCAATGAGGCCCTATCACACCACGGAGACAAGGTTGAGTGATATTCGCCCAAAGGCGTCAACTATAATGACGAAATGGACGAGATACTCAGCAAGAATGACAAAAGCGACGAGAATCCGAAGAGAGCAACCTCAGGATGAGCGTTGTGACCTTGGACTGACTGAAGGCTAGGTGATATTATCAAGAGCGATAGCGAAGGTACATTGTATGACTTTCAATCGGGAAATCACTAAGGAAAAGAGTACAAATATGAGAATAGCCATTCTCCTATATACCCATACATCCATCCATCTGTCCATCTATGTTGAGCGATATTCTACAACTCGGCGAGTTCGTCGAATTAGACCGAAGGATAGATGGGTGCGTTGAATGAAGTTCTACGAGTTCGACAAGAATAGCGAGTAGAGCGGCGGGTGCGTCGGGATCTTATAGGTCACATGATGTATGTGGGAGTGACCGTCATGACACGATCTCTCGTGCAACCTGATCTTAGTTTATGAAACCTTGAGTCTTCACAGCAACGCCACCACGATCGGCAAAGCGCCCTATCAGAACGACATCTATGTCTTCAAGGCAAGTCATCCTGCCACTGCTCTTCCTGCAACATCAAATGATTATCTAACAGCCTGGCATGGCCCTCGCGGTCATCTGGGTGTGTTGGACGTCATGCATTTAGCGAAGGGTGGCAGGATTGGCAGAGAAGTTTTTAGCAATATTACTACTAGCAATGTCAATAATGTTGTTTGTCACTTGTGCATTATGGGCAAAACCGGCCGTCTTCCTTCACTTCCCGATGATCGGCGTGTCTGCAAATAGCTAGAACTACTGGACACCGACATCTGGGGATCTGCCACAGTGATCTCAAGAGGTGGTGCGTGCTACTTCCTAACAATATATGACCACTTCACACGGCGCATTCACCTCACGCTACTAAATGGACCGGAAGCCTTCCATATGCTCAGAAACTTTATCATAATTGCCAAAAACCAAGTCAAATACAAATTCAAAGTGATATGTTCGGACAACGGCGGCGAGTTTACATCTGGACAAATGAAACAATCCCTGCAATAACGAGGAATTGAGCAATTTACTGTCCCACCAGGCTCCCATGCTCATAACGGCTGAGTTGAACGAGTCCATCTCACTGTTCTTAATGGAGTACGCACGGTCTTACAGCAAATCGTTCTTCCAGCACCGTTCTGGGCCAAAGTGTCAGAGGCGGGTCCGTTGACGAGCCTAAGCGGGGAATACGGGGTGCGAATAGTACAAAGTCCTGTACCGAATTGTAGAAGTCGAATACCGAATGTACGAGACTTGGGGTTGACTAGCAGATCGTTGTACGGATTCCACAGTAGTGAACTAGACAGAGGAATATACATTCGTCACAGGAATAACTATGTACGAGTCCTGTGCTCATGTATATAAGTACCAATGATGCCACAAGAACCGTGGGAATGATTAGTCAGTCGAATCGGTCATCTCCTACGACGGCTGTCGCCGGGCCGATGTCGAACTGGTTCCCGTTGGCTAGCGAGTCGAACTATTCGGCGGCCGAGTCGAGGTGTCACGACATGAGTCGTTCGCTCAGTTGTGCTGGGTCGTGACACAAAGCTGCTATGTGCATGGCATCCTCTCGCAATTGTGCCCCTGTTGGGACTCAAAAGCTGATACCATTTGAGATGTGGAATAGGAAGAAGCTCAAGATGGATCGATTACATGCCTTCGGCAGCAAGGATTCTTCCGCGACTACATGAACCTCAACAAATTCGAATCACAATACCAAGAAGGCCTGTTCATGGGCTACGCATACGATAGCAGCACGGCAGACTACCGAGTCTATGACATTCAGCGCGGAAAGATAGTGATAACGCGTGATACTGTATCCACTAGCAAAGAAGAAGAACCTCCGGCAACACATGTGCCAAACTCCACCCTTTCTCGACCTGATCTTCTCTATCCGGCTGGAGTTCAGTCGATTCATCAGCAGATGTAGCGAAAGACACTGGCAGGCTGCGACACACTGCCTTTCGCGGTGTAGTAGCTTGGAAGTCAAGAAGGCGACCGGCTGTTGCTCTCTCAACTACTGAGGCAGAACACATGGCATCAGCGGATGCGGCACGGCAAAGCACCTGGCTTTGGCGACTTCTAGATGACCTGCAACTTGGACTTGGCGATGATACACTCCCTCTACTTAACAACATCGCTGGATCGATAGCGCTCGCTAAGAACCCAGTTAACCATGAATGATCCAAGCATATTGCGATGCGCCATCACTATGTCAGAGAAAAGGTACTGGACAACTCGATCTCACTCTTGCACATTCCCTCAGCCAATAACCTAGCCGACCTTTCCATGCAGTCGCTTCCTTCTCACACATTCAGTTGACTTTGTGACTTACTAGGGGTTCAGAGGCGATCTGATCAAGGGGGAGTGTCAGAATCGAATGATCAGTCGCTCATGTGACGATGGCAAGCGTACGCGTCACCACATACTTACATCTTGCCTCAGTACAAATTTACCTCTTTTTTCTCTGAACATGCATTTAATTATACAACAAGAATGCATGAGGATGAGCAAGCAATCATCAAAATTGACACAGGATGACCCAGCCACCAGCGCGTGGCGGTCGTCGCCGAAAACAAAACCCTTCGCGTCGAGACGCGTTTTGTCCTTTTTCGTGAAATTTCCTTCTCACTTTTACTCCTCATCTCAATACGAAAGATTCCACAATGTCCGCAGGAGAGGTGAGGCGGTCGAGACTGGGAGGGTGATATCCGCTGACGCGCGAGGTAGTCCCCTCAAGATCTCGCCGTCGAGATGGACGTGCAACTGCTTTCCGATCGAGCGACCCTTCCAACACTCGGGTCAGATTTCGCCGCGGGCATGGATCTGTATAGTGCTGAGGCGAAGACCATTCCCGCACGAGGGAAGGCTTTGGTGGACTTGCAATTGTCCATTGCTGTGCCAAAAGGTCACTATGGTCGGATCGCGCCGAGAAGTGGATTAGGTGAGGGATGCAGTGGTGACTGGAGGCTGACCTGATCAAGCGTCCAAACACGGCATTCAGACGGGTGCGGGTGTCATTGATGCGGACTACCGAGGTCCGGTCATGGTTCTGCTCTTCAACCATTCTGACGTGGACTTTGAGGGTAAGTGTGGGGATGATGGTTATAGCTGACGAGGTAGTGCAACCCAAGGACCGTATTGCGCAGTTAATCTTGGAACGGATTTCAATCCCGAGGCTCAGACAGGTCGAGGTGAGTTGGGAAGGGTGTATAACAAGCTGACATGGGTTCAAGACTTTAGATGATACGGTTCGTGGATCAGGCGGGTTTGGATCGACTGGAGGTTTTGGAGCAGCGGCCAAGAAGCACAAGCTGGACGAGAAATAAATGCATATCTAGATTCTCCATATCTCTGAGCGAGCACGATCCCATACTTTGTGTTCGGTATAGTCTTCTCCACTTTCTAGTTCCGATCGAGCGGTCGGGTGAATGGTGACTTTTGCGTAAGTTCCCGCGGAGTGAGCTCGAGCGAGGTGAGCGGGGTTTACGACGAGCGTCGAATCGACAATCTGCGAGGGTTAGTGGGGGCGACGATGCGGTGAAACTTACCATAGAGAAGTGTCTCAGTTTACTGGGAAGGATGAGAATGTCGGGTGCTGGACCATCCATCTTGAGAAGGGGATAGTGGGTCACATCGAGGTTGATGTCGGCAGCGTGAATTTCTGGAGGCGGGAAGATAGGATAAAAGTTCCGTTGGCCTAGGACGTGACGAACCAGACCGGCCATGGCATCTTTGACTTCTGTTCCTTTGAGTTCCGGGTCGGGGTCGACTTCCTCGGCTTTCTGGAACAGCTCTTCGCGTCGAAGGTGGAAGAGAACGTCGACTGAGGAGAGGGATATGAGAATTTCGTTGATGGAGAAGGTGCAGGGGTTGGGCAGGAGTTTGACTTTCTGCACGGGGGTCAGTTGGGAGGTCTGAGTAAGATGGGCTCACCTTCGGTAGACCCAAAGTATCCTTCTCCAGCATGGACTGAGGGAAGGCCATGTGACGGGAGACTAGATCACGAACGCTGGGCACGAGGATGATAACGGTGCCGGGGGAGGACTCGACGAGGGTGTGTAGGCGTCTTGAGATTTGGTCTTTGAAGATGTCGAGGGGGGTCTGGGTGACGGCTCCGGTGGCAATGAGGGGGTGTTGGGCGTCGACAAAAGGGCCGAGCTGAGGGTTAGCACGGTCTGGAGTTAGGGACTCACTAAGAGGAGGACGTCGGGTCTTTCGTCTCTGACGACGTTGACGAGGGCGTCGAGGGGGGCGTAGGAGAGATCATCGTCGAGGGTGAAGGGTCCGGCAGCGGTCATGAGGGATAACGGCTGGCCTGAGAGTTTTTCGCCGTGTTGGAATGACAGGAGTTCGTCCACGGGAGTCTGCGCCATGGCGCTGGGAGGGGACTGAAAGGTTAGTTACGGCTTGAGGTGGTGCAACTCACCATGAGAACTTCCTCCACGACGAAGGCACCACCGCCACCGTTTCTTCCTTTTACACAGACGAGACATCCGGGAAACAATCCAAAACCTTTGACACCTGGAGCGCCGCCTCGGACTTTGAGAGCGTTTGGGGTTGTGAAGCGCAACGCAATGCGTTTGCCAGCGCCAAGGAGACGGGACGATTCGAGGTACAGTGATGTAGACGTGGCTTTGGACGAGTCGGTGGGTGGGGACAGTATCCTTCCAACGGTGTAAATGCTTTCTTCGGAGACGAAATGAGGGTCACCCAGTTCTGATATTCCATAAGCGTCTTTGATGCTCTCGGCGTAGTCGTCGATGAGATCGTCTAGTGCCTCGCTTCGTTGGGAGATTTTCTCGAACATGTAACGGTAGTTCCAGTTTTTGGGATCGGCGGTGGAGCTCAGAGCGATACGTTGTTTGGAGGAGAGTGAGAGAGGAGTTGCAGGGGGGAGATGCGGGTTGAGAGTCTCGATGAGGGAGTGGGGTTGGGGCCGGGAGTGGAACGGTTGTGGTGATAGTCTACGGGTGTTAGCTGGGGGGTCCGAGGGGAGAGGACTTACGAGGTGGGTGAGCCTGCAGGGCTGATGGGGCTAGAAGGAGCGGAGAGGTTGTCGCTGCCTTTGCCAACGGGTGTTTCCAGGAAGGTGGAAGTGGAGAGTTTGGAGGTACTCGGTCGGTAGCTGCTGGAGGAGGAACCGACGGGGGAGGAGCGTTGGGGGGTGTCGGTGGGTTTAAACAGGGTACCGGCGGGTGAAGGTCTGGAGGAAGGGCGGGGTTTGGTCGGGCGAGAGGGTGTGGATAGTCCCTCGAGGCTGAATGTCAGCGCACAGCCTCCAAATCTGAGAACTCACAATCCACCAATATCGGACATGTTGCCTTTGCCTTTACGCACGCCGACGGATGATTTTTGCGGTTGATCGGTGGTCGGGGCGAAGCTTGCGACGGCTTTAGCTTGCTGTTCCCGTTGGATCTCCTTCTTTAGTTCGCGAATGGTGTCGAGGGTGAGCGTAGCGAGCTTTGCACGGAGGCCTGAGGGACGTGACATGAGGAAGGCTTCGTATTTGTAGAAGAGGTCCGCGGGGGATAGGTTGTACAGGCGGATAACGGAGAGGCCTGTAGGTTAGCGGAGCTACTCCACATGCACTCACATTCTGCCATGACATCGGAGTGTTCGGTGACGGCGGCATGAAAATGGTCGCCTAGCTCTTTACGAGCGGTTTCTTCGTTGAATGACATGGTGTGCAGAGTTGAGGAGTGAAAGAGGAATGAGTGAAATCAAAAAGACGCGTGATAAAAGTGGACATGACAAGACGCGTCGATTCCTCCACCACATCTCTACATCATGTCGCTGCCATCGTTGCCCACGCCTTTGGTGCTGCTTGACACGCAGTCGCAGCAGGTCACTCAGATCTATCACCGGCTGGAGGAGTTGAGAAAGATCAGCAATGGGATCGTTCCCGATGCATTCACTCCTCCGTCGGATCTGAACCCCCCGCCAATGCCTGCTCCTCCGTACGAGTCGGTGGATCGAAGGCTGTCTACGGTATCGGAGGTGGCGAACGGCGCGCCGTTGGAGAGACCCAGTGTAGCGACGTTCTCACATTGCGAGTCAGTGCAACAGTGCGTTGGGAGGTTCAACGAGGTGTATGATTACGTGGCATCGGTGAAGTATGATGGGGTCGAGGTGGTGGGAGGTGGAGTCAGGGTGTGGGTGGCGTTAGACTCGCACCGAGACGTGCGTGAGAGGCATAGTGTGAAGAGTGTGCGGTATGATGTAAGTGAGGGAGTAGGGGTATGGAGCTCATCATCAGTCTTCGGCTGCAGGAGCGGAACTGGTCTCGCAACGACTGGGTGAGATGGGGTTGTCTCTGGTGGAGCTTTTGGTGAGTGCGAAACGTGACAACAACGCTGATGTATATAGCCCCGGATACCACACCTCGCGCAGGCGGTGTGCCGGCCGTGCTACTATTGCCACCGAAGGTTGAAGATTCCCGAGGGACTACCAGGGTATACAGGCTGGGTACAGGATTCAGATCAATGGGTTTGCTGGCATGCATCGTGTTCTATGTACTTGGCCGTTGGAAGCCGGGTGGGAAAACCTGTCTAGCGTTGATGTTGATACGAGCAGAGCTTATCCACTGTTTTGCGGCGCGAATCGTGTCATCGTCGTCGTCGTGGGGCTGGAAGTGCTCAGGCAGTGTGCCTTCCATGATACGAGGGACGCCTGCGGGTTTCAGCAGGGTAGGAACACGGCACTAACTCACCATGATAAGCTTGCCTTCCGTCACCGCTCATGATGAGCATGTCACCGGAACGGAGGATGATTGGGTGTGGGGGGTTGTGCCGAGTAGCTGACCCGAGAAGGAGTATCGCAGCGTGGCCGAGTCTGTCGTCAGCGGGGCAGGGAGGTGGTCATAACTCACGATAGAGAGACTAGAGGGCGTGCCGGGTCGAGTCTGGAAGGTCAGTGTGATCCCACCGTGCTTGACTCACTCTGATCGATCGACGTGGCCCATGAGGGTGTCGTTGAGTTGGTAGAAGTTGACGATGCCAGTGTCGGGGGCTAAGAGGTTAGCGAGGGTTCAAAACGGGTTACGCACCATAGTCATTCGGCCATGTCTCCCATCCGCGATAAGTATCAAAGACCTGTTCCCATGGTATCGATGCGATGGCGGTGGAACATATCTTTGCGAGGTCGGGTGGGAATGGGATCGGCTCGTCGTGACTAAAGTCGTATGATTTGGTGGACCACTGAGGGTTAGTGGTGTATAAGCGTTGAGCGACTCACCTGATACACCCAGCCGAGATTAGCCCACCGAACTTCTCGCATCAACTGTTGAGCGGACTTTGCACCGAGTTTGTCGCTTGGGACGTCTCCAGTCCAGGTTTTATTCCTCGCAACGATTTCGTCATAGCCGAGGACAGCAGCAGGTTCGGTGTCAACAATGGTGCGACTTTTGGGTGGTAGAGGGGTGGACGACACCGGGGATAGGGAGTGTTTGGGCAGGATGAGGGTGTCGGGTTCGGTGGCGTAGAGGTGGAAGAGGTCAGGAGGGAGGAGGTAGTGAGTGGAGAGGGAGAGAGGGTTGGGTGGGAGGGTGTACTGTGCGAGGGAGGACCGGAGAAGGGTGAGTTGTTGTTGGGGGTTTAGGTATTGAGGTACGAGAATGCAACCTGGGTTGTTAGCAGGGTTGACGTGGGGATGGACTCACCTGGCGCGACAAGGTAGCCTACACGGCCGTCGTGCAGAGTGATGGGTTGTTGGAGAGCGAGATCAGGCCTCTCTCCCAAGTCCCTCTCCTTTCCTTTACGGGATTTGTTCGTGGACCACCATCCTGCCCTCCACACTTCGTCGTGTTCAGGTCGATCTGGACGGGAGAGGTCCACGAGGTTGTGTTGGTACTCGTGCAGGGAGGGGAGTTGCCCTTTAACAGAACGGTTCTTGAAATGCTTCTCTGTGAGTCTGAACGCGGTGTGAGTAGTGTCGGGTAACGATGGCATGGTGCGGGGTATGATAAAGCAGAAAGAGAATAAAAAATCTTTTGCAACGTTGTTTATGTGCACGTGGGGAATGCAACTGATACGACCAATAACATCTCATGTAAAGTATAAAATGCAACAACGGGAATGTACAGAAAGGAGATTAGATCTTCATCTGTGCGAGGGGTCAGCGCGGGTTATGCAAAGGGTGGACGAGTGAACTTACCTCGTTGAGTCCGTCCTTCCAGAGGGTGAAGTAAGGGGTGACACCATCCTCTCGGTAGTTCTGCGAAAGGGTCAGCGCGGTCAAAGCGATTCGAACGACTCCACACTCACGAGCAAAGCAACCATACCCTCGGGGTTCATGGACTCTCCAACGTAGAACTCGTAGTCCTTGAAGCTACCGACGATCTTCTTGGCGAACTCCTGAGCACCCTTCTCGAAAGCGGGGATTCGCTCGGGGTTCTTCGCGGCGAGGTGAGCCTTGACCGCCTTCATGTAGCCCTTGAGGTAGGTGAGGTATGACTGCGGGGGGTTGTCAGCGAGCACACAGGATGAAAGACGAGGTGAGACTTGCCTTCTTGTCAAACTGGGTGGATTGGAGTCGGAAAGAGTGGACAACGTTGTTGACCTGGGAAGCACCAGCCTCGAGAGCCTCCTCGGCCTCCTCGGCGGAAGGGTTGGCTCCTAAGGGGAAAGGTGAGCAATGGTTTTTACAACGCCACAACGAGCAGACCCCACGTACCAATGTCAACATCACCCTCCTTGACGATGATCATGGAGCATTCAACCTCGTAGGCGATGTCGTTGACCTCCTTGCTGTGTGAGGGTTAGCACAGGTGTGCACGAACGATAAACACCACGTACAGAGGGAAAGCGTCCGAGACCATCTCGTCGCCGGTGATAACGTCTTGGTAGATTAACATTGTGCTGGTGTTGGAGGGGCGGGTGCGTGTGAATGCTTTTTAGATTTTTGGAGTGATGTTTTTGTGAAGACAAAGAAGGGGGGGTGGTGCTGGCAAGATATGGTTCAACCCGCACTTTTTTTTCTCGGTGAGGGGTTTTTTACGTAATGTACACGCAAACACTTATTCGCGCGGCCTATATTGTGTGCGTGGCCTTTATACTAGCTCCCCATATACGAGATATGCCATTTGACTGTACCTGCCTCTTTGGGAAATGTTCCACATCATAACCAGTTATTGTTCACAACCTCCACTTTTCGCGACCACCCTTGCAGCGATGTCGAAGCTGGTCTTCCAAAGCATGAGGTGTAAATCTCATCGTCATGCATCCACCCGGCAATTGTGATGTTTTTCGTCTGCATATTAGCATATCGGAGGGAAGGATAGAATCACCGTCAATTTATCTCTCTGGTCATATAACGAGCGGCGATGCAGTCTCTGACCAGCGATCCGATCTCGCGAGAACGGATTCCGTGGCGTTACATCTCGCGACACCTGCTCAATACATGCGCTGATTATATCATCCAGGGGACGAGCGTCACAACGCCGATATCCGCGCTTGCCTAACCCATCCACAAAGGAGAGGACACCTGTGCGGTGTCTTCACCCCACGCTGGGTCGCCGTGGAGGGTCAGCGAAGAAAAGTGAAGTGCGATTTGGCTGGGCGTGGTTGACGAGGTTTACGATCTGGTGGAGGTTCGTCCCTCTCAAATTAGAAACGTCGCAGGACCCCTTTTTTCGACCCTTTGGTGCAGCAGATGCAACTTCTGTCAAAGATGCACACGACAATGCTTCGGCAAATGTCCGAAATGAAAATGTACTCGTGTGGACCGAGTCCCATTGAGTGTTCTAACCCTCTTTCGTTTCTGCGTTATTACCTTATATAACTGTGGCGACAGCGTCAGCACGTAGTAGCTACTTCCAGATGCGTAGGAGTATATGCAGTGAACGAAAGCTGACCGACACATGAAGACGGGGTTGCTTGCGTAAGTATGTCATGATTGTCATGGAGTCGCGGAATCCGAAGCAGATCCACAGCTACACTGGCGTAACTAATCACACGCTATCTTCTCGAGCTGACGTTAAGTCTGCTGAGGGTGAGAACGTTGTTGGCGCTATGCATGCTGTGCTAAGGGCGAGAAGATTGTGAGATATGTAAGATATGAAAGACATGTACATCAAACGTTTACATGTACCGCGGTGCACTGTGTATCGGATAGGACGAACGATACATTTCCCAAAGAGGCAGGTACATGAATCGATGCACATTAGTCCCACACCTGGCGTAACTATCGTATGTGGGGGCGAGATAAGGAGCGGCGGAAGCATTACCAAGACAGGAGTGTTTTGGCTACGAAGTGTAGCAATGATGCTTATGGGGGGTGGCAGGGGATTCATTGCGACATCTGCGATTGCATGAGAAGTACTCATATAGTCGAAAGCGGAGTGGAAGTGCCTATGGGAACACTGTGAGATCATCGCTTTTACCTGATGCATGTGTCCGCTCACACGGATATACAGCTGAAAGGTAGCTTTGGTACAGGTGGCATGCACAACGGCAGTGAAGGTCTCCTCTACCCTGTCGAGGTTAAGACGACCTCCACCTTTACGTAACACACCCCTCGCATCGATTTATTTACAACATTTAACTCTTCCTCCTACATCATATCATCGCACGTAAACCTCACGCACCATGGCACGACGCACACCGATCCGCTTCGCGAGCGCTTCCCTCGGCTTCATCCAGTCTACGCCGTCCAGCTCCACCGCCGATCTCACTTCATTTGCGCAACAAGCTGCTCAGAGACTACGCTCGCAGCGATCGACGAAGACCAAGATCGAGCGAGATGTGACGGTTCCTCGCGAGTCGATCAGGAGTCTTGGGGAGGCAGATTTGGCGACAGATCTGACCATGGCGAGGTCATTAGAGGCGTATAGACGGCGGTCTGTTGCGCCGATGATCCCGATCTCCTCCGCGGTGAAGGAGAACCTCCCTTCGTTCAGGCGACAGAGACCGAGGCGGATACGTGGGGAGCCAGTGGACAAGCGGATCAAGGACAGCGAGGAGAGCGGGGAGCGCGCTGCCACCACTGACAACACCACCGCCACCACCACCACCACCACCACCACCTCCCCAACAGGGCACATCTCCGCGAGGAACGTCCAACTCACAGGTGAGTAACCTATCCCAGCCACGCTAACAACCAGAGGTCAAACCTGCTAGGAAGATGAGAATCGCGAGGTTACGAAAGAACCTAGGACGGGTATTGTTTAGGTGAGTCACCCTCTTCTTCTTACGCTAACGGTAGCCCCGGGGTACACCCACTACGTGACCAACGCACCGGCGTGTGGAACTTTGAACAAAGCCTGCACGACATACCTCAGCCAAAAGACTTTGCCTTTGACCGGTGCCCCCCATATATCTCACCGTCTCAAGATGAGGTGGGTTACAACACTCGTAGCAACGCTGACACCTAGGAACTGTTGCAAATGGCGGAGCAACACGACTGTC
This sequence comes from Kwoniella shandongensis, assembly GCF_008629635.2. NCBI lineage: Eukaryota > Fungi > Basidiomycota > Tremellomycetes > Tremellales > Cryptococcaceae > Kwoniella > Kwoniella shandongensis. Next base: position 484,899 of record NC_089290.1, read on the forward strand.
GTTTCGTCGGATCCACCTCGACCCTCACCAAAGCTTTGAGCCAGATCTACTTTGCGATAAGCGGTGGCAAAGGGGTAGATCTCGCCACGTTGAGTCAAGACTTTGCATCAGAGGTGAGTCTCTTATCCTCAACATCGCTGACCCCAGCGTACAACCTTCACACCCGGTGCAGAAGTTCCCGCCTGCATCAACATCGGTCAACTCCCCAACAACCGGTATTCCGTCGACAGCGACAAACGATGGGATGTTGAAAATGTCATTTCTGATTTTGTAAGTGTATTTGTGCGACTCCGCTGACAATTAGGGCCGGATACTCGAGAAAATGCTCACGGTCGAGGCAAACGATCTCAAACGGTTTCTTCGGTCCAGCCCTGACGAGGCGGTGCCAGAATCCGAAAGAACAGAGAAAGAGGCGTATCGCTACCAACGTGTCAATTCGTTACTGATGCGCTCACAACTCGATTGTTACGACCCACGACTTCCTGGCTCCGGCGTCTTTGACATCAAAACCCGAGCCTGCCTACCCATCCGATACGATAGAGCCAACTACCAGGTGAGTCATTTTTCCGCAACCCCACTAACACCTAGGCAAACTCCGCATATGACATCTCCAAAGACCGAGGCTACACCCAATCGTACGAACGAGAATACTACGATCTTCTCCGCGCAGGCATGCTCAAGTTCAGTCTTCAAGTGCGAATAGGCGGAATGGACGGCATCTTCCTCGCCTACCACAACACCTCTCGAATCTTCGGCTTCCAATACGTCCCACTATCCGAGATCGACCAACGCGTGTTCGGCTCAACCGACCTCGCCGAGCAAGCGTTCAAAATCTCCGTCTCTCTCCTCGAATCCCTTCTACACCGCTGCGTCGCCGCGTTCCCTAACGAACCCCTCGACGTGATCATCAAACACACCCCGAAACACGACCTACACAGCGTGACCGCGTATATCGAGCCGAAAAACTCCACCGAATCACCCAAACCCTGCCAAGCAATCACATTCACCATGCAAAACCTCATCGATGACAAACCCGTTGTTGGCCCAGTCACCTTCTCCGGTGAAGCCCCAAACTGTAAGTCCCACCCGAATTTCAACCCCGCTGACATTCAGGGTCCGTCGACTACACCATCACACAAACGGATATGGACTCCGCAGGCCAGGCCATCGCTCGTAAAGGGATGCAACAGCAACGACAGGATCTCCTCGCCATGACATGTCTATGGGCGCCTGAGGGCGAGACCGCGAAAAGCATGAAACGCAATACCCCGGCCGCAGACACACCTTCGATCCGATGGAGAGACCCTGGCCCTCGTCAACTGCAACTACGCAAAGAAGCCAAGGATAGCGGGAGGGAGTACGAGAAGCGCAAGCGGTCATGGAAGAAGGGCCGAGTGGCGTGGAAGGTGTAGTAGAGTATGGGCCGCCACGAAGGTAACTCTATAGATACATAACATGCCTACACAAATGCAACTAGCCTTGCGACCTCTGCGATGAACCCCTCTCTATCATCGGCTTCTCACTCCCCTCCCTCGTCACACTCCGCCGCAAACCCTCGGCATTGCTCTTACGTCTCTCCTTCATCAGCTCCTCCTCGTCCTTGGCCTGCTCGTCCAACTGCTCCTTCTTCGCATCCTTATGTGCTAACCTTTCCTCCTCCATGACCTCACTGATCAGCGCTTGTTGCTGTGCCGAGATCGCACTCGACGAGCGGCTTGACAAAACACTCATCGATCGATCCCGTTGTGATCTGCTGCGTAGCAGTTCAGTCCCCAGACCACTGCCCGAACGCAAGCGACTAGGACGACGACCTGATGGCGACCGACCAAGCGTTGCGGGGAATGATACATGTCCAGGGATAGGCGCTGTAGGTTCGGGCACCATTCCGAGATCTTGCAGCGAGATCGCTGAATCCGACCGAGGTCGCCCAAACACCTCACCGACATCCGCTTGCAGCGCCTCATCCTCCAGGCCCCCGACCCACTCGCCAATCTCACCCGCCCCCGCTGAAGTTGTGAGCGATGACCGCAACTCCACCGTATCGTCCAAATCCAACGTCGAAAGAGGATCCCGAGGAAGCCACAGAAAGTCATCGTAATCATCCGTATACGCCGGTTGATCGTTATACCCCCTGGCCCGTTGATACGGGGGGATATCCTCCCACGGCTGCAAGGGCGGATGCGGTACGACCAGTTTCGCTTGCGGCTCTATCACCGCCGCTGCCTCCCCCTCCGACACGCTCGTCTCGACTCCCTCCTCCACCTCAAACTCAATCTTCGAGTCCAACGTCGCGAACAGGGCATGTTCAAAAGGAATCGGCTTCCTCTGCGCGTTCCACTGATGCAGACTCTTTCGAAGCGTATGGAATCGACTGCTTGGATGAGTCACCGAGACATCATCCGCAACATCCTCGTCCGACGCTTCGATCGCATCCACTGCGGGGCAAAGCAGATCCGCCTCTTGCACATCCAAACTGATCATCAGCTCATCTCTGGGAGTGTCACTCACCTGTCAAACCTTCGCTTCAACGCCCGCGTAATACTGTCGTCAGCTATGCCCCAATACACCCAAACTCACATCAACTTTGACACCAGCGTGATGAAGACCAGAATTCCCGTCGAAATGGCATGTCCCTTTGCCTTGCTGAGAATAAAAAATGCAAACAGGACGAATTGCGCCACTGTCATCAGCCACCATTCCCCCACCCACTCCACTCACAAGCCAACGCATCCAAGCTATATCTGACCACCCTCACACTCGTCCTCCTCCCGTTCGTCTCATACAACCGTCCATACACATACGTAAACTGCCTCTTCCACACGAGGTAGCACGCGCCGTAGTACACCAGGGTAAATGGCAGCACCAATGGGTTCAGCAACATGAACAGGTGCATAATAGCCCCCGCCAGCAATTGCTGTGGCACTTGCGAAAAGTGACTGAACGTGGGGTGTTCCGTCCGACTCGATCTCTGTCGAGGAATCGTCGACACTCGTGTCCCAAACACATAGACAATCGTGGGCAACTGTCGTCAGCGCGGTGCATCAGTCCAAGTACTCACTCCAAAACGGAAGATCTCAAAGAATGGCTGGATCGCCGTTTGCAACAGAATATACGACGCAAAGTACGGCGCCGCGGTAGGCTGCTCTATCAGCTCCATCACACCTTGATCACTCACAAAAGCTGACGCAACAATCGGTAACGGATCAAAATCGTTGTTCTGGAACGCCGTGAGGTACGCTTCAATAGCCGACTGGCCAATCGCAAAGAACACCACACCGTTGACCATCAAAAACTTCCAAAACCTCTCCAGCACCGAATTATGAATCCCCAACCTCGTCACAATCGTCTCCGCCTTGTTCGCGATCACCAACAGAATTGGACAGATCGCAATGGTGAGTAACGCCACGAGGATGACCGGCGCAAGCGAGGTAATCGCCGAGGCCACCTTTGGATGCGCAGCGAGGAACCCCGCCAACGGTTTGATGAAGCCGGCGATATTTGTAAGTGACGCCAAAGCACACAGCAACGACACAGGGAAGATCTACTCGTCAGCTCAATCCCTTCCTAGCGTCACTCACCCAGACCAGCGTGAACGCCCACACCCCGAGGTAAACCGCCCATCCCCTCACAAACTCTGATCGATAGACGCTCTTCCCTAACCTTGGCCACAACAGATCGGTCCAATCCGGCGCATGCGCCGTGTGACACGCCAGTGACCGTTTTGGATGACTATCCAGAATTTTATGGGCCAACCGCGCCGACTTGGCATCCTTGAAAGTGACAAAGGCGGTGGACGCAGCGGGATACGATTCGAGTGGGCGATTCTTCGCCTCTTCCAACAACACCGTAAGGTAGTTCAACTTTGTTGTGAGGTAGTCGATCAACGGCGCGTTCTGATTTCTGAACAGCGATGTGAGATGGGTGAGGGATTGAAACGGATCGATCAATTCCCGTGGCAGACCGTGCAGCGCATCCCACACTGTGTCCTCTTGCGGACCATCTAAGAATCGACCCAATGCCGCCTCGAGTTGCCCCTCCCGCTTTCCCCCCTTCCTATCCTTCTCCACCGCCGCAAGAACCTTTTTCGCCAAATTCACATGCGCCACTTCCAGCTTTTTCAACACATCGTGCCGTCGTGACCGGAGACTGATCAACGTCCCGAGCTTCCGCACCAGAATCACCTCGTCCACATGCGTCCCTTGACTCGTCTGCTCTCGTCGATTGTAGTGTCGATGGAGGTAGTAATCAAAGTAATCCCTCAACACGTTCTCGTCGCGCACTGCCATCAGCGCACGTCCACTACACACCACACACTCACTATCCGGAGGCACATTTGTCACCATTAACGATCTAAACTTTTTGATCCCCTCGCAATCCTCCCCGACGCTAAACCTATCCTCCCCATCCTCCCCCCTTGTCACCTCCCTCTTCGCAGCTCTCGCCGCCTTCACCTTCCCCTCGAGCAACTTCAGCTCCCTTCGACGGTAGGCCAGCCCTCCCCACGTGATCCACAGGGCCGTAGCCGTCCACGTAATCGAAATCCACCAGATCAACAACGCATGCACCCATAGCCACCTTGACCCGGACGACTGGACCAATGACGAGATGGACGCTCGAAGCATGGACGTACGCGCGACGTCAGATGGCGAGTAGATGATATGTAGCGGCATGAGAACACTACATGTCAGCGTTGTCACCGATTGTTTACTCACGGCATGATCACGACCGTTTGCAGGAGGGTATAAAAGACTGGCATCAGCTTCGTCGCCACCGTTGCACTCACATGACGCCCTTAAGAATCTCGCATGTAAAGTCAAATCCAAGCCGCACTTCGCTGGCATGTCTCGCTCGCGGACCCGCAGTGAAGACACCACCCACATCAGAGGCCAGCGAGGGACCGGAGGAGAAGCATTTCTACCATTCAGCAACGATCACACCTAGTCACTCACACTGCCCACGCTTTGGGTTGAAATATACTACACATCAGCAACGGTCTTACACGCTCCCACTCACTATCCAAACTCCCAACTCTCCCTCGCCCCGAGCTCCGCTTTCCCCTCTCCCCTACCCCATCCCCACATACCCCTCAACGCATGATACACCCTCACGGGAATACGTTGAAATCGTCCGTCCTTCCCCCGCCGTCTAGGTATATGAACCTCTATCTCATAACCAATCAAGCAAGCCCCCGCGATCCCAAGCGTGAGATAGAAATTATCGAGCAGACCCGAGTACGCCGCGGTGTAGTTGGTATGCTGCGACAGGTCCGCCATTGGTGCGGTGCGGGACCGGCCGTTAAAGATGAGATAGTGAAGCGGAACAAAGGGTTGTTGATAATGATGAAAATGGGACGAGAGTTGGGGGTGGACGGGACAAACACAGTTTTCGAACGCGTGAATACCGCGTGGCGTCGATCACTCAACCCTCTGTTAGTCACCACTTAGGGCATTGTCTACGTCGTCGAGAGGCATGCGACGGGGGTATGGAAAGATACGCGAGGGACCCCTTGACCAGACCGACCAGACCGACCATGCGTTTACCCACACCCCCAACGGGACGTATTTCCGTTGTGACCGAGACAAGCCATTTTGACCTTGTCCGTTGTGTCGCGGTGACGCCGCTCAGACCCGATGAATGAAGTGGTGCCGATGGGTTGCACAGGAGAGTTGTCTGAAGAATATCTAGTGTAACGTGCGACCCTTCGCCATCTCATTCGCTGGGTACCGTAGGAGTTTGACGTGTTGCCGCACAAGAAAACCACAACACCTTGACGGGTGCTTCGCACAGGAAGCTGTACCTGGCTCTGGTCGAAATTGTACAGCAAATGATTATACTGCACCCGCCGTATGTACCACAGCGGCGATCGTGATCACTTTGCTGTTTGGTCCATTCCCAAGACGCACGATCATCTCGCTGAGATGGTTACCACTCCACAGACTTGTTGTTATCATGAGGGCGGGGACCGTGACTGCCACTAGTCCCGGCACCAGTGGGCGTAGTCTTAACGACCATGAGCAGGACAGGACTTTTGTTCCCACCAAGTGCTGTTGGTTCAGACGGAGACTCAATCTACTCGGGAAGAAATGCTGTCCCTTCAGTCACCAGGCAAAGGAAGGGATAAATTCAACAAGTCTAAAGGTGATCTAACCTACAGTTGGCCTACCTGATCCATTCCATCACTGGATGTAATACCCTTGTTACGTTCGATCTCCACCTGCACCGCTTCTGACCGAGGAGGTCACAATCAACATGTCGCTATATTGCTCGAAGCACTTCTCCTTCTGGCTGGAACAAACCTGCACAGCGTCTGCACTCGGCATGAGCGCATCTCAGCAGAAACCGGTGCTGAACGGAAGAGCTGAGAGTTGGCACTTGACACCACCGTGCATGCGGGTCTTGACTGACACATGATACGCAAGCATCACCTCGTAGACCTTCCACTCTTCGGTGCCGGTCACAATGCACCAATTCGATCATGCATATGAATACTACCACGTCTCCCAAGCATCACACCAGGACGCACGAAGACGATGTTACGGCATTACATGAGATCTCCGATTTCGTTCAGTTACGAGAAACGCGACGCGACTTGTACTTTCGTTGAACTTTTGCTGTTCATGAATTACACTTTACACTCCTCACATCTCATCGTCTAAACCCCCACGGCCTTGTTTGGTTCTGTATCATCGTACCATTCTTGAAATGTCCATTATCGCTCAGTTATAGCGTCACCCACACCATGTCACATCGCACTTCCCAATCCCAAGGGAGTGCAGGTCTCAGCACCCCCACCCCACCCACCCACGTTCAAGCGATTCACGACTTTGACCCGTCTCTCCTCGCTTCCACATCCTCCACCCCGTCCAACCTATACCTCACCTTTAAAGCCGGCGAGATCATAAGAGTGCACGTTCGCGATGCGACCGGATGGTGGGACGGAGAGATCAGTGCGGCGAGCTGGGCCGGCGAAGATGATGCGACGGTCAAAGGCGTTCGCAGAGGATGGTTCCCGAGCAATTACGTCAGGGAGATGGGATGGGATGGAGTGAGTAAAGCTTCAAGGGATCGCACTGACTCGCAGACTCATCGTCGAGGCGAGTCAAGTCATTCTCGTCGCACTTCCACCGCATCTCACCATTCTCGAGCCTCCACCACATCGGTCCCTTCTGCACCTTCCCAAACCCTCCTCCAACCCATCGTTCAATCGCTCTCCCTACTCGACAACGCGATCCATGCCAACCACAAGAGTCACATTCAACCTTCCACCGCATGTGTCATCTCTTCGATCCGCGCCGCGTTGATGCAGACCGATTGCCTCAGCAAGGAATCCCCAACTCTCGTTCAATGGCCCGTCCTCGCAAAGGAACGGAAGATCGTCCTCGTCGAGCTGAGCAAACTCGTCGCATGCGCTCGCAGTGCTACCGAGGTCACCGCCGAGGTTGAACCCCCCAAAGACCTCGAAGCGTTGGCTAAAGCAGCCAGAGGTGTCTTTGCCAGCGTCAAGCGGTTCCTTTCCCTTGCTAGCGATTGCGGTGTGGAAGTGATACCTATAGAGGCCGACTCATTGCCCAGTCCGCAAGGCGGCAACCCTCGCCTTCAACAAGCATTCCGTCTGCGTGCCACCAGCGTCGGGGACCTTCGCGCGGCGAGACAACGCGGGACAAGTCCACCACCTCCTCTCCCATCCGCAACCTATTCCACGACATCCTCCTCACCGACTTCGGGCCGTTCGCATGATCGTCAAGACAGCAACTACAGCCAGACCTCGGAAGACGGCACAAACGCGGCCACTCCTCTCCAACGCACCGCCTCGTCGATCACCACAGACACCGTTCTCGACTCCATTGGCGCCGCAGAAGACGCCCTCCTTTCCATTATCGCCGCATTCATCGGTCACATCCACTCACACAGCATCAACTCGCACCCCTCAAGCCACGCGCATCTCATCGAAATGACTCGGGAAGCCGTCGACAGTGTCCGAGAGCTGCTCACGATCGTCGAGGCGGTCGGTCGGAACGCAAGTGTCCGACATAAGCACCCACGCGAAATTGACTTCCTCCGCATGGCTAAAGATCAACTCTATGAAATCGCTTCAAACCTCGTCGAGAGCGCCGAGGTGGTGGCCCATGCACCCTTCTCCGAGACTGGTGAGGACCGCTACGACACTGAGAAAGCTCGTCTTCTACAAACGGCCACTGGTACTCTTCGAGCGGGTACCGAGTGTGTTAGATTAGTGCGATTATGTCTACCCGAAGACGATACCTCGCATGTGACCCCTCGCCAATACACCCCGGGACCCCGCGAAAAACCGGTCGGCGCGAGAGGGGTTCACACTCTTTCCGGCCTGCATCGAAAAGCGACCAGCCTGAGTAATCTGCAGAAACGCTATCTACAAGACGGAAGTCTGGTGCAAGCGCCGAGAGAAGCGGATGAAGACGAGGAGGGCGATGATGAAGAATTGGTCGAGGATGTCACCCTACAACCCCCCACCAGTCTCTCCCGTGATATGAAAATACGCCCACCAGATCTCCTTCGTACACAATCCGAAGCTGGACCTCGTAGTCGATCCACCAGCCTTTCATCCCCAGCACCACCCCGAATACAGCACCGATCGCCCTCTCGATCCGCAGACCTGGACAAGTTCACGAGTGACTTTGCCCAATGGGACCTCGCCTCAAAGCCTCCCGCCGACGTGGCATCTTTACGAGCCGCCTCGGGTGCTCTGTCCAAAATCACCAGCCTCAACGACAAAACACCGCCAAGACCGACACCCACACGAAGTGCTACCGCGCCCGATCCCCGCTTCTGGGCTGTCTCTCACGACTATGATCCTCGAGAGATTGTCTTCAACTCGGATGGCAATATGATCGGGGCATCACTCTCCGTTCTCGTGGAAAAAATGACGCCACATGATGGTCCAGTCGATGTCAACTTCCACGCGACGTTCTTCTACACCTTTCGTCTATTTACCACCCCGAGTCAGCTTCTCGACACGGTCGTCCAACGGTACAACCTTCAACCTCCCGCTGCCATCGCCCTCAACGATCGTGAGAGGGCCGTTTGGGTGGAACGCAAGATCGTCCCTATCCGCTTACGAATCTACAATTTCCTCAAGTCGTGGCTAGATCAACATTGGCGATCCGAGACCGACGACGTGGTTCTCCCTTCCATCGAAGCGTTCGCTCAAGATATCGTCTGTGTCACTTTACCCGCGATGGGACCGAGACTGCTCGACACAGTCCGCCGAAGACTGAACGAACCATCTTCCGCCACCAGTGTCAAACGAATGTCAACCGAGCGGTCTCGCGGCTTGCTTCACCCCCCTACCATGCCAGTTGGACTCCCTCCCACTCCCGTGATAAGCAAAAGTCTGCATTCGGTTTTGCAACGCGCCGGCACCAATATCAACATTACCGATTTCGACACGCTCGAGCTCGCCCGGCAGTTCACCGTCATGGAGTCGAAGCTGTTCTGCGCGGTTACTCCCGAGGATCTCCTACAAACTGGCAAGAAGACCATTCCAGAACTCAAAGCGCTGAGCACGTTGTCGAATCAGATCACAGGATGGGTAGCCGATAGCATTCTCAACGAGACGGACGCGAAGAAACGTGCCGGTCTCATGAAATTCTTCATCAAACTGGCAGATGTGAGTCAGATGGTATGGAACCCTCGCTGACAAGCAGAAATGTCTCAACTTGAACAACTTCTCCACGATGTTTGCGATCCTCGCGGGGCTGAACAGCAGTACCATCATGCGATTGAGCAAGACCTGGGACGTGAGTGCATTGTGTTGGATGTCTGCTGACCTGCAGGCCCTCTCGTCCAAATACCGAATCATCATTGAACGACTTCGTGGCATCATCGAGCATACCAAGGTGAGTTTGACCCTCTCGACCGTCGCTGACAACAGAACCACGCTGCGTATCGAGCACGACTGCGGGAAGCACCGACACCATGCCTCCCCTTTCTGGGTTTGATCCTGACTGAGTGAGTCTTACCCTCTCGAAGCTCGCTGACAACAGTATCACATTTACCTCCGATGGTAATCCCAACACGCGACTTTCGATCCTCTCTCCCGACCTCACCCTGATCAACCAAGACAAGTATGCCAAATTAGGTCGCATAGCGATGGAATTTCAGCGATACCAAGAGGTGAGTCTACCTGCACTGACTCCACTGACGTCAGCCTTTCAACTTTCACGAACTCGAAGCGGTTCAGATCTTCTTGCGAAAGGTGTTGACGGAAAGGGGGAGTGGATCAGTCGACGCGCTTTACAGGAAAAGCTGTAAGTTCCAAGTCGCAATCACTGAGGCTGACCTGCAGTGATGCTCGAGCCGAGACAAGGATCCGAAAGACTGAGCTCGAACGTGGAGAGACCCAACTGGCTATCTGGCAAGATCTGAATAGCATCTATGATATATTAAACGTAGTCCCATCAAACATCGCTCCCGTCGCTTCAAACAGACTGGCCATGGCATCCACATCGAAACTGAAACTGTTGATATCCCAACCTTCTTGAGGGTTATTACTAATGTATGCCGGCGACGCTGTGTTGATTTTACCCGCGTTATCACTCAGAGCAGCGGCTTTACCAGCGCTCCACAACGTTTCAGGCGTATAAGCGGCGGTCGATGATCCGCCACTGCCGGCGGTGTATGTTTCGACATCCCGGTCGGGGAGGGGCGAACGATTACATCTGTTGATTTCAGCTCCGACTTCGGGGTATTCACTCACCGTGTGCCGTTTGGCAAGATCCGTTTCTTGGCAAACAGGTCCGGATAAGCCAACAGGTCATCAATCACCTTCAAATGTCTCTTGCCCACTGGGAATCTCTCTCCGAACTGGGAGAGAGCCATCCTACATGAATCAGCTTGGTTTGACTGACGCAGACCCACCTGAAGACCTGCAATTCGGATTGGAAGACGGCAACAGAGACCTGATCACCAGACTGGTTGGCCGCGTCGATGAAACGGACCAGTCCCCTCGCCGACGCCGACCAAGCAAACGAGCATTGAGCGGGGAGGAGTGTCACTGCGCGTTAGTGGGGTCTTATGCGCAAGTTGACTCACAATCGTAGCTGGTCGCCGTGACTGAATTGTCAGCGGCGTTTGAACGGCTCTTCACTCACTATCGTATAACAGTGACAACGACGCTCGTATCGCCGACAGCGTCATACGAGCACCTTCACTCGTCCACGTCTCCCTAGTCACTAGAGGTTCCCCAAGACTCACGCTCGCACTGCATATCAGCGACGACTGTATCTGACCCACTCACCCATGAGTTATCCACAACGCGGCGACTAAATCCCGATCCAGCGACTCTGCACCTGATCCACGCATAGCTTGAGTGGGTCGACGGAATTCTGGAGGGAAGCTCATTCTGAAGCCGTTCAATTTGCTCAAAAGCACGCGGAAAGTAGGGTGCGAAATATATCCACTGTCGTCAGCGAAGCCTCGTAGAACGTCACGTACGATATACTATGACTGCCTCGAGCATACTGCCGGTAGAACAAGCTGACATCTGTCAAAAGCTTCTGCGCTTTGATCAAGAAGCAAAAGCCCTATTCCTCAGCGCCACTCCTGACCCTTTAAACCCACATCAAGATGCTGCCATGGATCTAAATGTCAGCGAGCTTCTTCACCTTCTATACTTACGATTCATTAATAAATCGGGGGACCTGCTCTCATCAGCACTGCCCAAGTAATTCCGCGACTCACTGTAGCGTTTGCGTTCCTGTCAACTCCTCATGAGTCGCGATGTATCCCTTGTCAAAGATGGACTGCTTGACGGGCAACTCCACGGTGATCTCCTCATCGGCAAGAGACTAGCTGTCAGCGATTGCCTTGATCGTCACACTCACCGGAGCCCACGTTGTCGCCCCTGTCGCCGCACGCTCGATGATGAATATGACCCTGTAAATCAGCTGCGGTCAAACCTTGTCCAACATACCACCAGATCCTGTCTCTTTCAGCTTGGCCCATCGCAGTCTCTGCGTCTCCCATGATCATGCTCGTGAAGCGCGTCAACGAAGATTCGGGCACATCTAGCACGCGTTAGCACCGTTCACACTTACACAACTCACTTGGACTTTCATTCAACCGTAAAGGCGTAGCTAGTCTCATACAAGCGCCGGTCTCCAACCATAGATCTGTCCACCAAGCATTGTACTGATCCACCGCGGTAGCAATGACATACCCTGCAACATCAGCTTATGTTCAGCTGTTTACGACTCACCTTGGATACATTGTAGCAACTTCTCGCCTCCTATATCCATATGCTCTTGGAAAGTCGAAAACGCTTTGCGTCTGTGCCACGTCTGAAACCTAGCCAGAGGTGTGGTAGGTGCCAAACGGGAGTTTATACGGGGGAAGGATGTACCACCGCGTCCGAAGGAGTGATCCACTGTTTCAAAGTCTCGTTCAGGATGGGTGATATCGTTGAACGAAGAGCCGACAGGGAAATACGCTCGAGTCGCAAGAGAGGTCTCGGAGATCACGAATGCGGCCATCGCGAGGATGGCATGAAGCAGTGGTCGGCTCTTTTCGACGGTTCATAAGCGGCGTGCTTGGACGACATTTTTGGCCCACTCACAGGAAACTCAGGATGGGACGGTGGCAATCGAAGCGATTGCAAGAAGGAACTCTTGTGGAACATCTTCGGGAGCGTTGGGATCTTTGCGAAGAACGCTTGCACAGCATGCTGAAAATGATCAGCTCACGGATGGCAATCCACACACTTACCTCTACGATAGCTGGGGTGGGCAGATCTTGAGGCCAACTGAAAGGTCAGCCTACGTTCGATCAGAGTGGACTTACTCAGGAGACACGAGTTCGAATGATTGATTCAGCGACCCTCCCATAGTCGGCTCAGGCTGCCTGTCTGGCAACTGGTCGGAGGCGGTCAGACCAGATGCCAAGTTGGGAAGAAGCCACGATTCTGTGGTAGTTTGTGCGATCGATTCGATAAACGGGTCGATATGAGGTGCTGGGACGTGCTGGTTGGCGCTTTGTACGAATGAGGATGAATTCGATTGGTTCTGCGCGAGAGCTCCCTCGAAAGCAGCTGGGGAGGGATTAGCAATTCTATAAATTCACAATCGGTCACTCACCTATCCTATCCTCCAACTCGCCCAGTTTACCACTCTTACTAGCCCTTCCATCCTCGCTACCCTCGTTCTCCTGTGCTCTCCTCTTGAGCATCTCTCTCCTTCGTCGGGTACGAGCGCTGGGCTCTTTGTGATCGTCCCAGGTACATGGCTCGACCGCTGCTTCGTCGTGAGATTTGTTTGCACCCCGAACTCTTGGTTTTTGACAGTTCGTACAGACCGGTTTCGCGGCATCGCATTTCTGTGACATGGTTAGTTCTAGACCCAATAATATTCTATCTTACCAATTTCCTTTTGCTATGTAAGAGCATCAGCCAACATTCCGCCCAAACACATCGCCGCACTCACCGACACTGATGACAAGCGGAGTTTCTCGCGAGTGGTCTGGGAGCATCACTCCGACTTGGTGATGATGAAGGACTATCGCTGAGTTGGTCGTAGATCCCACTCGACGGCTGCTTGTTGTACTGATGGATGTCGCCCATGTCGTTCTGGATAACTGTTGAATAATGATGATGAAGAGGAAGGGATTGATGGATTTGTTGTTGCCAATTATGGCCAATCTCCGCGTTAAGTGAATCGTCAAATCACAGTCACTGCCCGAAAGTAACCGGCAAAGCTGGTGTCAGCCCGAAAAGTATGCCACATCACCCCACGTGGTCATTCACACCGAATAACGCCGTAGGTCTCCCTCCCCCTCTTAACCTCGTCTTCGAGATGCGAGATGCCTTTATCGTGATTTGCTGTTGCTATACTTTGAGTTGTTTTCAACATCATCATCCAGTAATCACACTCACACACCATGGTCAGAGCTACAACGATACTACGAAACGCTGCCAACGCAGGCAAGCCAAAGCCCATGTCGGCTGACCACACTCTCTACCATGTCACTCCTACTGTACGTTTGCTGTTGTCATGTTGTTGTCGAGTTGCATAGTGCTAATGTTCGGGTTGTGCATTAGGGTTTCTGGAAGAAGTTCCGTATGTATCATCGCTTTTGGGCTGTGAAGGCTCTCCGGTCATTATAGCGTGTTACGAAGGAAGAGGAATATGCTGATGCCGTTACTCTCTTTGTCCAATAGACAAGGCCATGGTCGGTGAGTAGCGCTCACGTATAAAGTCTAGCAACACAAGGCTAACTTGCGTGAACCATAGTCAACCCCGACATCTCTTCCGGTCTCCCAATCCCCGAGCTGAACAGATATCCCCAACCCGCTTCTCGACCTGAGACGTATGCTACACCAGCTACCAAAGCCAGTGATGTCGCTTTCAACCCTGTACGTGGTTTTGCGTGGCACCAACGTTCAACAAGCTAACCAAACCCTCTCACATCACAGTACCACAAGCGTGATGTATGTCTGCACCTCTTTGCGACTCTTCAACTAATGCCATTGCTAATGCCCCCTGCAGGTCCGACGAGCATACCCTCAAACATCCGTTGTGACTCAATCCGAACTCTCGTCCCTTCTCCTTTCCTCACCTACACTCGCATCCCTCCCATCTCCCGAAACAGCTACTGAGATCCGATCTGACTCTTCCGCCATCTCACCTTCTTCCGACTCGTCCTCCGCCTCTCAATCCATCGTCACTTCCTCCGTCCCCTCTCTATCGTCTGTGCTCGAAAAGCTCCCAGCAGGAAAAGCGTTTGTCGGTGCCGGGATCAAGACTGCTTCAGGAGGAGATGGATTACCGCCCGCCCCTCCCAGTCCGGTCACAGGGAAATGGGTCCCCAAGCAAGGAGCGGAAGTTCCACATGACAAGGATGCGTATTTCCCAATGTTTGTGGTCAACTAGACGGGGTGACGGAGGAGTCGAGGTTCCAGGGCATTATTCAGATGCATGTTGTGGCTTATTCGAATGCTCCTGCCTTCGTCGCATAGAGTACAGAAACAGGCAGTGCATCTGGTCTGCTTTCACTTATTATAACTGTTACTATGCTACACCGACTAACGCTACACACCAACATCCCCCCTTGCCCATCTTTCCGACGCTCTGTCCAACCCTTTGAGATCCTTCTCCCCGACCAACTCTCTCACGACCCGGTACATATCGTTCAAGCCAATGGCGATGTGGACCAAAGCGATATTGGCCGTCGCGAATATGGGCAGTTGCTCGTCCTGCGTTCGGTCAGCTCAGATTGGGTATTGCGATTCAGCCCACGTACATGTAATCGGTCCCAAGTCAAGGTGTTCTCCAATATCTCCATCGCATTCCTCGCTTCCATTTCTGCGCCATCCACCTTGAGCCCATTGTCAACGGTTGGCATGGCCTTTTCTTGATCTATGCTCGAGTTGCGATTCAACGAAGCTTCTGCCTTTGCCCAATTGTGATGGAATGCCAGCCTTTCGAAGATTGGAATGAGTGGTGGCAGCGGTTCACCCGTATGAAGTGATTGTTGCAGGATTGAAAACAGCGAGATACAGTCGGATATCTACTTCGCGTCAATATAAACCGCAACAAATATTACACAATCACTCACAAAAGCGGGATGCATCAATTCAGACCTCTTCGCCAATCGTTTACACCAGTCAACTTCCATTCGCGAGTAGGATCCCGACAGCAGAGCGAGGGTCGCGATGACTTGTCCTTGCGTCTTGAACAGAGCTTCGTACTTCTTTCTTGGCCATGGTCCTCTGCAACGGGGTCAGTACGAGTTATGGCGAGACATGAAGGCATCACCTACTTGAAACCCGGTTCGGATCTACGAGATCGATCAGCTCAAGAACATCCTAGTGAAACACAAACACTCACACAGCAAAAGTCAACTGTTGTTCCATACTCAGCAAACGCCCCTGGGGATGGGATATTAGCGCTATACATCAACCACGATAGACGACTCACCATGACTTTCAGGAAGCTTCCCTTGTAACGTTCACGACGACCTGCCGTGTCTATTGCTGCTTTCGTTATAGGCGTGTCCCATTCTCCCTCAATACCCGTGACAACCCTCCCATACAAGTCACCGATATCCGCCATATTCTTCGCTAGCCGATGACGGAAGAGCAGACGTGCGGAAATGGGTCGCGGGAAGATCATGA
This sequence comes from Kwoniella shandongensis, assembly GCF_008629635.2. Classification (NCBI taxonomy): domain Eukaryota; kingdom Fungi; phylum Basidiomycota; class Tremellomycetes; order Tremellales; family Cryptococcaceae; genus Kwoniella; species Kwoniella shandongensis. The sequence goes on from NC_089290.1 coordinate 501,043, forward strand.
TGATGAATGCTGCAGTGAAACCTACACGGAACGGTTAGGGACCGACTTGGAGTGTGGACGGGATGACGAACCGATAATAACTAGCAGCGCTCGTCTCCCGGCGAGACTGGCACCCGAACCTTGATTGGCAGTTTGGTATGTATGTTCGTCAACCCAAGAATAGCCGACAATGAACTGCGAAGTGGATCAGCTTTGCGTATATATGTCGCCAACTTGCGAAGACCTACCATGAGTGTCACATTGGTCATGAGAAAGAAAGGGGACTTCTCCAAAGGTATGGCAATACGAATGAATAAGCAAGGCGCGATGAGGACCATCTGGTAGATTGTTAGCGCCATCGCGGTGTGGATCGCTATACACTTACAGTTGCTGCAGCAATGCCATAGGGATTCCCACTGCCGCTACCGGCGCCGATGTACCAAGCGAGCATGCCCAATATAAGGCCTAACACGGTGCCAGCCTGCGAAAATGGGTGATCAGTCTCCGGGACAGAACACGAACAATGCGTGAACGTACCATGCGAACGATGAAGGAAAGGATCTGTTCACCGGTGAACACCCCAAGTCCAGTCTGCGCCATGATGAGAGCCCACAACCCTCTATATTCCGTGTGAGCATGATTTTGCTCGAACTAGGAGGTACCTACCGATTGGTGTAGTTGAAATACGCAGAAGCGGGACAGACTGCCGGGATCCACAAAGCGACCGAAACGAGGGCGTATTTCAGCGCAAACAGGCCGGAAGAGCCGGTAGCGCCCTTCCATAATGTCGATACACCTCTGCCAATCTTTTGAAAAACGTTTCTTGGGTCGCCCGCGTCTGGATCTTTGGCTGCGACATGGTTAGCGCCTTGCAAGGCCTGAGTTGAAGGGAGCGAGCTTACCAAACACCTTTGCAGGCTTCCCCTTTCCCTCGACAGCCGTGGAGGTCTCACTATGTGCGTCGTTGTGCTCATCCGGCTCGATACCCTGATCGACCTGCACGGCTGATCCATCGTTGAGACCGAGATCCAAAGGATTGCCTCCTCCTTGCTTATCATTCGCACTTTTGACCAACATCTTCGCGAATGCATTGGGAAGCTGGATCTTGGATTTGGGGTTGGCACGCTCGATCTGCAACAGCATCTCGAGAAGCTCGATGAGGACAAGCGAGAAAGCGATTAGGTTGGAAGTAAGCACAAAGCATCGGAAAAGGGCTCGAGAAGAAGCTCGATGAGTCTCAAAGCGACCTTTCTTGATAGTTCCTGTTTCGTGGTCGAAATGTTCTCGATACGGTTCGAGGAGGACGAAGTGCTTCGATGCTCGGAACTCTGCCAAGGACGCTTTGACTGCCGCCAAGTTCGCTTCTCGCTCAGCGATAGGTGTAGCGTTGGCAGGGACTTTCTTCCATCGTGTATGGTTCACAAGATACAGCCAAGTCGCGATATCGTCGAGTGCCTTGGTCGAAGCGAGCCGAAGTTCAGAGGTGGATTCCTCCATCAAGGGAAGAAGTTGTTCCAAACTTTGACTAGGCGTTGTTTGCTCATCCATACGCTTGAAATGGTCCTTGGCACGAGTGACAGGATGGGGGAGGGGGCTCTCATCCATGTTCTTTAGGCTTTGACTTTGTTCCTCCACAATTAGCTGTGGGACAACGTTAGTCAGCGTGGGCCACACAATGATGACCTATCACTCACAACAAAGCTGGTGAGACCGTACGCCCGGATACCGAGATCCTTGACCTTGTTGAAGATTTTTGTCAAGTCTCGCGGTCCAATCTGACCTCGAGTTATTTCTAGCTGGAGCAATCCAGTTTGTCCTTCCAAAGCTGTGGTCGCAGCGATCTGTCCATGTCGAAGAGCATAGGCTTTGGTAGCTAGCGCGGACCATCTTTCCTTGTCTCCCGGCGATGTGTTCAGAACTTCTTCTTGGAGCTTGACTATCTTGGTGATGGGACCCAGCATTTTGGAGGTCATACTGTCCAGCATGATGTGGTTGAGGGTCTGAGGGAAGATGAGAATTACCGATGCAAGGGCGATAGCGATGAACATAGCCGCAGGGATGAGGAGTTGTCTCTGATAATGGTGTTAGAGCAGTCGGACGCAGCGGGAGTGTAGGGGGACCTACCGCCAATGTGTACACTTGAATGGGGAAGAGAGGTCCGTACGAGCACATCACTGTGGGGTGTCAGCTGGGACATTGCAACCTTTGAGATCACTCACAATCCATGATGATTGTGCCAAAGATAGAGGCGAGGATTCTGTAGGACTCGATCAGCTAGACCACCACTTGTCCCACTCACAATCTGGGTCTGGTCGCTCGTACAAGTCCCAGGAAGTAGGTGCCAAAGAAAAGGAAGACGCCGTATACAGCCGAGGTTCTAGGGTCGAGGAATTCACCACGGAAGATGGATTCTTGGTCTGAGGCAGATGTCAGTGCAGCTCGCACAGGAATGGTAGATAAGACTTACACTGAGCTTCGATGTTGGCGTTCTGGTTGTACCTGTGTTCGAGGTGAGCATGGAACAGTCGGTCTCGACGACAGATAAACTTACCCAGCTCGAGCGGATTGTACTTGCTGCGCTAGTAGTTGTTGACTTCTCGCTCGGAGGGCTGCGGCCATTGCAGCCACTCCCCAAGCCCATCCGAAACACATTCCAACGATCAGAGTGAGCAAAGCGAAGATGTAAACGCTTAATGCCATGTATGGCGGCAGCATCTGACTGACGAGAGCTCCGAAGAAAGCAGCTTGTCCCATCACATTAAGGGCTGAGTCGAGCGTCAGGACACGTCTAGCGGGCAAGAGCAGCCGTGGCAACTCACAAGTTTGGCAAAGCATCAACACCAATGTCCCGAGGGTAGCGAGCATACATCGTATAAAGTTCTTCCACTGTCTCCGATCAGTCAAGTAAGGGGTGAACCATGGTGGTATATGGAATGTTTTTTCGAGTTTGTCCACGAAACTTTTCGGTGAGGACGAGGCGGGAGTTGTTGTTGTTGTTGTTGTGGTGGTGGTGGTCGGTTTCGTTGGAGAAGCGGATCTGCCGTTGGCGCTCATTTCGGGGAGAGCAACAGTCGTATGAGCACTGACTGGAGTAGCTTGTGGAGTTGTTTCGCCTGTGCGGTCTGTTGTCGATGTCTGCATGTCGGCGATACTTGAGGTAAGAGTTGAGGAAAGAAAGAAGGACCCGTGGGTGTGGGATCAAAGTTAATATATTAGCGAGGCTGCTTGGGTTATTGACGCCAGATCTCACGTTACACAGTTTAAGGCACTGATTATCGCGGCGACCGGTTTGTCTGACCGCGGCGGCGATCGCCGTCACCCACGATTCCTGCAACAACAAATCCCACCTCGCCGTTAAGCTGCTGCTGCTGTGCACGCTTTAGTAGTGCTCATCCCCCTATATCCACTCGTCATCATCACACCTGCCTGCCATGTCACTACGAGAAGCGTCATGCTACACGCTCACTCTCAGCCCGGCCGCAAAAGATCCAGCCGTCGTCGAGCTACTCGAGTCTTTCGGACCGCCAACAAAGGGTAAAGAAACGCCGAGGTACGCCAGAGTCAAAGAGAGAAGGGAGGACGAGGCGTACTCGGCCGCCGTGTACGGTGAGTATGGCCATCGAGTTGATAAAAAGCAATGCTTATGTGACATCCTCTTAGACGTGCTGACTGGGGCTAGACTGTCTTCCGCTGGATATGGTGCGGAGAAAGGGAAAAGGAGGAGATTACAGTTGCACGGACCGGATGAAGACATCCCCTTTGAGTTTACAGGCAAGATGTGAGTGGTGGATACTCCGAGACTAGTCAGAACGCAACTGACGACTTTGTTTGCGTCGCAGTAACTCTGTAGGTGACTATGTCACAATGACCTGAATCCTGGCTCACAGACACACTTGATAGGAATGGTCATTTCAGTTCGAAGGGTGAGAAGCTGAATCTGTTCAGCAGAACGTTCAACTGATACTGCATTTGTAGCAACAAGTATCGGTGGACTCGCGAAGTTTACGGGAAAGATTACATCTGCTCGATAGATCGGAAACCTGATCCGAGGGTCGAAATCTGTCTGTGAGTCTAGCTCAACTGTATCTGAGAGAGGTTAGCTGATCTATACCTTTGACTGTAGGGCTCGAGATTCAGATCGAAACAATCCTGGTCGACTGCAGATCTTGCATTACAATATTGACCGTTTCCCGGATGAGATCAAGGATCTTCGCGGTCTGGAGACGTTACTTGTTACAAGGTCTGTGAGGAAGGACTCACCTGAAAATTGGTCGTAGCTGACTGGCTTATTTCATCATGGTGCAGCTTGCTGTGCCTGCTCGATGCTGCGGACGATAGGTCCACCTCTCTCGCTGTTGTCCGACCTGGAAAAACAGGACTATCACCGTCACCCAAGGAGTCTATACCCGTACCACCACCTCCACCACCTCGCGTGATTAGTGAAGAGGATTTCGAGCCGGTACGTTGGCCCACCATTCCACGTATATCTGAACTGAAACACCTTGTCAATAGGAAAACCCCAACGAGATCGTTGTGCGAGTCAATTCTAACGTGGATGATCACATCGCTCGAGCTGTGAATCTGCTAGAGGTCAGCTTCACCTTCCCGCGTTGGTCAGACAAGCGTTGATTGTGACCTATGCTCTAGGATCCCAATATCTTGTTCATCGTGATCCGGACACGGACCGCAGAAGCGACTCAACGTGCTTTGGAAGTGTCTCTAGGTGTGACCCGGTATGTCGATAGTTGTGACTTCGCTGCAAGGATCTCATCGATTTGGACATTGACGGATGCCCATCCTCTCGCAGATTCAGACATCGCGAAGAATTGGCAGACTTGCATCAATATGTCATCGAAGAAGAGGTCCCCGTTTCCAAACGTACCGTCAGACCAGGTCCGAAGGTTATCAAATTAGATCCCGAACCAACTAGGTATGTCCACTATACGATAGTTGAGATGTCGCTGACCACATCCTTCATAAATAGAGTCGACTCTCCGCAACGCTCGTTGTCCGGTAAGAGCGCGAAGCGTTGGACACCTCCTCCCAATATCGCAATTTACCTTTCTACGATCAAGTTGCCAGATCTGGAACCGGGCAGAAGAGAACACCGCGCCACTCAGCCAGCGACAGCTCCCCCTGCCCAACGGCCAACACCCTCTCCGTCCCAGTCTCAGCCATCAAGCACTGACCCATCCACACCCTCGTCCAAGAGCCGGACCAGTTCATTCGGAAAGCTGTTCAAACACTAGAGCTAGACCATGCTCATTTGTAGTATAGAAACCAATATCACATGCATTGTAGATGCCACGAGAAACGAAAGAAGGGGAAAATAAACTGAGAATGCTAAATTGATCTTTTGTATACACTACTACTTCTTTTCTTATCCTTTTATGTTTGATACTCCACTCAACATCTAGTCGACCTCCTCCATGGAGCCACCGGCCTCCTCGAGAGCGGGGACATCAGCGTCGGCGGCAGCAGCAGGGGCAGCGGGCTCGTCGGCGTCAATGCTGAGACCAAGGGCAATCATTCGGTTGATTCTAGAAGCGAAGTCTTGAGGAGCGGTAAGAGTGAAACCGGAAGTCTAAACGGGTATGATTAGCATTGGGAGTTTAAGTGAGATAACGGAACAACTTACCAAGAGAGCAGTCTCGAACAAGAGGTAAGTCAAGTCTCGGACAGTCTTGTCAGACTTGTCCTCGGCAACTCTAGACTTGAGCTCCTTGATGATGGGGTGGGTGGGGTTGAGCTCCATGGTCTTCTTGGAAGCCATGTAAGATGACATGGAGGAGTCTCGGAGAGCTTGAGCCTTCATGATTCGCTCCATGTTGGATGACCAACCGAATTGACCGGTGACGAGAACACAGGGGGACTCGGTGATACGGTTGGAAACAACAACCTTCTCGACCTTGTCACCAAGGTTCTCCTTGATGGCAGCGCAGAGACCCTCAAACTCCTTGGCCTCCTTCTCTCGCTGCTCCTTCTCCTCGGGAGTCTCCTCGAGCTCCAAACCCTCCTTGGAGACACAGACAAGAGGCTTGCCGTCGAACTCCTTGAGCTGGGTAACGGCGTACTCGTCAATGGGGTCGACAAGGAGCAAGACCTCGAAGCCCTTCTTCTTCAAGACCTCAAGGAAGGGTGAGTCCTTGACAGCCTCGAGGGATTCACCGGTAAGGTAGTAGATGGACTTCTGGACCTCGGGCATTCGGGTGATGTAGTCCTTGAACGAGGTTTGCTCGTCGACAGACTTGGTGGAGTGGAATCGAAGGAACTCGGCGATCTTGCTTCGGTTGGTGGCGTCCTCGTGGATACCGAGCTTGAGGTTCTTGGAGAAGGCGGTGTAGAACTTGTCAAAGTTCTCCTTGTCCTCGGCGATCTCGCTGATGAGGTCGAGGGTCTTCTTGACGAGGTTCTTTCGGATGACCTTGAGGATCTTGTTCTGTTGAAGAGTCTCACGAGAGATGTTGAGGGGGAGGTCCTCGGACTGTTGGCTTACATCAGTATACAGAGATCATTACGAGACGGTAGACTGTACTCACGTCGACAACACCAACGGCAAAGTTGAGGTACTCGGGCATCAAGTCCTCGTTGTCCTCGCTGATGAAGACTCGTCGGACGTAGAGCTTGATGTTGTGCCTCTTCTTCTTGGTCTCGAAGAGATCGAAGGGTGCTCGCTTGGGGATGAAGATCATAGCCTTGAACTCGAGCTGACCCTCAACGGAGAAGTGCTTGACGGCAAGGTGGTCCTCCCAGTCGTTGCTGATGGACTTGTAGAAACTGGCATACTCGTCTTGTGTAACGTCGGAGGGGTTTCGGGTCCAGATAGGCTTTTGCTTGTTGAGCTCCTCGTTCTCGGTGGTAGTCTCCTTGATCTTCTTGGTCTTCTTGGTCTTCTTAGCAGAGTCCTCGTCCTCGACCTCCTCGATCTTGGCGTCGCCCTCCTTGACTTCCTCCTCCTCCTCAACCTCCTTCTCAGTCTCCTTGGTGACGACGAGTTGGATGGGGTAGGAGATGAACTCGGACTGATGCGTGGCGTTTGTCAGTAAACAGGGCGACTACATGTACGAAAAAGCTTTACTCACGTGCTTCTTGACAATCTCTCGGATTCGCTTCTCCTCGAGGTACTCCTTGAGGTCCTCCTTGATGAAGAGCTTCATGGAGGTACCTCGGCCAAGTCGGGGACCCTCGGTGTCCTCGGTGATGGTGAATGTACCACCGGCGGCAGACTCCCAGACGTATTGCTCGTCATCGTTGTGCTTGGTGGTGACCTGCACCTTCTCGGCAACGAGGTAAGAAGAGTAGAAACCGACACCGAATTGACCTATCGACGGAGCGGGTTAGTATCTCATGCTTAAAAGGGGAAGGCCGGGGAAACTCACCAATCATGCTGATGTCAGCACCGGAGCTCAAAGCCTCCATGAAGGCCTTTGTACCGGACTTGGCAATTGTACCAAGGTTGTTAACGAGATCGGCCTTGGTCATACCAATACCAGTGTCTCGGATGGTGAGGGTACCCTCCTCCTTGTTGGGGGTGATTCGGATGAAGAGCTCCTTCTCGCTGTCGAGTTGAGAGGGGTCGGTGAGAGCAGCATATCTGATCTTGTCGAGGGCATCGGAAGAGTTGGAGATCAATTCTCGAAGGAAGATCTCCTTGTTGGAGTAGAAGGTGTTGATGATGAGATCGAGAAGTTGAGAGATCTCGGCTTGGAAGCCAAAGGTTTCGGGTTGAGCGGACATTATGGGGGAATGAACTGCAAGAGGCTGAGCGATGGTTAGCGAAGCGATTGGATGGGGCCAGAGCTCTAATCTTCTACTTACAACTGGTGGGATATATGAGATGTTCTGAGTTTGTCTACGTTGTTAAAGTAGATTTTTAGTCTAGAGAAAAGAAGGAAGAAGGTTTGGAAGAGGAAAAGAGCGAGGTGAATAAATATCCTGCACGGTCGTCACCACACGTCGATTCTTGGCTGTATGGTGGAGGAAACTGGGAATGACTGGAAAGTTCCATCGCGACGCTGGACTTTTCTTTTTCGGGCATAAATGGGAGTATTGCTTAAGTTAATGGAAAGATGCAATGTATGGATACCACGTGGCTTCTTTTCCACTTCGCGTGGCAGTTGTTTACACTGGGTCGAGGTAGTAACCTATTACGTTCCTACCCCTGGCAGCAGTCTGCCGGATTCATTATGCTGGTATGTGGCACACATGTAAGCTCTAATATTACATCTATATTACAGGTCTACATAACACGCAATGACTATCATAGACGTCTTTCAAGCACTGGTTCAAGCACTATTAGAATCCGTGCACCGCTTGAATGACCGCTCTTCTCGCCCCACTCTCGGCTCCCCTAGAGCCCTCCACCTTTCCTCCTCGTTGCTCCGTAGCTTTTTACATGTCTCCATTAGAGCTGGCCAGTATGTTGCGTGGTCATAGGGGATCTGAGAAATAATCTTCTTCAGCTTGACAGAAGCGGGGGCCTTCCAGACACAACTCACATCTAAAGTGCCACCGCCGTCTTTCAGCAGTTGATCGGCATTCACCGCTCCATCTCTGATTATCTCCCCTCCCTCTGCTGATCCAAATTTGACCTTTCTCTTTGTGTTCGGATCGACAAATGGCCACATCAAATTGACAAACGTTCTCACTATCCAAGGCATGTTCTGGAATACACAGAGACCCAGCTTCTCCGGATAGTAGTGGGACAAAATGTGAAGCGTTTGTCGAGCGACCTATGGAAGGCAATCATCAGTCTGAGATAAACCGAGGGGAGGGCTGCGGGCAGCTTACGGATACGCTTGTTGGCGGTCCTTCTCGCTTACCCGCAAAGTTGAAAATTACGACGACATTGCTAAAAGCCTTGAAAATTAGCTGCAGGACACCAACGCCGTACTCAAGACCCACGTTACACCGTCACACAGCAGATCGGAAGCTCTTTCCAGCATAAACACCTGGAGATCAAGTCTTTAACTTCACAATCGACACTCCACAGGAAAATTCCTTACGGCATGAACAGCCCTCCGTTGGTCGATAGGCGTCGTATTTCGGTTGGGAAAGAAATAGAGGATAGGTTGCCCTTTATTGGAGAACCCAAGGACGATGTTCTTGCCGGTTTTAGACTACCGACGGGTCGAACGGGTCAGGCTATGAGACTGCCGAGAGAAATTGTTTCCCCACATACCTCCTCTTCGCATGTTTCGGCCAAGTGATCGACGTCATCTATTTGTTCTGTCCGTCGCCATATCAGACAGTTTTCAAGCCGAGTGATGGTTGCGTGCAGGTCCCCTTTCGTAGCTGTCAAGAAGGCATCAGCTGGATATTCACCCGTTATGCAGGAATGATCCGTACCAATGAGAAATCTACACGACTTTCGGTTGTCAACAGAAGGGCTCTCAGTGCTCGTGGAGGGCCCAGTTCAGCCTCACCTAAGAAACGTTTCTCGCGACTGCATGGATCAAAGCCAATCAGGAATCGTAACTTTGCGATTGTGTCGATCGCCGTGTATCTCACCAGGAACATCATCTCTCTCTGATTTAACCCACTCTTCTCTCGCGAATGCTCTTTGATAGGTAATTCGTAGCTCACATCGCCGAAATGAACTTCTAGCGCTCTGAGATGTTCTTGTTGGACTATTGTCAGGTCAACAGGCGCCGGAGGGCTATTGGATGGAGGAGGCGAGAACAGGGATGTCGAGAAGCTGGTCATCTTGAATGATGTCTCCGGGAATGATACCAGAGGGCATCAGTCAATAATTGAGCACCGATGCAACGAAAACAACAATGCATCAACGGTGAATAGAGATGAGCCAGGCACGCGGTCGATAGCAAACCCACGTTTTGCCAGGGTGGTCAATTGCATACCTAACCCGAGAAGGCCCGAGAAAGGGTGAAAAGGTAATTGTGGGTAATAAATGTGGGTGGGTAATTGTGTGCCTAGTTGAACGTATCCCATATCCCAGGTTCAGGTCTCGTCATTGTAACTAGCAGCAGTAAACTCTTTTTTGACACCATAAGCGTCCGAGTGCAAGTTAGTGAGAACTATCGACACGTTAGATCCCCTTTCATACGACTCCCCCATCCAATTAATCGACACAACCAAACACGCAGTCGACCGACTGATTGACCATCTCGCTCATTCACCTCGCCAGGTCATTACCACCGTTCTTCACATCCTTTCCCTGGCACATTCTCTACATCGGACGAATCACGGCTTTAAGATCGAGCAATTCACATCATCATCACATCGCATCAAATAAACATCTTCCCTCTCTTCATCCATCAAACATGGCATCCACCACAAAGGAAAAATCACCTCCCCCTCCTGCTGCTGGTGCGCAGGAGAAGGTAGAGGAGGTCAAAGACGAGAAGAAGCCTGCCGCTGCAGCTCCTGCAAAGGAGGAGGTCGAGCCGGAGACAGAAGAGGTATGTTTTGCTTTGTTGATGAAATCATCCAAATTGTTTCCCTTATGCTGACGGATTTTCTACTGCCCCTCCTGCCTACTTCTGTTGATCTCTGCCCAATTACAACCAATGCATATTTGCCCCCCCCGGATCGAAACCGAATCCAACTCGCTTACATCACATCGTCCCACGCATCCCCCCCACGCACCCCGATCACTAAATCCGCGATCACAGTCACAAGAAGATGTGATCGATATGGAAACATTCCAACAAATTATGGATATGGATGAAGAAGATGAGGACGGAGAAGAGGGCGAAGAGAAGCATGCTTTCTCGAAAGGCATCGTGTGGGGTTATTTCGAACAAGCGGAGAACACATTTGTTGAGATTGAGGATGCTCTGTAAGTTGAGGGCGTCCACCGAGTCTTTCCCGCAGCTGACGATGTTATGTCTCTTTCTTCAATCGCTCCGTCACATCTCTTCTCCTACGACCACGTCACATATGTCTCTTGTGTCAATTACTCTCATCTACCGCAACCACCTTTGCCGCTACCTCGAAACGACTCACAACCACACAGTGAACGGGAAGACTTGCAGAAACTTTCCGCCCTTGGTCATTTCCTCAAAGGCTCATCCGCCGCTCTCGGTATCATCCGAGTCCAAGCATCCTGCGAGAAGATGCAACATTACGGAAACTGTCGTGACGAGGAAGCTGGCGTTGATCTAAAACCTGCCGAGGCCTTGGACAGGATCAAGGATCTCTTGACGGCTTGCAAGAAAGATTACGAGGTGGCGAAGAACTGGATGAAGAAGCTTTACGAGGAGGATGATTAAGTGAATCTCAGAGAATCAAAGGATTTCGAACTGTATCGTCTATCGAGTGGTTTGGTCGTGAAGTGGATATTCTATTTCCTCTCGGGGGCATAGGCGGAGAACGAACCGCGGATACACATAGATACACGGTGTTGGCCGGTTTCCTCCCACACTAGCCCTTTCTGTTTCTTCTGCTTTCATCAATTTTACAACTCTCTCATTAATACCTTTCTGCTTTCCTTCCCCCCTTTTTCCCTACCCTGAAGACACTTGTAGCATGTTCGTTTCTGTTTTTCCCCAAACGCATAGGCGATGAGTTTCGAGTTATAGTATCATACCACGAGAAGTAGCTGTAGATATGTGTGTGGACGTAGAAGATGATGGTACATTACTTTGCATGAATGTAAACCCTGATCAATAGTCGCCTGGTTCTTCTTTCCCCATCACAGCTGATTCTTCCCCATCTATTCTCTCTTCCCATCCCCCTTGCACTCTTACAACACCTTGTTCTATCTGACTATTTCTCACCAATCTCTCACCTATATCCATTATACTTTCCGGCACGTCATCGAGATCCAAATCGTCATCATCTCCCCTCTCGCTGCCATCTCCACCTGCCGGTCTACTGACCGAAGGCAATCTCAATCTACCTTCTCGTAGAGCTTCTTCATAGGCCTCATGCGCTTCTTCGTCCTCCTCGTCTTCCTCAAACGGCGTATCCCGCGGCATGAATAACGGTGTCTGACTCATCCTCCTTCTACCACCACTTGAATGAGGTCCAGGTGTTGAGCTCTCTTCTCTCCCGAACGGTGTCACAGAAGGTGTAGCTGTACCTGTACCACCCCGTCTGGAGTTGGGGACGGCAGAAACAGATCGACTGGCATTACGCATATTCGGAGCGTGGACACTTGAAGATCGGCTACTACCACCATTCCGTCCGTCAAGAGCGACAGAGAGGGAGGTTGAGGAATAACGAGTCGCACCTGTCCCTTGTTTTGACCGTGATCGAGAGTACGAAGAAGCGATGGATGCGGATCGGGATGACAGACGAGATGAGGGTGGGGCGTACTGAGATGGTGGAAGTGGTGGGTATGGCTCGATGATCAGGACCAGTTGCACAGAGGAAGTGCCGAAGCCTGCAAAACATACTTACGTTAGTGCCTTACTTGGTGCGGAGCAGTGGTCAAATCACTCACCCTTGTACGCCACATCGACGTCTGGTTTCCAATCTTTGATATTTGTTTCTTCGACGGACTCCGTCACACCGCTATCATATTCCTCCGGCTCCGCCTTGACTTTTATTCCGTCATCCGCTACTGCTGCAGCCGTATCCGTATCCAATGCCTGGAGAGGAGGAGAGTCCCCTTCGTCTGGCGGACGAGCAGTAACGGACCGTGATCGTGTCCTGCTTCTTCGAGGGGTTTTCGCCGATCGTGATCGAGTGGAAGGAGATGCTGCTCTTCGTTTGGAAGGGGATTGCGATACTGGAGGTTCTGGAGGCGGCGGCGTAGGTGGTCGTAGGGAAAATGACTTTTGCTATGGTAAGACAGCAATGTCAGTACGGCACCGGCAAGAAACGTGATATCGGACATACTTTCAATAAGACGACTTCTGTCCGTGTGGTCGTTCGTAGGAAGTAACAGTATTGATACCCCTCTGAGCTGAGAGTGAGCATGACACCCTATACTTTCGCTGTATCACACACCTCCACGTTCCACATGAACCTTGTGTTTCTTCTCTGACCTCGCAGAGTAGAGCAGTTCCGACATTCTACTCGAAGACATCGATCAGTACATTGATTTCTATTGCAGAATACTAGTCCATTCACTTCGGCTGTAGCTCTGCGATTACCCGTTGTAGCACAGGGTCTTTCATCCAGTCGACCTGATACAGCTCAGAATATCAGTACAAGTTTCCTACTTCGGTCACTTCTGCTCACATGTCGTTCGTCGAGGTAGAGGAAGAGAGGTATGACGCGGTAATTTGAGACTCGTAGGTAGTAGGCGTTTCGCGTTGAGAACGACATGTTGTAGTTGAGGTCGTCTTCAATCGTCTAGTCGACAACACGATACGCTGTGCTCGTTCAGTACAGAAACACCAAAGTAGATGCATAGATACCCGAAGTCAACATCGATATAAGTACAGTCACTCACTCCTCCGTCATCGATGAGCAAGTGTCGACGTCATAACATACGAACCACGCGACGGTGGTGAGACGGGATCAAATAATCGCCCCGCTGACGAATCGCGACTGAACCTCTGCACTCATTTCCATCCATCCATGGCAATCTATCTACCTGTTCAGCTCATTTGATCTTCTACTTGATACGCTTAAACCCCACGTAATAGCACTACACTATGTCAGCACCATCATCAGACCCTCCTCCCCCTCCTCAGCCCACCGTCGGAGACAACAAACCCGAAGGGTCGACTACATCAGGGAACGCAGAGACCGCTCCTGCAGCTGCTACCGCTACCGCTACCGATGCCCCAACAGAGGATGTCAAGATGGATGAGCCTAAAGAAGATACGTTGGAGGATATCCCAGAGGGAGTGTTGAGTGTGAGCTACATTCACTCGCTTCGGCCATGATGAACGAAAGCTGATGCGCAATTGGCTTATGCCCTTGCAGTCGGACGTTGCAGAGATCAAGATGCAGACCAGGATGATTGACAATGAGATCAAGATGATGAGACAAGAGAGTTTACGACTTGCCCATGAGCGGGAACAGATGGTAGAGAAGATCGGGGACAACACGACGAAGATCAAGCAGAACAAGGTCCTGCCGTATCTCGTGTCGAAGGTTGTCGAGGTGAGCAAGCGGAACTTTCCCATACCACTATCAGGAGCGACTTGCTGACCCATTCCCCCCCTTCATAGATCCTCGATGTTGATTCGGAGGAACAAGAAGGTGCAACACATAACGAGCAGTCTGCGAAGAAGTCCAAATGTGCCGTCATCAAGACTTCCACGCGACAGGTGAGCCTCGTTGAACTTGATATATCATCAACCGGCGACTGATCATCATTGCCCGCTTGGACAGACTGTCTTCCTTCCTATCATCGGCTTAGTCCCTCATGAGCAATTACGTCCTGGAGATTTGATCGGTGTCAACAAAGACTCTTACTTGATCCTCGACAAGCTGCCAGCTGGTAAGTGGCTATGGAGTCCCCTGGCCTGTGGTCCACGGCTGACGATTCACCTTAGAGTACGACGCGCGAGTCAAGGCGATGGAAGTGGACGAGAGACCGACAGAGACCTACACCGACATTGGTGGTTTGGACAAGCAGATCGAAGAGCTCGTAGAGGCTATGTGAGTGTCAGTTGGTCGAACCTCGGATGTGAGCTGACCTCTATACAGCGTACTCCCCATGCAACAAGCGGACAAGTTCAAGACTCTCGGTATCACACCACCAAAAGGTTGCTTGATGTATGGCCCTCCTGGTAAGTTAGTCCCTTCGTCGATGAGAACGCCAGAACTGACCTTTAAATCTAGGTACCGGTAAAACCCTTCTTGCTCGAGCTTGTGCTGCTCAAACCAACGCTTGTTACCTCAAACTCGCTGGTCCAGCATTAGTTCAGGTATGTCGCCCTCATCTTTGCTCGCCTACCAACACTGACAATTCCTTTAGATGTACATCGGTGACGGTGCCAAGCTCGTTCGTGATGCCTTTGAGTTAGCAAAGGAGAAAGCGCCCGCAATCATCTTCATCGACGAGTTGGACGCCATCGGAACAAAACGATTCGACAGTGACAAGTCAGGTGATAGAGAAGTCCAGCGAACAATGTTGGAATTGCTCAATCAGCTTGATGGTTTCTCCAGTGACAGCAGAATCAAAGTGAGCCGTTTTCCTATGAGAAGAGAAGCCGGTGTTGATCACTCTCTTGCCTATAGGTCATCGCCGCAACCAACCGAATCGATATCCTTGACCCCGCCCTTCTTCGATCAGGTCGATTGGACCGAAAGATCGAGTTCCCTTTGCCCAACGAGTCTGCTCGAGAGCATATCCTGCAGATCCACGCGAGGAAGCTCAACCACCACGGTGTGAAGTGAGTAATCAATAATTGGCCCTTACAGACAAAGCAGCTTACTCAATCCCGCTTAGCTTTGAGGAGTTGGCGCGATCGACCGAGGACATGAACGGTGCTCAACTCAAGGCTGTCTGTGTGGAGGCGGGCATGGTGGGTGCTTGAGCTGTTCTATTCGGTGACTATGCTGACTCTTAATGCAGTTGGCTTTGAGACAAAACGCCACGCAATTGACACACGAACACTTCCACGGGTGAGTGAGGAAAACCTGACATACGGAGGACAATACTAATTCCGTTCCCTTCACAGAGGTATTCTCGAAGTCCAGGCGCGAAAAGCGAAAGAGCACCACGTAAGTTGTTTCTCCACTGACCAAGTAGACTCGATGCTGACGTTTGATGTATAGTACTTTGCATGATCACGTTAATGATGGTAGATATGAGTTTGAGCTGTGTCCAGCATCTGTAGATGTATATCATGAATGTTTTGCAGTGTACATTGCAATGTTGTGATTAGATAGCACTCTGGTGGATGATCAGAACCTCGTTCCTGAAATGCCGCTTCGTCGCGCCTACTGCCGAATAGGCATAACATTGCGAATAGCGAGCGAGCGGCTCTGAAAGTGGTCTACCCTTGCTCTTTCAACTTGGAACACCCCTTGAAAGCTTCAAGTATCCCGAGGCACATCAGAGCCGCTCCTACTCAATCAAAATCCACTCGCTACGGGATAAATCCTTGCGATGACCGACTTACCACCCCTTGCTGCGATCTTCCTCACCCACTTTGACGATATCAAAGGTCAATCTGTTGTCTTCTACGCTTCACTTCCAGGTGAGTATACACGCAATGCGCAACGCAATGCCAGAGATCTCCGATATGATTCTCGGACCTGGATCAAAAAGCTGATCATCTTTGCTGTCGCACATAGACCTCCCCGCCAAGACGATCGAACATACGACCCTCCCGTCCGGACTGCATGTCCTCGATTCGGACCTTGTCTTATTTACGCATCATGATCTGCCGGGTGCAGGTGTGTTCAGGAGTCGATTGAGCGATGAGGGTACGAGAGGGAGGAGGATGGGGACTTTGGGTGTTGTGCTTGGTGAGTATAGGGCGAGTCTCGACACTTCCGTTTCGCGTGGCCTTTGTCGTGCTACTCGTTCTCGTGCGCAACGAGCACGCAAACCGTCGCCACGAACAGACCTGTCTCATCGTGTCACTCATATCATATTTGTGAAGCTTACAAAGGACTATCGCAGCACCTCCATCTGTCCCTTCGGATCTTTTCGCTCTTCACTCCCCTCTAGCAGAACTATTCGACCAACTTGAAGCGCTTGAATCATCACCGTTTGCACCTTCATCTTCTACCAATCCTTCTTCCGCTGTATCGCTCCTTGCGAAAACATGGCATGATCATCGTGCGGACTCGAAAGCTGGGTCGACGAAAGTAAAGTCGACATCTTCGTCTGCTTCAGGGGAAGAGGCTAGAAGGATGGTGGAGGGGTTGATTTCGGGACGAGGAGGAATGGGAAGTTTACCTGTCAGTTTAGAGTACTGTCGTATAATCACCACGAGCTTGAGCTGATTCTGGATTCGTTGCTATAGATCGAACATCCCGTGGCGTACCTCCCTTCGCTATTGGGTGTACTGGGTCCTTCGATTGTACCGATTTACAAAGCAGCTTTGTCCGGACAACGTATCGTAAGTGAAAGATCTCATATGCCTCTGTCCTCTTCACGGCACTGGACATGACGATCATGGATGACCGATCGCCGACTCCATTTCCGTAGCTATTGTATAGCACGCCACCTTTACTCCCACTCGCCGCTTTCGCATGGTGTATATGGGCAATGTCTCTCCCTCCTTCATCTGCTCATGATGCGGAGACTTCCGTCTGGCTGGGCAATGTGGGCTTGATGGATCTGATAGAGGTGAAAGATCGGAAAGGCGGTTGGATAGCCAGTGCGTATCACCACCTTTCATCCTCCAAACGGGATGGATATTATCCCGGCTAGCTGTGCGAGGGATCGAAAGAGAAATCGACTAATGCCTTGATTTTGGGTCGATTTTGCAGCCACATCCGATGCGATTTACCGATCTCATCACAATGTATACGACGTGTTCATCGACCTCTCTTCCATCCCTCTATCATCATTCACCGACCCTCATCTTCACCAGACTCCTGAATTACCGACCAGTATACCCACCCCTCGAATCTTATCGACGTACAACCAACCTCCCACCCCCATAACATACTCTTTTGCCGACCTACCCCTCTATCGTTCTTTGCTGTTACTCTCTTCGTCACCACCTACTGTCCATGCTGGAATAAGCAAGACGGGCGGATGGTGGTTATTGGCTTTCGAGCTGATCGAACGTGCATGGAAACTGTGCGTGGGAGTCTGCGAATTCGCAGTAGGTCGCGGAGGAGGACAAGTCCATTTGGAAGATGGAGAAGAAGATGCGAGATTGTTAGATGATACAGTCGATCTGGATTTGGATAATGGGATCATCACTTCCCTCGAAGAAGCAGAAGCGGAAGCGGAAGCAGAGGGAGAAGAAGAGGATGAAGCTGTAAGAAGAGGAAGATTGATATTGAGACAATTCCAACATAATACCTTTCATCTAAATCATCAACTACGATCAACTATCAACTCTCGACCACGATCAAGAACGAATGGTCAAGTCACTTCTTCGGCGAGTTCACCGCTCACCAACACGGAATTGAGGTATCTAGTTGGGAGTAAGTGGTTTGGAGGAGGGGGTGTAGGACCGGAAGGACGATTCTGGCAGGATATCGCAAGAGTCTGGGGAGTCACCGTTGCTACGGAAGACAATTAGTCGCAGATCGTCGATGAGATGACCAGCAGCAACACCCGAATTTGTACATGTACATTGTCAAACAACGGGATGTACAATACATGAACTAGAGCAACGCTCCATGTGATGCATATATTCCATGCAATAAATCTCTCCCATGCGACTGCCCTCCTCACTGCCTCTGGTCTATAATACTGTTATACTCAGCCTTGCTGATTCGCCAAGGTACACCCGAATTACTATAGAACTCTTCCGGATCCTCGTCCTGTTACACATCATGCGGTGTCAGCCACCGATCCTGTTTATTGACTGCTCAACGACGCCACTCACCGCATCTAGGTTCAAGATCGTTCCGATCTGTTGTAATCTTGTGAACTTGTCTCGTGCACCACCGAACGAGGTTTGCGATGACAAGTAATTGGCGATCGCTCGTACATCACGATCGTATCGAATCGCTCCGAGCTGCGACAGAAAGCGAGGTCCGTTTCAGCGTGAGTCGTAACAATGACAGCATGACCCACCTCGGTGAACCTCATGCCTAGGATCATCTTCTCCCACGGTCGGACCAAAGCCTCGACAGTCATATTGAAAAAAGATTGGTAATTGTGATCAGTTAGGGATTCCTACAAGACCATCCTGTCAGTACCAGTCGTGTTGTGACTATATGGCCCGATGCCACTCACCCTGTAACCATCCACTAGACCCTCCCATGACCTGATAAACCTCTTTCGCACAAGATCTGTCTCTTCCGCTTCGGCGAAACTCTCCTCGTCCAAAAGGTACGTCACGTCCTTGTAACAATCATCCAAAAGGCCTCGTAATCGTGGTTTCGTTAGTTGATTGAACAGTTGTTCGATCCCGGTCTGTGTCGTCAGGTTTTCCTATCAGCAGGATTTCACCCCCAGACGCAGCAGATGTAACGCACCTTGCAAGCCGATCGGAATCGATTAGATATCTCTCTCAAACTTTCCAACTCATCTCGGACCAGCTTGATCTCGCTTTCCAAGAACACTTGAGGCAGACTACCGAAAATCTCGTCGAGTAGACGTTCCATGTAGTCCGCAGAAACGTCAAGATCATTGAGGTGGATCTACATCAAGTCATGTCAGCCAATGGCCGCACTTCGTCGGCAGAGACGACTCACAATGAAAGCTTCCCGTTGATCTTTCTCTCGCTTGTCTTTGTCCGCGCCTCTATCTTGTCCACTCGTTGTGTATCCTGCATAAACACTGTCCATTTTCTTCTTGATGACGCCGGTATAATCCCGCTCGATCACCTCGGCTATTCTATGTCGCATTGAGTTGAGCGTGGCTAGTGATCCACAGGATAACAATCGATGAAGGACAAGCTTCAACAGATAGAAAGTGTCATCGAGGATAGATGACAAATGTGGTTTGGAGCTCGTATCGGGCGAGTCCAGTCGATGTGCCTGAAAGCGAAGCTGGTCAGTTGGGGACACACGGGGCAGAACGTGGGACTTACCTTTTCAATACTCATTCGCAGGAACCACAGCTCCAGTGGTTCGTAGTACACCTTCAGCAGATTCTCAATCGCCCTCTGACTTCCCGACTTTTCCAGAACATCCATCTCATCTCTACCCTGATCTTGGTCTTGTTCAGCCTCTATATCTCCGTCGGTCTCGGGAACATCCTCCTCCTATGCAAAAGTCAGTATGTGTCTCTTCGCGTGAGCAAACCACTCACAGCTATTCGACTCCAAACGAATCTTCTGAACAGTGCCCATCTTCCTCCTAAGGCGACCAGCTCTCCAAGTACCCGATCGACATCTCTGGGGTCGGGTCCGGTCGCCTCTTCTTCCATAGGAGGTGCCGGCGTGGGAGTTTGTGTGCCCTTCTTTCCTCCTTGGGCATATGATTGAAGCAACGTTGAGGCGGATGAGAGGTTTGGCAGGGCAGCTGTCGTCGTATTAGCAAGCGATGAGAGGGAGAGTTGATTGCCAGCTGGATTGACGAGAGAGGCGAATAGTGGTGGAAGAAGAGCAGGATTGCCGAGCAAAGGGAATCGTGATTGTTTCGTATCAGATATCTGAGGTCGTATTAGAAAGCAGTTCGCTTGTCCAACGACAGTACACTCACTAAACGACCGACCCGTCGTTCCTCTTCCCACCCTTCTACCAAATTGCGCACAACCCTATCACTCTCTCCAACTAGTCTACCTACAACTGTGCGCATTCTGCCATAGCCATAGTACTTGTCCACGACAGGTTGATGTTGATCAATGATATGAGCGATCGACTCGAGCAAGTTCGTCAACGACGTAAGATAGTATAACGGTGAAGAAGCTAGCAAGTCAGCTCATGTTTTGCCCTGGGCGAACTCACGCTTTCCGGCGGTAGCACTTCTACCCTTGACCAGACCGACAACAAAGTCTCCATACGCTTCCAGTCCTTCGTCTTCCGCACCAATTCCAGGCCAAAGTCGGAAGAAGCGGCTCACGTTCTGTTCGTCTTTCCGTTCAGCGGCTGCGTTGAACTCGGTACGGAATGTGTACAGCAGCGCATCTCGCAGTTCTTCCAAGGTTTGTGTGGGGGGCAGAGGGAATTGAGGTGTGGGCTAGAAAGTCGACGATTTAGCACGCTACATGGTCAGCAACCTCAGGACACTCACCACTACTCCCCCTGCAAAGTCCCCTTCTATGACCTCCTTCCTGACGTTCATAGCTCGTCGACATGCACGTGACGCTGACTCCCAGTCTTCTTTTGAGATAGCATTCGATAATGTTTGTAGCGCGTTCTGCGGCGGTGTCAGCTAAAATTCAGGTTGACGGAAAGAGCAGCTCACCTTGAGCTCGAGAACTTCCGTAACGATATCGGTTGCTTCTCTTACTCGTCCCACCTCCTCATCCAGCCGTCTCACTTTCCCTCCTACACGTTCACTGGTCTCCCAGACTCTTCTCACTCTCTCCACCAGCCCATCATCTTCTTCCTCATACAGATCATGTCCGTTGGGTTGTAATCCTATCCCTCTCGGTTGACCAACTCCAAAAAGAGCATTACCCCTCGAACCGTCAACTTGACTGGCAAGCTTCTCGACCTCCGTCCCTAAGTCCTTGAGATGACCGAGAGCACCGTCAATTTGAGCGCGGTCCGCTACGAGCGCATTGAGGGAGAGTGAGAGCTCGGCTTCGCGTCGTGTGAGGAGGGCAAGTTGGGCGGTGATCTGGTCAGGATGCGTGATCGCTCGAGGATCGAGGAGAGTCGGTGATGGTGGTCGCGTGGGCAGCGGCGTGGGCTGGGAGGAGGATGCCACTGACTGCATTGGGGGTGAGGAATGGTTTCGGAAGCAGGAATTTACTGGGTAGTAAGTCAGTAGTGTAGCAATGAAACCCGTAATGTAAAGCAACTGTAGCACAGTGAGCTGTCGAGCGTGTCGAGCTACGGTCGGACCACGTGGAACAGATCAACTCATAGATGCCTTTTGTAATGGTGATGCTAATCAATTAGGATGTATTTCGTAATACGGCTGTGTTATCTCCACGTGCGATGAGCGTGACGTCAAGTAAATCAAATGATTGTTGTTGTTGTTGTCGAGAGCTTGACTGACCATGCTAGACAAGTCGTCAGAAACACGCGCAACAGGTTGATCTCAAGACACTTCAGATCACCAACCCCGAAAGCACATTAACCCCTATCGCTTCTCGTAACCCCAGGGTGATATGCTTCGTTGGCGGCTTTGAACGTTACCTTAACCTGTTTGAAAAGGTCGCGACCTCGCGTTTGTCTTTCACACGGCAATCACAGCGATAACCGGTTGTATTGAGTCACCTCGAATCCATTTGTGGCCGGCACATATTTCTCTTCCTTACATCTTTCAGAATCTCCGCAAGGCAAGATGACGCCATTTGTATTCCTCTAGCATGGCATCGAAGGCATCCACTATGGTAGCATCACCAGAGCAGGCCTCACCGTTGCCGCCAGCTCCTTCCTCGCGCTCTCCATCCCCTGTCAAACCCCTCCCTGCGGATCCCTTCCCACCCCGCTCCTCTCTACCACCGCCCTCACCAAGAAAGAATGCTCTTGGACTTCCTCCAACGTACCTCCGGCATCTCCGGCGACTCTTGCATCAATGGCTAGAACAGCAAACTCAGAAGGAGGAAGACGGTCTACCACTTCCGAGAGAAGGTTCGGATGGTGAGACAAAACCTTTGTGGTCTGAGAAGAGGATACAGGAACTCGAAAACGCTGTTTGGAATGGAATTGTGATACCGCAACTCGGCAAGGAGAAAAGGCGTGGTAGAAATCTGTTGGAATTGGACTGGTCTGATTGGATCAAGAAAGCCGAGAAGAGGAAGAAGGTTTGGAAAGCGGAATTGCTCCAGCAAGGTCGAGCAGAGGGCTCAAGCCCGGAGCGGGAAGATAGGAGAAGGAAGACTAAGAATACGCTTCCACCCTCGGACCCCAGACACTCCACCAAAGCCACAGCCACCGATACCGATATCCCCGCTGCCAAGAGCCGCTTGACGGTACCTTCCACCCCAATTCTTCGCCCCACACAGTCAGGCTCTTACACTCCATCACGGTCTAGCACGAGATCTTCATCTATGTCTTCCTTCGATTCATCGAATAGACGCCAGGAAGGCAGAGTCGCACCAAAGGAGACGTGGAGAGACCAAGACGACGAGGCGGACCAACAGAAGGAATGGTGGCAAATCATCACTTCGCTGAAAGGTTTCGAGAAGCTGTCCCTGTCGACCAAGGATGAGTGGGAGCTGATAGATGGTGGGTAAAGCTTGGAACCATGTCAATAGCCTGACTGACTGATATTGTGGGCCAGATGATCTTCCAAAAATTGGCACCGTTCCTCGTGATCTTCCTGGTGCTTTTCCTCAGATATCGAACCTCGACTATCTCCGTCGGTCGGAAGATCGTTATCGTTCGACTGCATCCTCCTCACAAAGTCAATTCTCAGAGTTAGGTCTTCCCGTACCATCGCCGAAACCGTTCATCTCCCCCATCGTCGACTGTGATATGGTCAAACCTGTCTTCTGTCTACACTTTCCTTCCCCACCTTCACGCAGAAGTGGCAGTCAAAGTACCCTGCGACTGCGAAGAAACGATTCACTCGGAGCGTCTTCCACAGGCAGCATCGGGTCCACCAGCGGGAAGAAGTGGTGGGGAGGATCTGGTGGTCGTTGGAGCGAGATGACGGCCGGTCCGGACCATGAGGAAGAAGTGATACCAGAAGTTAGCTTCGTGGAGGGACGATTCGTGCCCCCAACATTTTATTCGTACGACTCCCAATCGACCAGGAAGGGCCTATACAAAGCGGCAGTACGGAAGCGGAAAAGTGTCCGTGACGCATTTCAAAGATCGCCAGCGCCGTCAATGGATGATACAGCCATAGCGAGCGATTCCGAAGTGGACGAGTCGCTGGACGATCCCAAGTTGTCGTCATCTTCTGAAGCGTTACACGGCTCTAGGATCCAGAACAAGGGCTCGTTGAGCGCAGTGATAGCGGGAGCGGATAACGATATTCCGGTCGATGCGGTGGCAAATGGTACTTTGGGAATTGTGGGTGGAACAGTTGTGATAAAGGGTGTGACGAGGGTCGTGGAACGGCAGTCCCTGGAGGGAGTTCTCAGGCTTATGGTGAGGAATGGTATTGCATGATTCGGATACCTTGCTCACACATTCCTCAGCTCTACACCATCCAAATTATGATGATGGAACTGGATCTCCTGGACGCCTTTGGGGTACCTCGAGAGCCTGACGATCCTCCAGTACCGTCGAAACATACCTTCGATGGTGCATATGAGTCACGGTCTCAAACAAAACCGCGTCAATCGACAGACTTGGTGCGGAAGGGCTCTCTGAAAGACCGGAAAGATAAGACCAAGGGCTTCCTGCAGAAATTGGGCAAGGAATCGAAATTGGTGTGGGAGGGGTTATTGGGAAGGAGGCGTTTATCTCAATCGCAAGATCATCCGCACAGCACTCTCGAGCCCGATTACGAAGTCACTTTGATGACTGCTGCTGAATTGGGTCTGGAATCGAAAGAGGCCGCATTACCCAGCTCCACCAAGCTTGCGAGTGGGACGCCTGTCCACGAAACGAGACCTTCACATCCAACGGAACGGTATCTGCAGGTTTTATCACGGCTGGCGTCTTTGGGACATTCTACGACGCCGGGCTTGATCCTGCCCATGCCTCCGCTTCTTCTGCGCATGAAAGAAGAGGATCGTATTAGGCAAGAGAAGGCAAAGCAAGAGATCAGCAACGATAAACTCGAAACTCCAGATAGCCTTCCCCAATCAGCTGTATCCGCTACGCTAACTCCAGGTCATGCGCTCGATCCACTGAAAGGTCGAGCACTGGGATACCGTTTGGGAGGCGATGTTCGCGCTGGACTCGGTGCACTGACTAGTGGCTTGAACACCTTCAGTGGATGGATCCGACTACAACGGTTGGAAACCCTATATTGCGTTGGTCTGGATAACGGAGTATTCGAGAACGGAAATCGGGATCTGAATATCTGTCATAAGCCGAAACCTCAAACATTCGTGTTCTGGGACGAAGAGGGAGATCAGTCGATTGAAGAGTTTGTGCGGGATCTGACTGAAGACGTGGGAGAAGAAGGTATCATCTGTCCTAGATCAGGATGTACAGCATCTGAGACGGAACATGTCAGGTGGTGGATTCATGCTGGGAAGAAAGTGGGGATGAAAATAGAAATCATAGATGGAGATGGTGCAGCGGGAACAGAGGTATGGGTGAAATGTAAGCAATGCGGCAAGACGAATGAACCAAGGTTCTTGGGCGATGGTGCTACGTGAGTAAGATGTTTCTGTCGCAATACGTATCAAGCTGACTAAACCCATCAGAGCCTATTCCTGGGGAAAGTTGCTCGAGTTGTAAGTCGATTTCACTCTCTGGTGAGATCCTGTCTTGACTCGACTGATCCCCCTCAAACAGGTTGCTTTATACCAACGTCCTGCGACCTGCAGACCTGTGCAGCCATGCTTCTGCTGCCGATAATATAATCCACCACATTCGCACCGAAAGAATGGTTCTATCACTCTCAGCCGAAGATATCCCGGTGTTGGATACACGCCTACCGAAATTGCAAGTGGGACCCAACGTACCTAAACGCAAGTCAGGGACAGAATCGATTACACAAGCAATGGAAGGCGTGACACGAATGACCGCAAAGGCAGAAAGGATAGAGGGTGTTAGGAAGGACATAGAAGACTTCTACTCGAGTCTGACTGATCGTCTAGCAGTACTTGTGAGCCATGTCCTTGAATGTCGGCAACAGACTTGATGACGCTTTGTTGCGGCAGATCAATCGAACCAAGGAACTGTCGTTAGAAACGCCTGAGAAGACTCTCACATCGACAGAGAGATATACACATGTGTTAACATTGGAAACATTATCAGCAGAGCTTCAGTTGGCGAAATCGGCGTTGCTCGAAAAGCTGTCGACGACTTCCTCGAGCCAATTGAATGATGTACGAAGACAGCTCGCTCAGCATATACATATGGCAGAAACCAAGATTGCTGTATGGCAGAAAGCGCACAATCTTGAAGGGGCCTTAGATGAGACTCCACTAGCAATCCCAGAATACGCGGACGGTCGGAAAGTGCATGCTCTACCAGGTAGCTCGATCCTGGTTAGGGAGGATGAGCCGAGCTCTCTTATCGCTTACACGCTTTCGTGAGTAAAGTCGTTCTCGAAGTCTTCAAATACTGACCAAACTTACGCAATAGCTCGTTGAGCTATTTCACTGAGCTCACGCATACAACCAAGACCTCGACCGCGGATGATAGCACGGCGGCTGTCCAAGGCGACGGAATGACTACGAAGAAACTAGAAGGTGGTGCGGACGGAAGCGGGATTGACACATGGAGTGTGAGAGTTAGGCGTCTCGACTCGCCTCGTGACTTGCTCAGCCTTCGAACTCTCAAAACGAAGAAAAGCGATGCTGCCATGCCTCCTGCCAGCAAGCTTGCTTTGTCGCTCACGCCCAAGGCACCTTCAACTGAATTGTCTCTCGAGCAAGTGGAAGGAAATATGAGTTCGACGGCGACCATAGGGCCGGCTGGTTTGGATCAGAAACCTGCCTCGGTGCACGAACCAGACAGCGCAACAACGTCATCATTCAAATCCCCGCCAATGACGGTGAGGAGGGTCACAAATGAGTCAATCTCGTCTCCGACGCCACCTAGTGCCTTCCGACCAGTCCGAAGCGTTTCTAGTACAGCTCTACCCACACCTGCCATAACATCTGCGTCATCTGTCGACGCGCCTCTCTCGAAGGAAGGATGGGGTTCTGTCACTTCTACTTTCAGCAACTCATTCAATCAACTCCTCAAGCTCGGTACTGACGTTGGCGAGACTCTTGGTTCGATCCGCGTCAAAGGTACCGAACGTTCGTCGTTATCGAGACTCATCGGACCACTCAATCTCATCACGCCGACGGACACAAACGCTTCCCCACTGGACAATCGTCCTCATATCGAATTTAGGTACACGGTAGGTAACAAGCTCAAAATGAGCTGCACAGTGTACTACGCGACCGCCTTCGACATGCTGCGAAGACGTTGTGCGATCGACAAGAGTGTGATTACGAGTTTGGCGAGGGCGGACGTTTGGGACGCTCAAGGAGGAAAGAGTAAGGCAAGCTTCTTCATGACCCAAGACGAAAGGTACATCGTCAAGGAGCTGGTCAGTAAATGGCATGTCAGTGACACGTGAGTAGACCATCACGCCCCGAAGCAAGAAAGTGGAAGTGGCAGGACTGATGGAGCGTTTCGGACAGGCATGCGCTGTTGGAGATTGCACCAGCCTACTTCGAGCATCTTGCTGGGACTCACAATAAGGCCACGTCTTTAGCTAAGATCGTAGGCTTCTATAATGGTGAGCGCCTACGCCCCTGATGTACAGAAGATCCGCTGATAATATAGATGCGCATCCAGTACGAATCGATGATGTGCAGAATGGTGCTCGGAAACAATTAGATCTGCTCGTTATGGAAAACCTGTTCTACAAGCAGACCGTCTCGAAAACGTTTGACTTGAAAGGTATTGGTGAGTTGCCCGTCAGCATCACCTTCGGAAACCAAATGTCCGGCTCTAATGTAATTGGGACAGAAAGCAGGAAGGTCTCGAAAGCCAAAAGTGATGGTGATGAGAAGACGGAGGCTGCGATTGGTTCCGGAACCTTGTTTGATGGCGATTGGCTTGAAAGGATGCAGAAGGGATTGGTGTTGCTACAGCCTCGTGAGTTGCTCCTACGAGGGCACATTCGTCATAGAAGCGAATGCCTAGAAATCACAATGGTTTCGTGTACTGATGCTCACTTGACGGGCATAGACGCGAAACGTATTCTCCTGGAAGCGGTCTCGCTCGATACTCGTTTCCTATCTTCACAATCGATTATGGACTATTCTCTCCTACTTGGTCTTGACGAAACGCGCAAAGAAGTGGTTGCGGGACTGGTCGACGCGATTGGGAGTTACAATCTGTTCAAAACGATAGAAAGTAGAGGGAAGATGGTCATTAATAGAGGAGGGGAAGTTACAGTCGTGAGTGTAACCTCCTCCTTCAAAGCTTGTTCCAGCTGAATGAGAATTCGTGGCTTTGCAGATACCACCTGATCAGTATCGTCAGAGGTTTGAGACTGCGATTAGACAGTATTTCCTCGTGCGTATATCGTGTAATACTTGAAATCGGTCAATCTGCCATTGCAATGCAGCTGACATGAAGTACGTATAGGCATGTCCCGACAAATGGTCGAAGACATCTCGACGAGATGGCGCGGGGGGGAGACAGGGTGTACCATCTATTCTGTAGCGGCAGGGAGTGGATGTACTTACTTGATGGTGTGTCTGCAACTATAACGAGCCACTTGTAGAGTTAATGATCAGTTGTACAAACATGTATACTGTACGACAGTCGACGACGAATATCACCAAAGGTCCAAGATGGTGCCACATTCCTACACATCACCCGTTCCACTGATTCAGCTCAACAACGGAGCGAGCGTACTATACGAAGAAGGAGAAGGGTCTCAACCTTACTGAATCCACCCTGAACGTATCTCTTGCTCCGTTTCATCCGAGACTTTTCTCTCCTACATCCACCCCGCACGTCCCGATCACCGATCACAAGAGGTCAAAGCGAGGCCAAAGGAGGTCCGTGCGCGATCTGTGCACCCTGAGTTTTCTATTTATATCTACGGCCATAGAACCTAGAAAACGCCGCATCCCGTCTGATCTGCGCAGCTAAGCTGGGTATCGCTCGGTTAGTACCAAGGTGGGGGACCACTTGGGAATCCCGGGTGCTGTAGTTTTTGTAATCTTTTTGCATTGAGGTAGAGAGAGATGAATGCAATGTGTGTGTTCTTTTTGGGATTTTTTGCATTGAGGTAGAGAGAGATGAATGCAATGTGTGTGTTCTTTTTGGGATGAAATGTTTGATTTGTGTAAGTGGGACGTGAAGGATAGGGGTGAGGACGATGAAGGTTGATTGATGAGGAGGAAAGGGGGAACGAGTTTTCTCCGATACGTTTCAGACTCGATCACTCGATGTGATATTTACCGATGCGCAGTGATTTGAGAGAGTGGCAGTAGCATCTCGTGATTCTTGTAAGCTATCATCCTGTGTTCGCTTCTGCGTCACAATGAAAGTCTTTGCAGTGCATCAGAGGAGGTAGAAATACCATTGGAGCCGAACGATGCTGGGTATGCAGCTACAGTCTCGTGCAAACGTGTATGCTGATCCCTGCGGGACATGTAATAGAAGATCAGTCCGTTCTTCCCCATTTTCGGGTATTGTCTGATGTGTGTATTCCGCCTCGTGTTTGCCTCGAACTGTTTCATGTTCCCCAAGGTGATCAATTACCGCTTGCTCGCTGAGAGAGAATAGTTTGAAAAGCCGAAATGCTTCGTTGTACTTCTGTTGCTTCGCCGACGCCGAGCTTCTGCTTCTGCGTCTACTTCTGCTTCGAATTCTGCGCCACTCATTACGATACGATACTCACACACACATGATACTCCAGACACATATGAGTGGCTCTGACATATAAGCTCGACAGCATATATGTACAGTAACTCCAGACGTACTTTGGTTCTTGCCACCCGCATTACAAATCGCAATAACACCGATACCGACGACATCTGCTGACACGATGACAGCTTTTGTCGCTCCTCGACCAGTCCCATGGTACAAATCTCGACTCCGTTTCCAACGTCACGATGCAAAATCGGTTGATCTCTGTTCTTTGGCAAAACGAATCGAGCAAGTCAGTCTCGTCGCGAGCCCTCGAAACTCTCGATACTTGCAGTTTGAGTCTCAAGGCCTTATATCGTGTCCCGAACCAGAACCGGAACCTGAGCCGTCGCCCGAGCCTTCGCGATCTCCATCGCCAGACCGGACTCCGTCCCCCTCTTTCGAGTGGGATACCGATAGTGACACGGACCATGAAGACTTGCCTACGAGCACTCGTGACAAGATCATCAGTCAAGTGACCAAGGAGTCTCATTCCGTCATGTCGAGGCACACTAGCGGGGAAGATTCAGATCACATTCTGGCAAAGGACGTTGTGAGCCGAGATGGACTAAACGATTTCTCGAAGAACAATCTCAATCATGCCACTCATCTCGCTCTGCATTTTCTCGTTCCAGATCAATCATCATCTCCGTCACCGCCACCTATCCCATGGATCATCATCACTCCGTCTCCATCGCCTTCTCCTTCACCAACGCCATCACCAACACCATCTCCAGAGTCGGACTCTATCAAGAGCAATGACAAATCCTCCTACGAGCCATACGACGATCAAAAGACGTCGAACATTCTCGTCGGATCAGCCAAGCAGACTGCGCGTCCCAGACCTGACACACCGTATCCCCGTTCGCCTTCACCATCACCCTCGCCTCCATCTTCTCCTGCCCCCTCACCATCTCCATCCCCTACATCTTCCTCTTCCTCCTCCCGTACTCCTACGCCAGCTCCGACCACGGGAGGCGATTTCGAGCCCGAGGTGTTCGAGCACCTGTACTTCAAGCCCAAACACATTTTTTCCAGCTGGCAATGTCCGACGATGATTCCGAATTTACGTCGAATGTGTTCTGTCCACAAAGCGACTGATGAGAGCTGGAAAGATCGTTTTGAGATTGGTTCACCTCAGTCCGAGTCCACAACCGTGCAAGAGTGGGTATGAGGAGAATGACGTTATGATCCCTCGGTGGATACCTCGCCGTGTGCATCCTTTGAGAATGACCTAGTCTTTTTCCCTTAGTCGAAGAACTGGTTTGTGCCGTACGTACAGAGCTGGGCTCGATCATTCCTGGTTTTATGCATGTTTGTCGAGGTAGAGTGGTGTATGCGCACACGCTACTTAGTTTGAAAAGTCCACTTTCTCAATTCACTGAACAGGGCCTGATGATCCCCGATCATTCCGTCGAAACAGGGTTACCCCTGATCGCCAACATGCTCACTTACCATGTCTCGTTGTCTTCCTTGTCGCCGGCAACTTACGGGTTTGCCTATGCATCGCAGTATTATAAAGATAAGGGTTGGAACTGTCCAATCGGATCGTGAGAAATGACGATCATAGCGTAACTTATCGTCGTTCAAAAACCTTTGGTGGTGGCGCTTGATTTTGAGGTCGGACGATCGTCAATGGCCTCTAGTTTACCGTTTCATCATTTCTCAACTGAAGAATAATTGATAAGCAAATACCTAGTCATTGTACTTATATATTCGATGCATTAGAGCTACTTTGGGAATCGACCCGTGCCATCTTCGTATTCCTCTCGCTCCTCACTCAAAGTCGAAAATGCCAATCGCCATATCCACCCATTCTGAGCCCCTTGCCAAAGAGATGGCGCTCACGCTCAAACCCTCCCAACCGAAAGCTCAAGCTGAAACTCCGCGTCGCGAGCCATCATTCTACCAAGCGGCATATACGGCTTCGATGTCGTATCTCCTCACTATCAGAGCCGACCTCATCACCAAATACGGTTTTCGAGAGATTGGCATGATCGATGAAGTGGTGAGTGGCACTCTTACGGAACTGGTCCTTCCTTTCCTGAGTTTGCGTCCCATCAGTCATCTATGTTTGGCGACGAATGGGTTGTTGACTCCGAACTCATTAACAGATGTCCCGTCCTTTCATCCATCATGCTGCCCTAGTCGACTCCGACGAGACCCACCACCACCATTCGGAACCCAATGCACAGCCAATGATTATCAATCTTATCTATACTCCGCCCGACTCCAACGTGACAAACCGCGAAACGACAATCCATCTCATTCAACTTCCTTATGACATCTCCTCTTTGGTTCGTTCGACTCACAGAGATGACACGATCGGCCATGGATCAATCTCGATCGAATCGTTCGCGACGTTGCTTACTCCTTCGTCTTGTCACGTTACGAATACCACGATGTCAATCCCGCCACTTTCGGATTTGATTAATTTCCTCCAGTGTCTCTTACCTTCTTCTTCGGCCCTAGCGCTTTCGCCCTACCCCACTGCCATTCCACCTCGCAAATCTTTCACCACATTAGATGAGGACGATAATCGAAGGGAGGGAGGTGAGGAGACGATCGTTGCGGAGGGTAAAAACTCCAAGGTCAAGACACCACGGGTCAAGTGGCTCGATAGAAATGAAGATCTGCTCAGAGACACGGTCGGTTGTAGTTACTACAGACACTTGCGCGATGTGGCAGGAAAAGAAGAGATGGGCACGATCGTGGAAGAGAGAGAGGTGGTGATGTAGCATACCCAGTAGCATTACAGTGCACGATCGTCCCGAGAATACATGATGGTGATGACTGGCTGCATCCCCATGTATTGTATCACAGTTTCATTCGAAGGCTTAAGCGAATTTCGCAGTGCTCTGTACCATAATGCTATGCATGGTAGATGATGGCCTATACAAAACGAGCGAGTACAAGCTGTATTGTACAATGCTACAAACGAACCCTTCCGCATGGTCATCGCTTTTGCCCTAGAAGATCCGCCAAGATCCGATCAATCCTTCGTCTTCCCCACATCGGCGGGGACAACCTCCAAAATCTCTTCGATATCCGATCCTCTTCGACTCCCCTTTGGAGGTGTCGGAACCGATGCCGGTGTCAGACCCAAGTCTTCGTCTTTCGGTCTACCCAATAATGCCGCTCCACTCTCTCCTCGACTTCTCACATAGTCCCTCTTCCACCTTCCTCCTCCGGCACCACTCTCGCTATTTGAACCCAAATCCAGATCATCCAAATTCGGTCTACCCATGATTGTCGCACCCGAATCGCCTCGTGCCCTGCCACCGCCAAACTCGCGCTTCCAACTTCCTCCACCCATCTCTAACGCTGCGTCATCCACCGGTCTACCCAATAAAGCAGCTCTACTATCGCCTCTCATCCGTCCGTATTCTGGTCTTCTGGCTCCTCGAGTAAGAGCATATGAGTCCGCGTCATCCGCAATCTCCCTGCCCCCGATAGGTCGATTTGTACGAGGCGGTGTCAGCTCCATGACTGATGGTGGTCGTGTCGAAGGCTCGCCTCGTTTGGTCGGCGTAGGAGGGTAAGTCATATCGAATTTATTGATGTCGTCAGTGGCGAAGGACAGTGCCGGAACTAGCACATCTTGTTCGGTGTACATTGGCGTGCTCGTACCCGATACCATTGAATTGAACTTCACAGCGGGTGCGTCGTATGGGGTGACTAACGCTGGCGTGGGTTCCTTATCATCGACTAGTGCGCTTCCATCCAACTTGATCGCAGGAGTATCGGCACGTCCGTTCGAAGTCGCCAGTACAGTCTGCTCATACTCCAATTCCTTGACCCATTCTCGCCATTCCTCTTCGTTCATGTGACCCGGCATACTCCACGATCTCGTAGGCGTTCGGTATCCACTTCCCGTACCGGTTGTCGACAACGAACTTCCATTCGAGAATAGCCAAGGTCGTCTCGCATGAATGTGATTCGTCCCGCCTTCTCGCTTCTCGTCGGGGAATTCAGACATCGTCACCGAAGCAACCATGCTATCTGTCACGACAGGGAGGGCGAGCAGTCTCTTACGCATCACGAGACGCATTTGATAGTAGATATAGACCGCAGCGATGACGGTACCGATAAGAGTGAGAATCGTGGTGGTCACTGAGATGATGGTATTTTTCCGGGACTGTGTGCCAAAGGCTTTGCCGAGGTATACGATGGTCCATTGTTTCCTGGGCAGCGCAATTGAACAAGTCAGCTTGTCTGTGACACCGGGCTTGTACGAAGTTGTTCGAGCAGAACTCACGGCAGTGTCAAGAAAGCCGCAGCCAAATAGCTCCAGAAGTTCGCACCAGCCGAAGCGGACACCTGTATATACCAAGTCAGCATTGGCGACATGATCGTGAGCAAATGGACATACGGCTGTGGTGATGTGTCCTGGAACAGCACTGAACCGTAGTACGAGAACAAACATGAAACTCTGCAAGGAATGTCAACTCTACTCGCTGATTGGACGTGTCAAGGGCTGTATGACTGACCTTTTCCCGGATGAGCTGGGTCAGAGCAGAGTAGAGCTTGTTCTTCTTCTCGAACCTGTCATAGCCAGATATCATCAGCGGTCAATTCCTCCATGTTCACGGCACATGGCTCAGAACTCACTTTGCCGCTCGACCTTGACAACACCACTTGAACGCTATCCACGTTGCGATTTCTCCCAAGAATGTCCCCGCAGCGAGGATGGCGAAACCAACCCAGAGTCCCCAGACGAGACCACAAAGAATGCCGATGACTATGGAGCATGAGCATCAGCACTTTGTAACCCCCCATCGCTTCGTTCCTATCTCGAATGAAACAAAACGTTGAAATAGTTTTCCACCACCGAATAGCCGTCTCTTCTTGACGGCATAACACATCAAAACGGACGCAATCGACTCACTCTCATGACCGACCAACGGTGGGAACGAAACGATGATCAACAGCCCCACAGGAATCATAAAACCCCCTGGCCAACTCCGAATCTTCTCCGTCACCGGTCGACAGAACTCGACGACGGTTTCGTGTTTTGAAGTAATGAGGGCGGTAAGGGTGATAGCGATGATAAGGATAGCGTACCATTCTGAGTTGGCGAAAGTTGGGAAATAGTCAGCGTGGTCCTCCTTCAGCTGAGACCTAGTGGTGCCCCTCCACCATGAACTTCCTCCTGATGAAGACTTCGTTCCGATTTTGTAATGATGTGGACAGCTTCTCTACATCGCACTTCATTCTCCGTAGATTACCGTCCCACTCTCGCGACGATATTGACGCGGCTCCCGTTCTTCATCACCCATGCCCTAGACGAACCATCTGCCCAAGATCCCTCAAACAGTCCCCGGCAACCCTCCGACGCCTAACAAGTTGAGAGAATATACAATGCAACACTCACTATACATATGTCTTCTCAAGGCTTTTCTGAACGCAGCCTTATAATCCAACTCCTTCATCGCGATCCTCGAACTCACATAATCCTCTTTGAACAGCGCCAAGACCGACACGCTATCAGAGGACGAGGACGAGGACGACGAGACGGTCGTTGTGGGTTGAGATACATCCACATCGTCCCTTACTCCTGGATCATCTGTATCGTAGCGATGATCATGATTCGAAGGTAATAAAGGTGGTTTGCGACGGAAATGTCTCAGTATAGGATTTAACCTCGTTGTTGTAGAGTTCGTAGAAGAAGAAGAAGTGGGTGGAGGAGGGGAGGAAGAAGAGGTTGGAAGTGTCAATCGCATAACGAGAGCGACTTCACAACGATAATGACGTGACGGTGATGGTGGTGGATGAGATGCTGGTACTCTGAGTCGGGTCGGGTCGAGTCGAGTCGATGATGTGGGAAGGTTGACTGATGAACATTTGCTCGAGTTACCCGCTACGCTCCACTTGACTTCTCAACCCGTATAGTTGTCCGCCAACTCTCTTTGCACGATCCTCACACGAGATCTCTTCTTCTGCGCTGATCCTCCACGTCTCTCGATTCCAGCGATCTTAATCCCTCAGGCCCCGCGAAAGACCACGCGAACTGAAGAGAACCGGTGGAGCGTGGCGTATCTCGAACGTGTCCAAGTTGAACGAGTTCGCTTCTACTTCCCAACCCAGCGTACTGATCGATCTATGCTCGTATGCAGATATTCTTGTGCGCCAGCGCTATTCGTCGATCCTGTCGAGCTGATGTACGTGTATGTGTAGGTGTGTATTGTACAAGAGTATTATATACAAAGAACGAATGACAAGGAATGGGACGAGACGTTAATTGAGACAAAGAGCACAACTGCTAATGGGCAATGGAAAATGTCGTAAAGAGGGATCGTTCCGGGAAATGTTCCGAACCTCGTCTACTGCGCAGTTGGTGTTGTTCTCTTGGCCTTGGCATAACAGCATCATCATCATCATATCATACTCAAACCATCTCATCCAAATACACCGGTCGGTCCGGTTCATAATACCATGCCTTCTTCTCATGGTAACTCCTCCAATCGTACGGTCGTACCTAGTACTACCCGACCGAAACGTAAAGTTACCAAAGTTGCGGCTGAAGAAGGCGGGAGATCGACAACACGCACGTCCAATCCCACCTGACATGTAACCAACTCACCATACCGCTCAATCCCGAGCAATGCGGTACCTCACTCAGTAGTTGCTTCCGATCAGTAACCTGAATTGACATTCCGTCCATGCCCCATAACCTTCAATCGCCAATCGAAGCCAAGTAATTGACCATTTCATGCTTGTAAAACTAATTGTATCTCATGCATACATCTGTTCAATGCTCGTTCAAGTGACTGGTATCACTCTTCGTGATTCGTTTCACACTTATGCTATGTTGTGGCTGAGTAGCGGAGAATATTAGCCGAGTGGGCAATCACACCACACACGCATTACTCACCCGTTCGACGACATGTACTGCACAAAGCCCGTGACAGTCTTCTCCTCCGCAGCCTGTGCCTCCGCAATGAATGGTCCGAGCTATAAAAAGACGGCGCGTTAGCATGCGTTCAGATGCAATAGACATCGATGCACTCACCACGCCAGGCTTCGCAGCTGACCTCTTTGCCAATTCACCACTCGCAAACAACTTGGTGTCTCCAATACCAGCAGTAGGATCTCGAGTGCTCTTCTCACTGGCACCAAGTTTGCTGAAACTCGATTGGAATCCGGTCTCCTCTGGATCAAGCTCTGCAAGATCGCCCTCTCCGTCTGGGTTGGTGTAGGTGATGTCCTGGGGTAGAGTGAAGAGATCCAGCAAAGCGAGGAAAGTTGGTACCCTAAAGGCGTTCGTGGGTTAGTCGAATGAGGACAAATCGTGCCTGTAGACTCACCAGAACTGCTTGTTTGGCGCAACCAGTAGACTCTCGCTCTTAGTCAACATCTTGGTCAGGCCAACCTCTACCAACTTCCTATGTCTGATCGTGATCTTCTGAGTGTTGGCGAGAATGACACCGGTAAGGAGGTTTCCAAACAGTCTACACGACATGGTCAGCTCTCGCCGAGATCAAGCTCTCTAGATCCACTTACCCCGGTTGAACAGCATCGAGAACACCGATCAAGAAATCCGGACCAACAGCGTCAATATTGGCGACGAACGCGAAAAAGTACACGAATGAATGGTTGAACTGAGAAGAAGGCTTGCTCTGCAATCGGTTGAGAAGCAAGACGAAAACAGTCTGCGAGAATGGTCTCATAACGTCGCTATGGTTTACAATGCGTCAGCTCCATTCGAGGTGACATAGGTCCCGATTAAACTCACATAGGGACAAACTCGTACAACGCCTGGAGAAGCTCAAAAGCATAGACATCGTTGATCTTCGATCCCACCAAACGTTGGAAGATACCAAGCAGACCTTGCACCTGTCCAGCGGCAACGATGCTGGGAGCACCTCGAAGCAGGAGTGCCTTCCATATTCTGACAAGAGCAGGGATATTACCCCGTTGTTCCCAAAGAGCGGCGGAGAGGAGGGGACCGGTGAGGGCTTGGTAGGAGGGAGGAAGCTCAGTCGGAGAGTGGAGCTCGAGGAGCTGAGCGAGGATTTGGAAGATGTAGGGGATGAATTCTGTTAACAAGTTTCCATTAGCAGTATTCAGTCAACGCACATGTAGCAAAAAACATACCCGCGACATCGTTTGCCAGAATATGTTGCGCGGGACCGAACAATGCACCCTCGAATGTGGGCAAAGCTGCGGGTGACCCCTCACACACGAAGCGAATCAACGCTGATACACTCTCGAAGCAGTATTGGTTGAATTTGGGGTTGGAAGGGTTTTTGCTGATCTCGCCCAAGATGTTTACTAGACGAGTGAGAACAGCTTCGTAAACCGGGGTAAGTGATTGTCGAGCAGTGATGATCACTCGCATAGCACCTGCAGAAGTAGATTTGAAGAATTAGCGAGGAACAATACTGGACTCAGAAAACCGCGTACACTTCATGAGATAGTCATTCTCGGCAATCTTTTCCGGTGTGGCACCCTTTTCAATGGTCGTGAACAAGGCCATGAGGATGTTGTCCGCGAATGGTCGAACATCGGCCTGTGTGAATCTGGGGTTGTGGAACAGTCAGCTGACTGCCCTGGTCCAAGCGCGGTCTTATTATGCAGCTCACAAGGCTTGTCTTTCGACCTTGATGAAAAGGATTCGTTCGATTGTGATAGCGGCGTAAGAGGAGATGACATAATTGTCCGAGTTGAGATGTTGCACGAGGAGGGGAAGAACAGAGACAAGTTGGTCCTTGGTGAGCTGGAAAAGGAACAGATAAGATATCAGCAACATCCTTCCATTCCGGAAATCGAACTCACCTGATTTCTGAAAGTGTACAGGAATTTGGTGGCGTCGACAGTGAGAATGGGGTGGACAGATCCAGGAGCAGCTTGGAGGTCGGAGAATACATTCTGACCGAAGAACTCGACGACGTCGACCAAGACGTTCGTTGAAGTCACACCAAGCTATTGAGGGATCATCAGTTGTGAGCGTAATCGACGGCAGAATAACGTTACTGACCTGTTGAGTGGAACCTCTAGAGGCGATAGAGGTGAGAAGGTAGATCGCAGTGTCCTTGGCCTTCCAGTTCTCCGTAGGATTTTGAGCATATTCTTGCAAGAAGGCAGTAATATAGCTCTTTACGATGTCTGTGACATCTCTCTCGAACAGCTCCATCAAAGCCCGGGTGAAATCTGTGGCAGCCTGTCGTCTAGTGTCGCTCTCTACAATGACATGCCATCAGCTTGATTTCTCCCAGTATGTAGCATAGTGGAGCTGACCTGTGGATGGTTCCAGATCTCTTCGAATGTACTCCATTGGGTCGTCCTCGAACATCTCCTCTTCGTGCTCTGCAAGCTTAATCAGTCAAACGTTGTTTTAAACAACAGGCAAAGGAGACACTCACGTCGAATAGCCATGTTGGGAAGAATGATCTTCTCGCAGAACGCTCGCAATGTCTCCGGAGCCTGGAACATAGCTTTGTGGTTTCCCATCTTCACAACTACCGACAAGAATCGCAATGCACGAGAGACGAGCTACAATGAAGGGCTCAAGTTAGCACTCTCGACAGCAGTGCGGCACATGCGTCTTGACTCACCACATCCTCTCTGGTCCCCGCACCGACTCGAGTCAACATGTTCCAGACTCCATCCACGAAACTTCCCAGCTGCACGAATACTTCTGCGTACTTCTGTGCATAAAGCTCTGCAATCTCACAAATTGTCGCTCGGACTTTCTGCAACGGTCCTGGTGCCTCGTCATCGTCCTGGGTGGGCGAAACGTCAGCTGTCGAGCTAAAGCCCACTCTTGAGCCAGCTGACTCACATCGCCCTTCAACTCCTCCCTCTCCCAATCAAGGTACTTTCTCAGCCATCCTGGTTGATCTCCACCGCCCATAAACTCGCTCAAATGGTCTTCGAAGAAAGGTGGCAAGTCTTGACTTGACAGGTCGTGGAAGAGCTGGACGAGTAAGATAAGAGTCTGGGAGAGCAACGCCAAGGAAGAGTTGGGAGGCAGTGTTTGGGGATTGGGGGATTGAAGAAGTGTGTCGACATGTTGGAACAGACGGTAGTACGGTTCGCAGAAACGAGAGAGGACAAAATTGATTTCCGAGTAGAGCTCGTTGGTTCGGAATTGTGATCGCCATCTGTGGGAGCAACAACGTAAATCAGTTGAAGCTTCTCCCGCTCATGATTTTGAGCATACCGTTTGAAAATAGAGTGGGCTGTAGCCAGAACACCATTGTTGATGACAAAGTTGTCAGGTGTGAGGGAGTTGACCAGTTCCTGTACGGGAAGTCCAATCAGTTTCGTTGTCCATCAAATTGTAGAACATCTGAAGGCTCACATCACATAAGCCCTCCCATTCGTTGGGGAAATCAAGCGAAGCGATATGACTTAATCCTTCTCCGATCTGACTTTGCAGTCTTGCTGTTTGAGCTGTTCCCAGAGCGATCATGATAGGCACAAGTTGGGCTTTGATCGCCGTCTTGTCGGCAGGAGCTATTTGTGTTTCCTGAGAATGAGTTGACGGAGCTATGTCAGCTACGTTACTGCAACCGATAGCTCTCTCTGAGCATGTAACCGGCCTGTAAGAGTGTGGTAAACAATGGATCAGCTGACTTACCTCTTCACCTGCCCACAGTCTCTTCACAGCATTTTTGAAGTACACTCCTCCAGCTTGTCTGACGACCATGTCCACCCCATCTGCCTTGACGAGCTCTAGCACCAACAGTAAGAATCCTTGCTGGGCCTCTGCTTGTCGTAGCGATTCCTCTGCTGAACGACGAGTATGAGCATCGGGCGAGACGGTGGAGGAGAGGTATGTGGTGAGGAGAGAGAGTGTCTCGGGTGTAGCTTGCATCGTAGCTATTCTTCTTTGTTATCAGAGTATAGCAGGGGAGTAGGGGAAGAGCGATACAGAGGAGGACGATAGGAAGGTATTTTCGAGGAATGAGGACTGTTGGTGTCCACAGGAAAAGTCAAAATGGTGTGGACCTGCTCGACGCGCGTGGTTGACGACCAAGTGGCGTGGGAGCCATCCGGCCTATTGCATCCGCTCATATAAGGTGTGGGAGTTAAGCCACGTGATTATCACATGGCATCGATCGGGTTACTTTTATCGCATGTTTGAGGGTGTGTCACCACTTCCAGCACGGTTTCGATCATCAAACGGGGCCCGAAAGAGAACTTTGCAGAGCCTGGCGCTGCGCAGACACGGAGATGCTGCGGGTATCTGTGCTGTCGCCGACTGAATGAGGCGTAGACTACCGATGTTATGATGCCGCTCACGCTCTCTTCGTGCTACATCGGAAGCATTCCGACGATTCTATATTTAAGACTGATCACCGTCTTCACTAATTGCGCGTTCGATCACAGAGGTCTCAGTGTCGTGCATCATCAGATGTTCTTGACTTAGCAGCGACAGCATTCGGCGCCCGCTCGACCTTCCCACTGTAGCATGCAAAAGGTTATGCGTAGCAAGTTTCGAGAATCAAGTATCAAGCCGGATTCCAGCCGTTTTACCACGTGTTTGGTCGTTGCCCGGCCCTGAGACGGCGAAAGTTGAACCTAATGTCCCTGATGACCGTGTTGACCGTTTTGAAAGTTACTAGTGAGTTAGTTATTCCAGCGGAAATGAGTGAGTGACACCACCAGCACCGGACCGCCAAGAAAACAAAAGAAGAAGAAGAATGAATGAATCAATAACTATGCATCGGACATCGCCTGTTACTGCGACTGACTTCTCATTCGATCCAGTCTGAAGCAAAATAGATATACTATATATATATTTCACTCCTACATTCATCAGTCTTTGGAGTTTAGACAAGGTCGTATCGACTTGACAGCAAAGACCAATTCGATCGAAAGCGATCAACAAACAACGAAACAATCGGTCTAACCACGGAGCTTTGACGTCCTTTATCCACAAAGTCATCGCTGCGTTCCCGTGGCCAAGCATATCCACACCGCACAGCAACCACTCACACTCTCATTTATCTTCGATACGTCTTTGGCAACTTGTCCAGAATCCGCCTTTCCTTCCCCTCTTCACTCGCCACCTCACAATGGCTCGATCCAACCTTTTCACAAGGTCGCTGGTCCTGCTGGCTCTCCTAGGTTCAGCGTTAGCTGCGAGACCTGACATACCATGTGCGACCGACCCATATGCCGATCCGGCTCATGATATGTACGTATCAACACTATCACCTTCAGCCTTCCGTTACTTCTGGGTGTAACTGATCTGGTTTCGCTTCAATCTCGCTCAGCTGCAATCCCCTGCGGTATATCCCCAATAAGCCGATCAACATCGTCGCTGCCGTTTTGTATTTCATCGTCGCAATCATCCTCTCATATCGTGAGTACGCGCAACTTCGTTGTGTAGGGTTTGGGCTGACAGATATGGTCGTGAATAGGATTGTACCGACAAAAAGCAAACTACTTCATGTGTTTGGTGATTGGAGCATGGTTCGAAGCTCTTGGCTTAGTGCTCAGAGTGGTTTTCAGGAGTAACCCACACAGCACCGGTTAGTTATTTACACTTTTCGACCAGCCTATGGAGAGCAAAAACTGACACTTATTATCCTCTTGTAGGGCTTTACATTGTCTGTTATCTCTTTGTCGTGCTTTCCGTAAGTTGGATGCTCAGAAACACATAATCCTCGGTGAACTGACAAGATGATTACACGCGCAGCCTTGTGCCTTCCTCGCTGGAGACTACATCCTCCTCGGTCGACTCGTACAATACCTCGAAGGCGAACGATACCTTCGTCCTCTCAAGCCTCAATGGGTCTCCACGACTTTCATCGTCTCAGATGGTAAGTTTTACGTTTTAGTTCCACACATGCAGACACTAACCCATCCTTTCCCCCCTGATTCAGTCATTACCTTTCTCATCCAAGCTGCTGGAGGTGGTCTTTCGATCTCGAAGAACGTAACGACAGCC
Organism: Kwoniella shandongensis; assembly: GCF_008629635.2. Taxonomy (NCBI): domain Eukaryota; kingdom Fungi; phylum Basidiomycota; class Tremellomycetes; order Tremellales; family Cryptococcaceae; genus Kwoniella; species Kwoniella shandongensis. The sequence goes on from NC_089290.1 coordinate 542,995, forward strand.
CAGACGGGTGGTCATATCTTCTTGGCTGGTATCGCGGCGCAAATGGCGAGCTTCATCTTGTTCACTGTCATGTGGGCTGTCTTCGGGTTCAGAGCGTGAGTCGATATTCCCTCTCACCTGTCCGATCTCAAGATACACATCGTTTCGGACGCTGATTCATATTGATCTTACAGTCGTTCGATGGATAAGGATCTCTGGTCTCGACCTGGATGGAAATCCCTCTATTGGGCTCTGGGTTTCACCTGTATCTGTTTCTTGATCCGAAGTGTCTACCGTACAGTCGAGCTCAGTCAAGGGTACGTCGCCTGCTCTTTTATCATCATAGGCTGCAGATAGCTGACTTGCGAGTTCGTTGCAATAGATACGTTGGATACATCGCTACTCACGAACGATTCTACCTCGGTCTCGATACCCTTCCCTTGTTATTAGGTATCGCAGTCTACACCTACTACTGGCCTGGTGCCTACCTCAAATTTGCACCCAAGGTGAAGAAGTCCAAAAAGGGTGCTGCGGTCGAAGAAGGATTACCAATCGGGGAGACTGTGGAGAGGGATAGGACCCCAACGATTCAGGATGATAGGAGTAGTGCGGAAAAAGAGGCGGCATACGTCGCGACGAGGTAGTAGGTCGCGACGACAAGATGATGAGCACGAAGACGATGGTGCGTTGGAGAGTCGAGCTGGGACGAAGTTCATTGTGGTTAAGGGACAGGAGTATATATCGGTAGATTTGGTTTGGACGATCTTTTCTGTGCTATAATGATCCTCATGTGTGATATGGCTTCGCAGCCGTGTGATGTAATTACAAGATATACATGTGCTACAGTCTACATACATATAGTGCTCGTACTAATACAAGACATCGGATACAGATGTTGAGGACAGTGAACTCTTTCGTGGTAGGCACAGATTGTCAAGCTGAATGCAGTTGCAGTCTAGTTGAAACAGGCACCGAGCACACTCATATATACACGTCCGCATTGCCTCTTTGTAAGCAGTACCTGCAAGATGTCGCGTCAACACTGTAACACCGTGTAGGGCGGATTCTGTCGTGCTCACCTTCTATAATCATCTTTGCGGGGATACGAATATTTCGGCAGACCATACTGACTTGTCCTTCCATCTACACTACCATCCATGAACGTCATCTGGGATCCTGCAGCACTTGCACCATCCTCATATACGCTCCCATCAACATTAACACCTCTTGGCGCATGAGCGTATGTCATTGCTTGTCCATATCCTTGTGATTGAGCGGCTCCTCCCGAAGAAACTGGGAGCAGATTGCAGTCTCGCTCAAGACCTTGCATTGACACTGCACGACGTCGATATCCGCCCGGTTCGCCGGGAAGTGGTACGCCTAGCATTGAGGGAGGAGGGAGATGCGAAGGAGGTGTGGAGGGACGATTGTGGTCCCATTCAGGAGGAGGAGGAGGCGGAAGATGGGATCCAGATCGATGACGATGGTGTCCTTCGTGTGGAGGAGCTTGGGGTGCTTGGGGTACTGACGAAGGTGCCACGCTAGGGGCACGAGGTTGATGTTGATGGTGGTTGCGGTGGTGGTTAGCAGAGTTGTGTCGTCGCACTGCTCCCCCATGTCCATCACCACTATGAGAGTGTGAGTGTGAATGTGAATGTGATCGAGGACGAGAATGGTGTCTCCCCCTTTCCTTGTGGTCATGAGTAACGCTTTCTTCTTCGCCCTCTGAAGGGAGGTGTGAGTGCAATCTGGGTCGTTTTTCCTCTTCAGCCGGCGCCGGTGACATCTTATGCCCCTGTCCATGTCCATGAGCCACACTCCCCGCAAGAGGTGATGGCGAGATGGGGGAATGCATCCTACCACCTGTCGGAGGGAGAGAAGGTGATCGTGGCGTATGCGTATGCGAGGTGATTGATCTTGATCGATGATGATGTACTTGTGGTACATGAAGTTCTCTCGGGCTTGTCTCGGCATCGGAAACTGAACTGACTGAGCCTGAACGGGAACGTGTCGCTCGATGTTGTTGTTGGTGATGATGTTTATGTTTCGGCATGGCGTAGTAACTTGCGTCAGAGGCAGAGTCGCTCTCGTATCCCAGGTCATAGCGAGCTTGAGTGGGACCATGATGCTGATCATGATGATGATGGTGGTGGTGAGTCTTCGGAGCGATGACAGATTCTTGAGGAATCATCAATGGAGGACCCCTTCTTGGCGATGGAAGAGAATTGGAACCATACCGATCCCCTTCACTCTGGATGACGGAGAGTGGCGAATGTACATGGACAAACGGGTGATGGTGTTCCATATGTGGATGGGCAGAAGGTGATACTGAGCTGTATACGCTCTGAGCGGGGTGGTGACCACTCATAGGGTGGCCAGGATTGTAAATTGAGCCAGAGGGATGAGAGCGAGAATCAATGGAGAGTGCTCGGGATCGAAGGGGTGGGGCGGTATAACCTGCCTCGGGTAAAGCTGGTATCGCATGGTGGGGATCTAACGTACGTGTTCAGGATTAGCCAAACAGTAGCTAATAAAATCAAAACTCATCGAAGGCGATACCATGATTGCTGCAATTGGTGGACCCCGCACTTCGATGGGCTGGATGGTAGCATACTCACCTGCTATGCCTCCCGGGGCTGGCGGGATCACCATCGATCCAGTGGATCCCATTAGGCCAGGTCCTGGACCGTGGGCATACCCTCCATCACCCCAGCCTCCCACTCCTCCTTGAGTACCGCCACCTCCGCCCATCAAACTAGGTATCATGGTCTGACTACCTTGGTCTGATCGGGCAAAAGCGGGGGTGTAAGGGAGACGTTGGGCCGCTGCAAACGGCGCTGGTGAGACTGAATCCGGAATCATCACGCCGTGGAGTCAGCTCGCTGCCAATTTGTATACCGCCACAAGATGATGCTCCGAGGCCATACAGTACCACTCACCTTCGAGAGGCATGGTGCAAACTCGATTGGAAGAGATTGCGAATGCAAGTTACAGTATGTATGTTGAAGCGACAGTGGCGAAAACCTCGCTTATTCTCTCACAGTATAGCCTTTCAGGTTTTGGAAGTCGAAGTGCAGAACGTGAAATCTTGAGAAGACCAAATGATGCTCCTCGTGATGCGTTACGACGAAGAGAACATCAATCAGTCACTCAATGACGTCTCTCTTGAAATATATGAATAAGCTGTATACCAAGCCCAGCCAAGTACGCTGAAACGTAGGGCGGCAAAAGACAGCATGTTTGAACATCAGAAACTCGTGCATGGCCATTGAACCCTTGACGATACCCCCTTGTGACACGTAGCGAGACATGAAAGGATGACTGAGAGAAGGATCCTTTGTGGTCGGGCGTATTGAAGATCGCCACCACCAACATTCTCGGAGATTAGTTCGCGAGCGTAAAACTGTCCAAGCGGACAGGGATGAGACGGGGAAGATCAAAGGATACCTCAAGCCACAGTGCGTTACCTCGCTATGTCAGCTATGATCACCATGCTAGAAAGGGCACACGGATGGCTCATCAAATGGGTTTGCCATTGGAAGCACTGCAAGCAGGAAGTTCGATCCATAATTTTCTTTTGTGGCATCTACGGTGTCTGACGAGCGAGCAAAGAGCAGGGTTTCAATCGGACATGGCCGCGTCGGCCACGCTACGAAAATGCTATCGCCTTTTTGTGATTCTGGTTGCGATTCAAGCACCATAGTCCCTCAATCGACTGCTGGCCACACCCCAAATCCTCTTTTGTGGCTCACTTGAACTTCAGCATTGCGATTTGTTTGGAAAAGGAGGTCCTGTACATCCTTCACGAACGGGACAAGGCACCGAAATTATCGAGATAAGCTTGATTTGATGACGCAACCAACTCCATCGACTGAGATAAGGCGACGGACATTCTTCCGTCCTGGTCCGTCTCTATCCCATCTGGTAGCATCAACAACATGGACGGTGTTCACGGTCATAGCTGATGGAGATCGAAGATCTATTTTTAGAAGTGGTCCGAAGTCCCTACACAATCAAACGGATCTCCGATCCGAAAGAGTGTCATAGTTTGAAAACGACCGATAAGAGATGGAATGATATAAGACTGAGACGTGATACAAGACCGTCCTAAATACTTACGAGACCTCTCAGGAGTCTGACAGCGGAAAAGACTGAATCATAGCAGCATGGTCTCCAAAACGGTGGTGTCGTTTTTGCTTGCGGTCGGATTCAGTCTCACCGGTACTGCGGCCCAGCCACAATCAAGTGGAACGAACACCACTTCGCCGATAGCGGTGAGCAGGCATATCATCCCCTCAACATAGGCCAGCGTCTGATGGATGTCGAGATAGCATACGGCGCAAGGACCGATTCGAGGTTTTGTCGAAGAGGAGTCGGGACACTCTGTATTCCTTGGAGTTCGTTATGCCGCCTCAACAGCTGGCAATAACAGGTCAGTTAGAGGTCCTGTCCTCCCTTGTTGACAGCGGTACATATGGATGGGAAGTTGACCCCTTTGAATCCTGCAGATGGAGACCTCCACAGCCTGTTCATGGTCATAAGCACACTGTCAATGCGACCGAATTCGCTCCAGCTTGTCCACAGTATCCTCCCCCCGCTAACGGGATCGGAGAAGACTGTCTCTCGTTGAACATTTGGGCACAATCGACAGCCAAGAAACTCCCTGTCATCATTTACAGTGAGTTAGGTCCTCCTTCATGACAAGCCAGATCACTGGTCTTACAGTTACATATACTAATCGTTCTTTCTGGGTGGTCAGATTATGGCGGTGCCATGGTGACTGGTACGAATGCTGATCCAACCTACAATGGAACCGCATTCGCATCATCGGGTTTCGTCTATGTCTCACTCCAACATCGAAGTGGTCTGATGGGATTTCCATACGGCAAGATCTTCAATGGTACTTCACAGAATTTTGGGATCCTCGATGTATTTGCTGCCGTCAAGTGGGTGGAGGAGAATATCCACGGTGAGCTAAACAGCAGGTTTGAATGGATGCGACATAGGCTGATTCGGTTTGTCGACAGCTTTTGGGGGTGATGCTGATAAGATCACCTTTATGGGCCAGTCTTCTGGTGCGGTCATGGTTGATCATTACCTCTGGAACCACCCCAAGGTGAGCGAAGCAGCTTCTTCTGGTAGGATACGAGCACTCCTCTGACAGTACCACTCGCTGCACATTTAGACCAACATCAAAGCCGCCATTATCCAAAGCGCCGATGTGTTTTCCGGTCCTGGATACGCTCCCGAACAAGTCGGTTTCGACGTTCTGGCCGAATCATTCAACTGTCCCATCGATGATCTCTCAGCTCAATTGGATTGTTTACGAAACGCAAGTCCCCTTTCTCTTGTGCAACGAAGCGTGACTTGGGACGCTGATCTGACCTCACTATGCCCATGACAGGTGACCGTGGACGAGATCTTCACTGCCAACTTTAGTGATTCAGGCGCAGAAACATGGTTCGTACCACTCATCGATGGACATACTCGTTTCGACGATTATGAGGATCGATTCAGGAAGGGAAAGTATCCCAAGGAAGTTCCTGTTCTGACAGGTAATGTGGCTAACGAAGCGACGGTGAGTTGTCTAGGGCACTTAGTGGGATGTATCCAGTCAGCAAAGTCGATAGACCCATACTTATTTGATTCGCGTTGTACGTTAGCTATTCGGCCTTGTTGTCTATCCCGCTTCCCAAACTACCCCGTTCTCACACTGGATCAACACTTTCAACGCCGATGCCGCTCACATCCCCGATGACCAGCTTCTCTCTCGTTACCCAGACAGCGACTACTCCTCTTCTGCCCTTCAATCAGGACAGTTATACGCCAATATGAGATTTTACTGTGCCATCGACTATATGGTCGACTTGCGTGCTGAACTTGACAATCATTACCGATATCGATTCGCAGGGAATTATAGTAGTCAGAATGGTTATCCGGCGTTAGGAGCTTGTCACGGTTGTGAGTGATGTCCCTTGTGCGAAGAGCATGTCGATTATCATACAATACTCAATCTTCGTCCGTGTATCAGGTGAACTGCCATATATCTTCAAAACGTACAATCGGACTCTTGCGACGGGGATTCAGCCCCAACTCGCTGATAAGCTGCACGAAATATGGGTAAAGTTCGCCAAGAACCCTTCTGATGGTCCTGGATGGGCACCTGTCACACAGCACGATGGTCCAATCGCTTTACTTGGCTCGGCGGAAGCGCCCCTCGAGACTGTCGTTCAAAACTCCTCAGATTACAACCGTATTTGTCAGGACGTGAGCTCGGGATCCTTTCTTCGGCTCGGCTCCCCGAGGGTGCGGATGCTGACGGTGCAAAGTAGTTCCATAATTACTGGCAGAAGGACTATCCAGTTTTGATCGATCCGCGACAGCCAAGAGCCTATTGAGATAACACTGCCTGGGATGTGGGTGTAGATCGAATAAACTTGAGATCGAAAAAAGGGCACATACCGTACCGCAGGGAACAGAGCGAGTAGCAGGGGTCTAATGAATGAAGACTAAAGGTGACGAACGGAAATTAGAAATATATAATACAAGCAATGGAGAGTATTTGGACTGGAATGGTATACATACGGCAGAATTCTTAATATTTGTCGGAAAGATGGCCACCAGAGACAGTGTGACACATCTTTGAGAGATCCATCGTTCACATCTTTCGGCGCGAACAACTAGATTACTGTACCTACAATAGATACCACATCGCAGAGCATTCAAGCAGGGTCCATTGTCTTTCGTCGGTACCGTACGACCTTCCCCTTACTACCCATCCGCGTTTTCCTCCAGCCACCCTTTTACGGTCCCCTGAACCCCCTGGGCGTCATCCTCCAGATCAGCAGGTCCATAATGGAATTGAGCAGGTAAGAATTCTCTAGACTCGATAGCTTGTTCAACGATCGTCTTGTGGAAGTAGAAGTAAGCCCCGATGAGGACGAGGATGATGATGGTCATGATACAGGTGAGCCAGATGAGGGAGTAATCTGCAGGACGACGGGTCGTCAGAGAACGTGGACAGTCGAACGGCTGAACATTGTACGGTGATTACTGTACGAAACCGGCACAAAACTCACAACGGGTACTGCGTCGAGGCTGATCTCCTTTCCGAGGAGGATACTACGCAATGACAGTCAATCTCAGTCAGAATCAAGGTTATGATGAACATCAGCCACCGGAAACACCACACTCACTCTCCTCGCGTGTTCCTCCGCCATATACGTCGCATCGCTCTTTGCGACTTTGGCATACTTGATTCCATCGAGAAATATGTCCCAAGCAGCATACAAGGCGCTCATGAGACCTATGAAGAGCATGGCGAAACGAAGGAGGAGGGAATCGTCCCAGTTCCATAGGGCCCAAAGGATGATGCCGACGGGTATGCAACAGCATATGATTCTGGGGACGTCAGATGGTCAGCTGCCGTGGTTCTTCAATAGGTCAAGCGAGATATCATCTCGATCAACGGTGTCGACAACAATGAGAGACATCTGCTCTTCGGGAGGGCGTTGTATTCGTGTGAGGCTGGTAGAACCGCGACCAACTCACAGATCCTGAGACGCATGTAAATCATGTTCCGTCATCCCATCTTCTACCTCGCCCTGGTTATGCACATAATTCGCATTCTCATTCCTCTCGTCTCTCATCTCCTTATGTTTTCTCATCTCCCTTTTCGCCCTTTCGGGGTTACACAATATCCATCGATATAACCACGCGAGGATCCGATGATGGTGATGTACGAAACCGGATTTGGACTTGACAGAGAAGCAGACGAGAGTGGCGAGAAGGGATAGGATGAATAGTGACAGGGCACCGTATTTGGACCTGAGTGTCAGTGCGTCAGATGATCAAAAGACTTGCTATCGAGAGTGACGATAGCCACGGGGAAGCTGTGGCTCAGAATGACCTCAAGAGTTGCTCACCATTTGGCATCGACTGCGTTGATCAATGGAACAAAGGGCTGGTGAGCATCCACGCCACTGTTGAATAATCAGGGGATGAGCCATCGCTCCACCCACATCCAGTGAAGAGGAACCAACAACCGATCAAGCAACTCCCACTGCGAGGTCGACTTAGCGCCAATACAATGCAAAGGTTGCGTGCACGGAAACTCACACGTAGCCCGCTGGCAATGTCAACCGATAATTTGGCTGAACGTGAGGGTAGTCTGCAAATTTAGTAAGACCGCCTTCATAGCCTAAAGTATCCTCAAATGCAGATGTACTGTATTAGCATACCGTGACACACTATAGGGGTCACCGGTACTGCTCCTCGCGTAAACGCTTGTTGAGGTATTGGTGCACTCACGATCAATCATGATGAATTCGATACGACCTGCTTTATGTCCTTCTGGTATCCCATGAACCATCTGACTCCACCATATTCTGGAAAGGCGATATGATCAATCAACACGTTCTTTCCTCTCTGAGATGAAGCGTGAGAATCTCCGCGCTGCTCACGTTAACATGCCGACAATTGCGTGCGAGAGCTACAATAAGTGTGGCAATCTTCGTCATCAGCTCAATCACTTGTCTGACGACCAACTTGAGATAAGGAGACTCCGCGCACCTCATGATAAAGTACTGTCAACAATTTGAGCGGTAACAGGATCGGGAAAGGGAACGTTCTCCAAGATCTTTGAACCTTGATTTCGCCCGTATATTTGTCTTGTACTCGTCTGAACGACACCCAATATGGTAATCTACCTTGCCTACACACAAACACAGCCATCAGTCATCGTCCTGGACCGGGAAGTGTCATGAGGTCACGATAGCGAGCTGCCACTGTAAGTTCTGAGATCGAGGGCGTCCGACCCAACCTACCAGAAGACTAAGATGACCACGATCGAGCAGACGAGGAAGATTATCGATTCTCTCTGCGCGTCAGTCGGATGAGTAGGTGACCATGATCCATAACTACCTTGATTGATCCAGTCGACGAGGCTTTCTCTCTTCGTTATCATCTTGACTCGATTGAGAGGCGGATGGACACGATCACTTTCCCCTCGCCGACTCCCGTGAAGATTTCAATGATCAATGATGATATACAGTATTCAGTACATTTTGTTGTTTGTGATGGCAATGGTTGTGCCGAATGAGTACAGGTGGACTCGCCAACGCTAGTGAGTTAACCAATATTACTATGAAAGGATGTGAACGGGATTGTTCACACAAAGGACGTTATTAACAACGGATCACAGTCATCGTAAAGGTCTTGGCTTGATTAGCATTTCGAGGTAAAACACCTTGACTCGTTCACGAACGACATACCTCTATGCATTTCTATCCCCACGATCCGTCCGATGTTACATGCATGCTATATTACACTTGATCCCGAAAATTTACAATCCGCTCATGTCATCGTTTCCCCTTAGGCGGAAACATTGCGTTCAGTATCTGTACTCCTGTGAATCAGCGGCCGATCTAGGATGTATACAGAATGTTTACTCACTTCATCAACAATTGACAACATCAGATGCTGATTCAGTCGCTTATCCTGCAATGCGCCAAACACCCTTCTAGCTGCTCGACGGGCATTCCCTCGGCCGATCATGTTTGCCGCGATGTCTACAGTGCCAGTCAGCGTCGTGTGTCGTCCGGAATCCGCATACACAGCCCTCTGTAGATCAATTGTCGACCCTGGTCACCGTGGCCGAGCTCAGAACTCACCTGGTATGAGCAAACCCAGCTTCTTACTTGCTCTGATTCTCGTGTCGTTCATTTCCTGATCTGACCGTGGTGCACTGGTCGGACGTCTGTCTCCTCCGGGAAATAGAGACTCTTCGAATCCAGCCAGAAGTCGTTCGAAAGAGTCGGGTGTCGAGGCGGTACGGAAAGTATCGCGTACTTTACTATATCAGAGTACTAGGGAATCAGCTGCTTATCCCACCGTACTGTGACTGTGATCTCCGCCCAAAAGAGCAGGGTGGGGACGCTTCGCCGCACTCACCGTTCGATCGTACCACCCAAGAACTGCTGCAAGATGACTACGATAGCTTGCCTTCTTAACCAGTTGTTCTCCTTCAGATCAAACACCTCAATAAACAAATCACAGATCGGTCCCGTGAAAGATGTCATCCCCGACTCTCCTCCCAAGGCATGTATTGGAGCGCCTCCCATTGTGGTTCCAGTTGTACCCGGTCTGGACGTCGCAGTGTCCATGGGATCGTTCTTCAACCATTGTGGGGTATACGAACCGCTTTTCAAAGCCTGTGGTAAGAAGCCCGCGAGATCGTCACCACCTAATCCGACCAGACCGCCAAAATCGTTCAGCTGGCGATTTAGCGTCGTGTACATCAAATCTAACATGCTAGGAGCAAGCATCGCATCGTCGATAGAGGTAGCCATGGTTTTGTACAGTGATTTGACGATGTTGTGTGGAGCAAGACTGGATAGTGCGCCTGTGGAGGAGGTCATGGGATCGGAGCTGGTGTGACCAGGTTGAAGGGCGACAGGTGATCGAGAGAGGAAAGTGCGTAGAAGTTGTGAATTACATATCGCCGGAGAAGTCAACAGTGACTGTACGATGTGTTAGTTTAAGCTAAGACTAATGAGCTTGTCCAGTGATCAGCTCACCTGGAGATATCGTTCTAGACCACTTCGTCGTGACTCGACGAAACTTGCCGACATATTCGGCACCAACTTCTTCCCTGGCATCTCCACCACATCATGCTTCAATCCTTCCAACAACCCTTGATCTCCCTTCATCACCGCCCACTCTCTCAACGCCCTGTCAAGCTCCCAAAACTCGTTATATCGTCTCGCCACGATCCATCCAGGCCCCATCTGACCTTCTTCGCCAACTTGAGTGACCTCGATCGTATACCGCACAACTTGTTTCCCGCTATCTCCATCTTCAGCAGTGATCACTGAGGTCGGAATGTCAACTCGAGTCCTCCCGGGAACCAAGCGGTTTTCCTCTTCCTGTTGCTCGAATTGGGCTTTCTGGAAGATCGCCGTTCGTTGTTCTCGACGAACCGAAGATTGGGACCGTCGCAAGATACGCAGCTCCGTCTGATTACCCGTCAACTCTGCTTGTCGTATCAGTGTATCGAGGAGATGATCCTGTTGGACCAGCTCTTGTATCTTATCTTGAAGTCTGGAAATCTCGACCGAGAGTTGCAGATCGCCAGGAGCCGCTAGCTGAATGACGTCGTGTACATCACCTTCTCCGTCAAAGTCAAGCACATCCTCCTGGATTGTCTCGTCATCGAAAAGGACTTTGCTGGATTTGTCAAGGCTGGGAGATAGAAGGGCCGAGAGCTGATTGGGAGGATCAGTGTTATTCCTGGTTGTTGCTGCTGAAGGTATTCGACTACCAGGGGCGGATGATGTAGTCCTGAACGGTTTATGGCTCCTCAAGTCTTCCACGCTGCGAGAAGACAACTTCCTGGCTCTCTCGTCGGTATTCGAAGGGTTATTCCCAAATAAGATCATCGAAGAGGACGGTGATTTTGGCTGAGACGTAGGTGTGGCGCTTTGTTGACGCTTTGCAGCCACGTTGTCAGACGCGATGATCTCGTTGAGAGCAGCTTGAATTGCTTCCATCCGTTTCGCCTCAACGTATTCATCCTCCTCTGCCTCTTCGAGCTCGTCGTCATCGCCGAACAGCTTTCCTCGGTCTTCCATCGGGTCTTTCTTGTCTTCTCCACCAGTGATGAGGAAGTCCAGCTGACTCGATCGACGTACCGCTGGCGGCGGAGTGGACGGTCCACTCGATTGTGAGGTCTTGATTCTGTCATGTTCACTTTCGCTGACTTTGCGTAGTTCTTTCGGTTGGGGAATCTTGAAGTCCGTGGATGCACGTTCGAAGACAGGTGGCGTAACCGAAATCGAAGTTGCTGGAGTGACTGATGAAGATGGGGTGAAACTTCCTTGCTTCACGGCTAGACGAGGTCGAGCACTTGGCGAGAGAAGATCCAACAGCGCTCTCGACGAGTCGTTGGGAGTAAGTGGTGGCCGGGGCGGAAGAGCAGGTCGAGCCAGAGGTGTTGAGGTAACCTTGGGCGATAAGCTGATACTCGGCTCAGGTACTGATACAGTAGGAAGAGGTACATGTCCTCGTCGCAGATCGGTCATTGCTTTGACGAACAATTCGCTCTTCATGAAAGATGGCCAATCCTCTTCGACCATTTGCTCGTATATCGCCTTCTGAGATGCAAATACCGCATGTTTCACTGTCTGAACGTTGGAAGGGGAGAGCGGTGCCGAGGAAGACTGAGCGGTATTTTCTATGACCTGACGATATTTCGAAGGGATTTCAATCCCACTCTGATCCGCAGCGAAGTACATTTCGTAGAGAAAGGTGACGTCTTCGGTGATTGTTTGATTGGAACCACTTGATGTAGGTATGATAGGCTGGATGGTGCTGTCCAGGGCAGAGTCAAGACCAGCAGCTTCCAAGGGATCTTTGAAGCCCTCAACAGTAAGCCAGAATTGGACAAGTCGTGATCGACCACGACGTTCCATATGCTCCAGCCAGTAAGCGAGAGACGAAGGGTCGGACAAGATGGAGTATAGATTGACGGAACTGTTGGCGGAGTCGAAATTGAGTGAACCAGAGGGAGACTTTTCGCCTGGGTGAACGACCTTTTCAGAGACCATCAGCCACAATGACACCAAAAGAAACGGGATTGACACACCTTGCCCTGCCGTCGTGACAAAACCACTATTCTGGCATCAATCTCTGCTCTTGCTCTTTCCAACCTCTCCACATATCTCCTTGCTCTCCTTAGACGTCTTTCACCATCCTTGCCAGCGATCGCCTTCCGCGATTCTTCCGCGTGTGCTAGTTTGGCACTTCGCAGCTCCCTATCTACGTCTGCTCGCAGTCTTCTCGCATCGCCCAGGGTCTTGAGCTTCCCAATTGACTTGAGAAAAGTATCGAATTGACGTGTGGAAGAATCGGACGATATAGACGACGTAGTCTTGGCTGTGTTACTTCGAGCTTTGGAAGAGTTGAGCGGAGATGAGGTCGACGGGTTAGGGAGATTGGAAAGCGCCGAGAGAAACTTGTCAACCTGTTTCTGCTCGTAGAGATACCGACCACCCCTCTCATCGATCTGTCTGTTCCAGAAATCACTCTCGCAAAGCATGTCGAATACAGGAAGCAAAACTGATCCCAATACGATCTCTCTGACGATCGTCTTGACCACTTCCGACTGATCTTTCTCCGGCAAGATATCGACCAAGATTCTCGCCAAGGTTTCGCGGAAATGCGCTTCGATGGACGATGAGATAGCACCACCAGAAACGTGTGATTGCTCCGATAATGCTGGATGGGATTTAGTTGGTAAAGGAAGAGGAAGAGCAGGATTTGGTAAATTAGTCGTTGTGGAAGACAGATGCTCGATTGATCGATAATGATGTAAATGCTCCTTGAAGAGAGGTAAGATTCTCGACACCATCACTGTGGGCCAATCCACAACTTCCGCTCGTTTCGTCATATCTCCTAGAGCATGTCGAACGATCCCCTCGACAGCGTAAGGGAACGCTGGTGAAGGTGAGATCCGTTCATACCATGGTATGATGAAATGAATTTTGACAAGTTTCAGAACTTTGTCCAGACGTGCGTTGAGTTGCGACGAAGTGGATGCGTGGATCGGTGGGAAGGCAGATGGATGTTCTTCCCACGATTGACGAGTTAGAACGGCCGACCAAGCTGCCGGTGTGGTGAAACGTAGTCGACGTAGAGCATGTCGTTGTCGATTGACAGGTAAGGCAGAGGTGGACGTCACACGGTCCGTGCGTATCACCGAAACGACGAAAGCGACGAGAGCGCAGAAAAGCGTCGAAGAGAGGTAGATCGGCGTGAAGAACAGTGTCTGGATCAAGCGCAGACGAGGAAAAGTCACAGCTAGAAGAAGGACAACGAGTGAGCTGACGACAATGACAGCTGTTCGAGTTTGAGGTGTCATTTCGGAGGAGAAGGAGCGGAGGGAGCAAGGCGGAAGAGTCCAGTCGTCGAGAGATCTCTCTTCCGCCTTGATGGTATGTGCTATCTTGGCATACGGCTGGCAAGAAGATTAGTGAAAGCGTTTGAGATGTTGGTGTAGACGTGATAAACGTGTAATGATGGAGGTAGTAGCGACTATGAACATGGATTTGGACCAAATAACGAGTGCACGACGCGTTCCTGGAATTGTTTCAATGTCGAAGGACGATATGTGATTAGATTGTCTCAATTTCACCTTCCAACTTATAATTCAGACATTGTTGCTCGGTACTACCCCGCTCTCAGAGGTTTCAGGTGGCGCCTTCGCAGGTCAAGATGGCCTCGTTACGAGCCCTACTGCGAACAGCAGGCTTTCAACCCATTCCACTACCTTCTTCCTCACGCCCGCAATTCGTCAATGACGATGGATACGAGTACGACCCAGAGGAGCAAGTTGAAGCTGTCACGGAGGATGCTGGAGACGTGATTGCAGCAGAAGAGGAAGAGGGAGATGAGGATGCGGAGGAAGTAGACGAAGTGGTGGAGATTGATGAAGACGTCGTTATGGGAGAGGAGGACCAAGCAGAAGGTGATGAAGGTGGAGACATTGGAGGTGAAGAACAGGAAGATCCTAAGCAAGAACCTCTCTTGAGTATCGCTGAAAGGTGAATTGTGCTTCCCGCTAGTGGACAATGGGTGGACGAGCTAAGCTGACAAGAGGTATTCTGTAGTCTGGTTCTGCCCTACTCCCTCACTCAGACACGACATCACCATCTCACCTCACTTCTCCCTCATATCTTCACCCACCCACCTATCCCCTCTCATAGCAAACCTCGAGCTCGACCACCACCGAAAGGGACATTCCTCTTCCCCACCCCTCCTCCGTTAGTCCATCCACTCCCTTCGAAAGAGTACCACGGTCCACTCAAGCCCGTGGAAGTGAACATGGCCACAACACCAAACGAGGGTGATCCTTCAACATCCACTCCCCCACCTGCTTCTGCGACGAAACCCGCTCGCCAGCCCAAGCCGAAGAAGATTTCAGACGAGGCCGAACCTCCTGCGCACGAGATTGAATGTATATCCAGATGTACTCTTTCCGTTGGACCTGTCTCTTTCCCTGGGACGGAAGTATGGATTGGTCGTTTTGTAGAACCGAGAGAAACGAGACCGAAGAAGGAAAGGGCAAGACCCGGAGAGAGAAAAGAAAAGCGGAAATCATTAGCGGAGGAGACTGCGAGTAGACGAGCGAGAAGAGCAAGACCTAAACCAAGTGCTACCGGGTCAACGGAACCAGGTACTACACCTCGACTGACTGGTGTTTCTGCCAATAAGGTTGCTGGCCCATCTTATAGACCTCCGCCAGGTGGTCCAAGACCAGTGAATTCGAACAGACCCATACCCCAATCGAACGCGCCGCCTAATCGACCACCACATTCTACCACGAGTACACCAGCCAGGCCGACCGCTTCTCCTCAACTTATCCAGCTTGTAAACCAAGCAGCGACAAGACATCCGTGGCTTTCCGCTTTAATATACAAAGCAGCGGGAAGTACAGCAAATCAGGAGGAGTTGGAGAGATTGGGGAAAGCAGTGGCGAGACTTAGCAGAGGAGAGCCCATTGCAGATCTCGCTCCTGCAGGTGCTGCTCCTACATCTTCGGCACCAACACAAGCTGTAGCAGGTCCAGGCCCTTCGAGTCAGGTAAGACCACCACCGGCTCCGATGCCCCAGGCTGCTGCTACGACTTCGACATCGCTCGCCGACGCGCCTTCAAGTGTCCAACCCGCAACCACAGCTCCAGAGGAGGACTCTGATGGGGAAGTTGACATGTCAGGTCGGCCTCAAGTAGGAGGAGGACCGCTGCCGATACCTCCAAACAGCGAACTACAGCGAACTACCGAGAATGGATCTACGGCTGGAACATCGCAGACGCCGATACCCCCTCCTACCTCCATGCCACCTCCAGTAGCGATACCTGTTGCTACGCCACTACAGCCTGCCGCATCTACTCCCGTAAACACACAGGTGACCCAAAGTCCTGCACTCCCGCCAAATCAGACCTACGCTCCATCACCAAGTACGGCTCTCAACCCCGCTCTCCATACTCCATACCCTATGCCAACAACGCCAGCACCTCGAATATCATCGCCAACTCCGCCTCCTCCACCAACAAAACCAACCTACCAGCTACCACCACCGTTCTTGCTGATCGCATTCAAAGAGCAGCCGACCGAGAAGTACTTGATTCCGCTGGGAACAAGGTCCTTCATCTCCAGAATGGGCGGTGATTATGTGACAGGACCTGCTCCACCGCCCACACCTGAACCAGTCCAAATTCCACAGGTAGAGGTGAAGCCGGATGTCATGCCCCCACCTCCTGTGCCTCAAGCGACGTCGACAGATCCTTCCTCCGCTATTGTTCAGACCTCTCTACCAGCAGTCGGGGATGCTCCCGCCACTACGATTGATCCAGTGCCCATTGTAGGCAAACCTTCGCGAGGTCGAACGCGTGCGTCTTTGGGTAGACATGCGAAAGACCTCCCACCCATCGCTGCACCGACTGTGGAGCCTCTGCCCGTGCCAGTACAGCCAGAGGAGCCAGTCATCACGGCACAACCTCCAGTCGAATCGAAACCTAGAGAACGTCCAACTTCCGGACTTCCACCTCTACCGGGTATGAAGCCTGATTTCGGAACTGTCTTGGTATCGACTTTTGTGCCTGTTGGGAAGTGGGAGAAGGTGGATTGGGAGGCTTTTGGTAAACGGCTTCCATTTGAGAACCAAGATTTCTGGATCAAGCCAAATGATCCCACGGCAAAGACAGTCGAGGTGAAAGAAGAGCCAAAGGAAGCACTTTCACCCATCATGGCAGCACCGTCGACCCCCTTACAGGCGAACCCAACAGGATCAAAACGAGATCTCCGACATCCTCGTTTGTCTACTTCCACTGCAGACGCTCCCGCCGACACATCGTCACATACAAAGCCTAAGCCTACTGGACCGCAATTGTTGAATCTAGCTGTGGAAGACTTGATACCTGACCAAGAGCCGGTCCAGGCACTGACGATCAGATTGAGCGGGATAGATGATGCGGTCTGGAAGAAGATCAAGGGGGTGATGGAGGAAGTTGAAAGAGTTGATATGGAGGTGATGGCCAAGGATGATCCGGAGCTGGTGAAGGATGAGGAGGATAAGCCTGAGTTTCTCACTTCGACGAGCGGGCAAGTCATAACTCCTGTACGTCAGGATGGTCAAGCAGCGCCGCAGATTACGCCTGTAGTTGCGCCTCCATCGTTGCCTCCTGGCCTTTTTGGACTCTCTACCAGAGTTCTAGAAGTCATTCGACCAATATATCTAGCGAAGAAGAAGGCCCTATTCTCATCTCTACTCAAACGCGTACCACCTCGCACTTTCCTCACCACCAGACTTCCGCCTCCACCACCTCCCGAATTGGTTGATGCCACGACGGACAAATGGGCACCTCGACCCTATCCAATCTCTACCAAACCGCTCTACACAGTCGAAGCAGATGATCAAGATGACGAAGGTCCTGCTGCAGAGATCCAACTCAGTCCCGAACCTTCCAGCAAGGGGAAGAAACGAAAAGCGGGAGAAACAGAACCCGAAGTCATGTTTGAGATGCCAGTATCCCTTGAAGCGTTGGACGAAAGAGTGGAAGAAGGTGCGAAGAAGGGTTTGGGCAGGAAGAACGCTCGTGGAAGTGGTGCGGGACCGATCAAGAGAAAGACGAAGAGGGGAGTGGAGAAGGGTATCTGTGAAGGTTGTGCGAGGGAAGGGATCAAAGTTTGGAGAAGGGGTCCGACAGGTAAAGGAACTCGTGAGTGTCAGACTGGTCTCGGTCGATCTCTGAGTTGTTGGTCCATTGCTGATACTTATTGTGACAGTGTGCAACGCGTGTGGAGATTTGTATACGACAGGCAAGCTGGGCGAGCTCAAAGCTCCCGGAGCTATGAAACCCTTTTTAGGAGAGGACGACGATGAAGAGGGCGACGGCGATGGCAAAGCGGAGGAAGGTGATGAAGACAACAAAGTCGGCGAGGGAAAGGTAGAGGAGGATGTGACAGAGGAGAACAACAAGGAGGCGGATCAAACAGTCAGAGAGACAGACAAAGAGGATGGCCTCGAAGTCGTCGTTATTCCCAGGCAGGCAGAAGATGAAAGTGCAGCTGGTGAAGTTGCGGAGAATGGTCACGATATCTCGACCTCGGCAGAGATCGGCGAGAAGAACCACGTTCCAGTGGAGACAACTACGAAGGAGTCTGCGGTTATGGCACAAGTTCCGGCGGTGGGTACTACCGGCGCAGTTGACATTGCAGAGGTAGAAGCTCCTCATGGGAGTATCAGTGAGCAGCTCGAGGAGGGCGCGGTGACTGCGCGTGCAACAGAGGAGAAGATGAGTCTTGATGAGTAGTCGTTCTAGAGACGAAGTACTAGTGAGGTTTATGTCTTCCTTGCATGCATCCAGAGACATGCGTGCAATTGAGAAATGCCATACATACATGATAGGGTGAATTGAAACCAGCCATGTTGAGTACGTTTCATGATACATACTGATCCCTGGGACCCCCAATTCGAAACGGGGTGTGTCAAGTGGGAGAGGTGATCGACGGGGTAACCTATTATTATTATTATGTGGAGTCGAGACTCTTAGGGTTTTTGAGGATATAATCTGGATGACCCTATTTTGTGTGAGAATATGATTCTGTTGCTTGGAGATCACGATGATCACTTCACACTCGGTATTTGATGCATGGTTGATTTGGGAAACAGGCTGAAAGCTAGGAAAGACAAGGAGATATCAATAATGGATAATAAATAAACAAACAAACAAACAAAAGTAAGTGCTATTTACTGACTACTAGCTTGAGTGCCGGGTGCGATGTGTGAAGACTTTTCGGATTTAGCGCAGAAGATCTCGAGCCTTCACTCAGGTGATTGACAAATGCGAAGCTGGAGCACCCTGGACGTGATTTTCATTATTGCTTGTGCACCGCACTTTCGCTTTCGGGATTGAAATTGGCATCATCATCATCATGCTGTGTTTTTTTGAATCCGATACTGATAGACCATTTAAGGGCAGTAAACTAGTTTGGAAATTGCCCTTTAGCGAATGTGAAACACGAGGCGAGGTGTAAAAAAGAACGTAAACAAAACTCACCGCGTATAGCCTACACCCCTTCTGTCTACTGCGGGTGAAAAAATCAAAGAAAGAAGGGGTCGACGTCGTTTACAATTGTGGAGGTCAAGTGAATGAATGACTTTGGTATGCTGTCATGGCACGCACACACACACACCGCACTGAAACTTGATTTTCATCATCAATTGTCCTTTCTTTCTGTTCTATCATATCATATCGCATAGACAGACATTCAGTTACAAGGACAATTTTTGACTCTTTCTCATAACATTACATCACAACACACACAGAGTCGCTGAGTATCGCTACAATCGATTCTACGACACGCCCGACTGGTACACTTCGCATCCTGCACCACTTGGTCGAGCCCACAGCACCACCCTCATCATGCCAGGTGACGAGAGAGTAAAGACGACCGACTACCTCGTGAGTATGCGTGATCCTTTCACCTCCTACATCATGCTAAATTGTCATGCTTGTCCTCCAGGGATACCCCGCCGAGATCATTCACCCAGAAACGCAAGGGATGAACCGAAATTACCTCGGTCCAGATCCTCAAGCTGGACACCTTCGGTTAGGCTACATTTTATATCGCGCACACACGTCTCTCATCGAGCTGACTAGGCACACCTTGACTTAGGGACCAATCTGTTGACATGCAAGATTCAGAGGCATACGATATGGGAGCCCTTCCCCGAGACACCTCTCGCAGCCCCCTCCGTGCGCAGGATGGTGAGTTACACGCTCCGACTCGTACCCTCCTTTGACTATCAGATTGACTGTCGCGTCATAGGCTATGGTCAACCTGTTCCAGATCAATCTCAACCACGATACGGAGGTCAAAGCGCTTCTCAAGCTCACAACGGAGGTGGAGGTGTCAATACCCCTTCTCGCGTGCATTACCCTCCTTCTCCATACATGGCGCGAGGCGACAACTACACCACTATCCCTCTACAAGATGATCGTCCGACCACTCCTACTGCCGCTGCGTCTGGCGCAAGCACACCTAACGGGTCTGGGAACAAGAAGAAAACCTGGTCATTCTTCCCTTCGTCCACCAATCTCGAAAAGGGAGCAAGCAGTGACGGCGCAGCAACACCAGCAGCGAACAGTGAGAAGATTCACAACCAGAAGAGACCCAAGGGCTCGCGATCGGCCAGTTGGGATCTGTTGGGTGATAGAGCGGAATGGGAAGATTTCAACTTGAAGAACGCGAGCGTAGAGAACCTCAGATATGCAGATGGTGATGCCGGCACGAACAAGGTTGGTAGGCGATTCAGCGCTGTCATTCTGCGGTATGCTGATGCCCACTGCGATAGCTATCGAGATTGTATTATTGGCTTTTGAACCGAGGTATCGTCGTCCGATGGTTGATGTACATCATTCCTTTCCTTGCACTCCTATGGATTCCCGGAATCGTCGGTCTTGCAGGCGTCGAAAACGCCTATGTATGGCACGTTGACCTTGTGAGTCGTTCGAGGGTTATCTTCCCACGCTTGAAGCTAACTCACTGACAATAGCTCTACTGGTCCATCTGGCTTACCGTCGTTTGGCTTGGATTCTGGGGAGCTACAGCTGCCTTCTTGATGGTTCCAGCCATTTGGAGAAACACGGTTGCGGTTATCATTCCCTCAGCAAAGGCTTATACAGATGTCATTGCGGCCCTTGGTCGGTGAGTGTTTTTTTTTTCGCTATCTCAGAGTGCAAGACTGATTCTCACCCATCTTAGTTATGCCAAACTTATCATCTGGTCGGCCGTCATCTGGATCTCATTCACCCCGCTTATCATCAACAACTACACCGGCGACCAGAGTGCCAACTCCCGAGCCAACTTGACTACCGTTGCCAATCTCTTGTTCGGTCTTTTCTTGTGTTCCTTGGTCTTTGGTGCAGAGAAGTTGATTGTGCAGCTCATTGCGTGAGCCATCTGTTTCTTTGCCCGTATATGTCATTATACTGACAGCTTTGGTAGTTTCCAATTCCACCGTGATTCATACGAAGGTGAGCAATCTGGTATACCACGCATGAAAAACCCACATACTAACGACATCGTACAGACCGACTCCAGGAACAGAAGTTCAACGTCAAGTGTTTGACAACTCTCTACATGAACTCGCACGACATTCCTGGACGAACCGACACCATGACCGATGCTTCCTCTGGAAGGACGAAAGGTTCACAGATCCCCCGAATGGCCATCCGCAAGGCTCTAAGAGGTCTCAAGGAAGCTGCGCAGACTACCACTACGTGAGTTGCTTGCGGGTTTGATTCCGGTCGAGGACTGACATGTGACCTCATGTAGTGCTCTCGGAAACGTTGCAAGTGAGATGGCGGGACAAAGCGTGCTCCAGACCAACTCGCCTGCGAACAAGGTCACTGCTGCCCTCACTTCCGCCAATAAGAGCAAGGCTGTAAGTGCTAGGCGTGACTCCACTGCGAACCTTGCTAATTCATCAGTTACAGCTCGCGAGACGACTGTACTACTCTTTTAGAGCTCCCGGCGCTGATCACCTTGACATCTCTGACGTTGCTCGGTTGTAAGTGATACGTGATGCGACTGTTATCCCATACTGACCATTCTGCAGCTTCCCGGACCTTGACACCGCCCAAGCTGCTTTCGCCATTTTTGACAAGGACATGAACGGTGATGCTACCCGAGACGAGATCGAGAGCGCTGTCTTGACCATGCACCGAGAACGACTTGCTCTTGAGGCGTCCATGCGTGATCTTGACGGTGCCGTGCGAAGGTGAGCAACACTCTACCTCATATGAGAAAACGAGTCCTAACGTGCTGTGGTAGACTCGACGACATCTTCATGGTTATCGTTGTCGCTATTGTCGTCCTTATCCTCGCTGCTATGGTCACTACCAAACTCACCACGCTCGTCACCTCTGCTGGTACCTTTATCCTCGGTCTTTCCTGGTTGATCGGTTCGACTATGCAGGAGATTTTGGGAGCGTGTATCTTCCTCTTCGTCAAGCATCCGTTCGACGTGGGAGACAGAGTGGACATCGAGTAAGTTCAGCTGTCATTGTAATCGTGCCGCGATCTCAAGCTAAAAATTCGGTAGTTCGATCTCGTACACCGTCGCCAAGATGCAGCTTATGTCGACGTCCTTCAAGCGGACCGACGGCAAGTACGTGTGGATTGGACACAACGTTCTTACCACCAAAGTCATCGAGAACAGTGAGTCAACTAATACTTTACTTTCACGCAGCTCATCTGACACGTGTGCCACAGTCCGTCGTTCTGGTCCCATTGCCGAGACTTTCAGCTTCGAGGTCGACTTTGAGACGACTTTTGAATCTTTGCAAGCTCTCCGAGCCCGAATGCTCAAGTTCTGCAAGGACAACTCTAGAGATTTCTTGCCCGTTTTCGATGTTGTCGTGGATGATATCCCCGCCCAAGGGAAGATGGTCTTGAAGGCGGATATCAAGTACAAGTCGAACTGGCAACAGGGAGCGTTGAAAGTGCAGAGAAGGAACAAGTGGATCTGCGCGCTGAAGATGACGTGAGTGGTCAACGGGAACTTGAGTAGTATGATGCTGATCCTCTTTGTACGCAGTCTCGCCGATTTGAAGATCTGGGGTCCAGGTGGTGCGGGTAACCCAGCGCCTGATCCCGCTGAGCCCACTCAATACACCTGTGAGTGCATAGAATCATGAAAAGATCCGGAGAGCTGACAAAGTCTTCCCACCGACAGTGGTCCCATGGGATGAGGTCAAATCTCAAGCTGCACCTGCTGTTCCCAAGTCTGAGTCGCCTCCGCCTACATTCGCCTCGGCTACTGCCATACCCAACTTGATGGACCGAAGAGCCGCAGTCAACGACCCTACGCAGGGTGAGTCAAGCAGCATCATTCATGATGAAGATGAGGATGAAGCAGAAGATTCAACGGCTGGTGTAAGAACTGACAAGAAACATTCCAATTCAGATATCTGGAACGAGTCAGCCGAACTTGAAGGTTTGAACTCTGCTGCGCCTAGTCGAGCAGGTACACCGGGACCAAGTCAGGGAGTCAGACAGAGATTGGTGGAACAGCACAACCAAGGTGGTCCCGAGCTCATCCGTCACGGACATGGAAATGGGGAAGAGATGGAGATGGTCACGCCTCAAGTTGCAAGGCGGCAGTAAGGTGAGGGTGGGAAGGCCATTCAATCGCCGGTCGATGGATTGTGCGCGGTAATTGAGGGAAAGAAGTGTGCATAGAAGTGATAGACGATAATATGAATTTGATGATTAACGCATGTCAGCGTGATGTGCTAGCATACTTCCATGCACTTGTCATAACGTTGGTAATGCTTGCTTGAAGTATGAAGCCTCGACTTTGTGTCATCATCACTCGGCATCGTGCATCTTGCATCAACGTTGAGTTCGGCTATCGCCCCTTTCTTACCCTTTGACAAAGTCGGGATTTTTCAAAAGTGGCAGTGGGAATGGGATTCAGCCGACCGCTTACGCTTACGCTCATCCTCTCTTCGTCGTCCCTTTCTTTCATTTTCCTAATTCTCTTTTCTTTCTTTCTTTCTTTCTTTCTTTTCGATCTCAGCAATTCACTCACATATTATCCCTGTCACAAGAACAGTCGTTCAAACACAAACACATCATTTGCGCAGACTTTCACGTATACCTATACATACTTTCGACTTTCGACCAAAGGTCCCAACCGCCAAGATCCAGTCTTCAGTTCAGTTCAACCTTGGTTTTCTAAATCCTTTTCAGTTTTTGAAAAAGGAAAATCCACCGTCACCGGGTAAAGGTACAGGTATATCATCCTCGAAAAGAAATAAAGTGGGCAAGGTGAGTGAATCAGCGGAGCCGGGCAAAGTCGAAAATTGGAAAGGAGGTTTTGTCGTGCTTTGCGGTTTGGGATGGGGATGAAGTTGTGTGGAGGGGAATTTCGGATGCCGATGTCGGATCGACTTGGACTATCATAGAGAGCGGGAGCGATTGAGCCACCGCTGACCACCTGTGCTCTTTCATCTTCTTTCTTATCGCCGTCCCGTCTGCCCATCACGCCCATTGCTCACCTCGCTTCGCTCGGTTCGCTCGGCCAGACACATCAAGAGTTCATGCTTTCCCCCACGCAAACGTCGTTTCATCATTACCACCATCACACGAAAGAAATAGATTTGCATACATCCTAAAACAAACAGTGTGAGTGTTCTAGCAGATGTATACTTGACGCATTGCTTATAATTCCCGTGATCATCAGAAATACTGCCCAATATGGCTACTGTCAATATCAGACGCGATGTGGACGACAAGTTCTATGTAAGTTGAGTCATTTCGATACCTGCGGACCGACCTAATGCTGTTACACTGTCGCAGCGATACAAGATGCCCCTCCTCCAGATCAAAATTGAAGGTCGAGGAAATGGTATCAAGACCGTTGTGCCCAACATGGAGGACATTGCCCGGGCTTTGAACAGGCCGCCTACTTGTGAGCCTGATCATCCCGATTGATTTCACCATTCGAGCTGACGACCCCTCCTCAGACCCCACCAAGTTCTTCGGATACGAACTCGGAGCGCAGACCACCGTCGCCAACGACCGATACATTGTGAATGGCGCGCACACTGCCGATCGTCTTCGAGAACTCCTCGACACTTTCATCGAGAAATTCGTACTTTGCCCTTCGTGCAAGAACCCCGAGACCGAGTTCGTCATCTCCGGCAAGTCGGGACACGAGAGCATGATTAGAGATTGCAAGGCATGTGGACGACACAACTCCGTTGACATGAAGCACAAGCTCGTCACCTACATTCTCAAGAACCCGCCCAAGAAGAAGGAGAAGGGGAAGAAGGGAAAGAAGTCGGGTGGTATGACTGCCGAGGCGAACGTCGGAGGACCCCTCGTCTTCGAGAAGGGTGCCGAGGATGGAAGTGAGGACGACGACGATGCCAGTCCCGCTCAGACTCCCAACGACAACGGTGTCCCAACTTCTGGTACCGATATCGATGCTATGATCGGACGAGGTGCCGACCCTGTTCTTGGAAACCCCGACGCTGCGGAGGAAGCTTCGAAGAAACTCTCCAAGCTCGACTTGAACGGTGATGACGACGATGATGAGGGCGCGGATTCCCCTTACTCCGTTCTTGGCGCTTGGCTCGAGGAGAACAAGGAGGCCGATGACGCTGCGATCATCAACAAGGCAAAGGAGCTTGGAATTGCTGGCAAACATAAGGTCTTGCTTGAGATCGGACAGCACCTGTTCACGGATGAAGTGGCAAAGGAGATTCAAAAGCGTGTGACGCTTCTTCAAGCTGTGAGTGTTACGTGTATCTCATGGTTGTGTCGACTTATACTGATATGTGGTCTGTTTGCAGCTTGTTTCCGGGGAGAAACACCAAAAGTCTCTTTTGGGCGGTATCGAGCGACGCCTCGCTCTTTCCCCGTCTTCAGACGCTCTTCTTGCAGCCGGAACGACCTCAAAGGTCCTCATGATTCTCTACCAGGCCGATGTGCTGGATGAGGAGCTCGTGAAGCAGTGGGGTACACACGTGTCGAAGAAGTATGTTGACAAGGACAAGAGTAAAAAGGTCAGGAAGAGCGCAGAGGCCTTCCTCAAGGTGAGTGTGGGAGTGCGTTCTGGTGATGAGTTGGTGCTGATGTTTGCGCGTAGTGGTTGGACGAGGCGGATGATGAGAGTGAGGAGGAGTAGGGTGGTAGGGACGGTACGGCTTGTTTGTTTCGATCTGTTGACGATTTGTTCGATATGCATCATGGTTTGCCCTTGCTACTGGGCTTCTGAGATGTGATGGTGATCCATCCCATTTTGTCATGCAGGAAGAAGCAGAGGAGGAGCAAGGGATTCATTGAACATCACAACTACAACACACCGCAACCTCGGTAACAATGACAATTGATCTATCTACTCATCTCTACTGTACTCCTGCGATAATATTGCACTGTCAACACCGACGAGTGATATCACTCTTTCAAACAATTGCCCCTAACAACCAGATGACGAAAACGACGAAACCGATCAATGCAAGGATCGAGAGGCAAACAGTGGCTGCCGTCTCAACCTCTTTTTCGGCTATCTCCTCTTCATGAGCTTTTCCTGATAACATGGTGAGAAAAAATATGACATCAGCATCAGCTGAGCGATTCCTACGTCTGACTCTGACTCTGAATCTATCCGTCGAATCGTGAACTTGAACGCGGGTGGTGTATCGTTACTCACTCGCTTCATAATCGCCTAGACCATCAGAGATCTGAACCGCCAATCTACTTGGTGGATTATACTCGAATGTTGACCAACCTTCATCCATCACTCTAACCCAACTCTTGGTGACTTGGACTTGGTTGATCGCATTATCATTCGATGAGTCTGGGACGAGTTGGCCTGGGACAGGGATCGGGATCGGGATCGGGACGTAGAGTTCGATACGGTCTTGAGGAAAACAAGCGAGTGATGGGAAACCACGTTGTGCGATAGCGATTGTTTCCTGGAAACATGTCAAGTGTGAAATTGTCATTGTCATTGACGATCAACATTGAACTTGGAGTGGAGGGAAGACAAAGAGGTATGTTCCATGTTATATGATACACGATACACACGACGACTCGGTCTGATTTCGATATCGTGGAGATGTGACGGTCGGACTTACCTCCTTGGTCTGACCTAATACACCTAAGGCTTCTTGATAATCACCAGTGGCCGGCCAGCGAGGCCTATACGAATAGGTCACGCCGCGCGAGCCGGACCCAGACCCAGACCCACCGGGGGAGAGGGAGAGCCACCAGAGCGTTGTTCCAGTCGAGAAGCATGAGGAGGATAGACAGGCGATGGATCAGTAGTCTCCTTGTCGTCGTTATGATATTCCGGGGCAGAGACGAGAGGTACGGATTCGTCATCAAGATCCGATTGTCGGTATTGAGGGAGTGACATGATGTCGATTATACCATGTAAACGAAGGCGTTGTATGGTGTATGATGGATTGTCAAGTGATTATAACCCAGGGGTTCAAAAGGCCTCGTCGTATGAATATGATGTGATAAAGGGGATGAATGGGATCAACATTGCCTCGTAACGTCAACGTCGGTACATGCTTAACTCGTTTAAACACTACCCACATGGGTCGACCGCTCTCGTTATAAATAGAGATTGCCGCTTTCGTCGGCGCGGGGCGGTGCCAAGTTTACCTTGCAGCGGAAACACCTCTCTCGGTCCTATTCTGCATACATCTCATCAATGTTTGGCGCGTAACTCACTGCATGGTCGATGGTGAGCAGTCTTTCTCCCGAGTCGAACAGTGAAGAGGGTATGCATTTGAGGGGAATGATGAAAGTGTTCAAAAGGACAAAGACTTGGTATGATCGATTTTGTACGGCTTGTTGTGTGGGAGATATGTTCTGTTTTGCGTTTTGCGACCGAATGCAGCGCTGTCAAATTGAGAACGACAGCACCAGCAAGACAAGTGAATCAGGAGTACACGTGTATGATACATGAGACGGCGACAACAACACTACAATCGAATGAGAGATGAGACAGACGGATCAGAATGAATGGATGCGTGACGGCATATATGGATTAATCCGATAGACCTCCGGAGAGCCAGGCGATGAAGAGGATTGAGGCCATTCCCCAGAATGGGCATGTTACAGCGATCACTGTCCACATAATCTGCCTTTGCTTCTTACGACGTTCCAGGGCTTGTCCTGCGAATCGAAAACAAGAGGAAAAATCAGCATACGATACTTGTATTTGTTCGTCTTTGATGTGGTGAGAGCCACGGTCACTCACTGCCTTCCAAGTCACCCGGTCCATCAACGACCTGGATCCTCAATCTGCTCGGTGGGTTGGTTCCAAACGTGGACCATGCCTCGTCCATCACCCTGCCCCATCGCTCTTCAGGTTTACGAGTGATACCAGTAGCTGGCTCGTCTGCGACTGTCGGGACAGGAACGAGGAACTCGATACGGTTGGATGGGTAGTCGGAGAGAATAGAAAAGCCACATTGTACTTGGGCGATTGTTTCCTACAAACGAAGAGATCAGTACAAGTCTCAGATGGCGTCTCTACCACTACAAGATGACTCACCTCCTTGGTTCGACCCAATACACCCAACGCATCTTGCTGTTCACCCACTACAGGCCAGCGGGGCACGAACGTATAAGTCACGTTGTGCACTCCGCCCAGAGTACCCTCTGCACCAAGACGAGGAGGGTACGCAGGCGACGGGTCGGAGTTGTCCTCGTACTCGGCAGAGAAGAGAGGGACGGACTCTGAGTCCGACTTGGGGAGGTTTTTCTGGTATTGAGGGAGGAGGGACATTGTATGAAACGTATTTGCTGGTTGTGGATAGAGTTGTAGGAGGAGATATGCGTGTAATTGGCTGTTTATATATACAAGGACTGAACACGTATTGAAGGGAAGGGAAAGCGGGTGGCGAAGGATAGGTTCGACGTGGAACAGCACGAGGTGACAGACAGTCTAAACACTGGAATTGAAATCACGGCTGATTCTCGGCACTTACCACGTGGAGGCTGAGAGTGGCGTTTTGATGATCTGCAAAGGGGCAAGCAACCCCGCTGTCAACGAAGCAGCAGTGTGGATCATAAGGGAAAAACACACTGCATAGCGATTGAACTGCCTTATGCATATTCAGGATAGGCTATTGCAGCAGCACTACGTATGATAGTGCTCTTGAGCTATGCATAGCCATGTGACAGTGTGATGCATGACCAGAGTAGGACACAGCCGTGTCCTCGGTTGAAAGGTCGAGAGTTCAACCCTCTTTGGGGCGCTCCAAACTTCCCATATCGCAGAGTACAGAAAGAGGGGTAAGACGGCGGGAACACGTGTTCGCGTGTATTGTATACATGTATACACTCACACACACGTCACCTGACATCATCACATAACCATATATATAAGAGGAGGAAGAAAAGAATTGGAATCAGCTTAGCTACCATCAACTCATTGGTGCCATTCGTCTTCTGGTCCATCCTCTTCCTTTCTTAGGAACCAGTATTGACAAATTTCTCACGAATGATTATGATTCTGATATTGCAATGCGGTGCAGCCCATGGAGGGGGAATACTGTTGATTTAGACTCAACGCATTCGATAGAGGAGGAAGAGGACTACTGAATAGAGGAAAAGCTTTGAAAAGTTTTAGGCGAGCGACGAGGGCTCGAGCGAACAAGTGGCTCGTTCGCGCTCGCTACTCAACGAACACGGGCTCGAGATCGAGGAGATGGTGAATCGTTAGTGACAGAAGATGAGACCCTTATTAAAGGTAGGTAAGGTCAAAGATCCGAAGCGTTAGAGTTGAATTATACGTATATCATACACTTCCCCTTTAGCATAGCGCTTTGGGATGGGATGACGAGGAGATATCAAATTATGTTTTGTATCGTCACTCTATCACAAGTCTACAAGCTATTTCGCCCGATCTAACTACAAGAGCAGGAGTCGCTCGACTAATTATTTTTATCCGTAGAACCTTTAAAGGTTGACACTTCGACCCTCTCCGGAGCACCCTGACATTCCCACACCACACTACAACTCCACTCGTGACTTCGACCCTCTCTAGGGCAAGAGGGATATTGTACACGGCTATGCGTATCGTAGGAAGCTGGCAGGATTCAAGGCGAGTGGTATTTCCTTTGATAGTGACGATTTACAAGATTGAAGCACAAATTGTCCAGTCGGTCTTGCACAACTCAAGGTGGTGAGTGAATCAAGGTCGTACATGTGATCAGAGTTGAGTCAACTGAACGATGCTTGTCGTACTTGCTAGCTACTGTCTTTCCGTCTACTCCTTCACTTCCTTCCCCTCTGTTCCCCGCCGGATGTGGTTGTCAGACCGCATTACAAGCCAAATCCAGGTGACTTTCTCCCTGTCATCAGGCAGTAGGCGGCGGCATGGTGATTGAGGCTGACTTTTAGAGCCCATCGCCTCTTCAGTTTAATGTCGAACCCTTGATCGAAGAAACCACTACAGATTACCGGATAATCTCCCACTTCAAAGACAGAAGGTAAGGTGCGTCACGTAGGTCCCCCTAAGCCCTCATATCCGCTACTTGTGATTTGATGGGCCGACGCTATACCAATGGTATCCGACGCTATTCGAAGATGTCACCCATCTGCTATTTTGGGTGCTACCTATCTCGAGCTTCTGGACGCAGGCCAGCTACGGCGCCTTTCCTTCACACTTCGCACCTTCATCGAGCGCGAGCCGGACTATTCAATCCAGGTATGTTGGTTGATGTGTGGACAACACACGACGAAGGTAAGTTAAACTTCTGTCCCCTTGAGAACCCCTCTAATCTCAGCCTCATTTGCTCATTGCCTCGTTGTCGTGCCATTAAGCTCGGTCGCCTAGACTACCAGCAAACTAACTCGGGTCCTTCGAGACATGACCTGATCGGCAGCAAAGGAGGCCTCCTTTGGAACACGTTGTCCTTGTCCGCTGGTTCGTTTCCGTCGTTTAGAGCTTGCAGATATCCCGTATATAAAGTCTGTTTTCTTTTCGTTCAATTTCACTTTCTTCTTTCTTTCTCTTCTTCCAATCAACTTTATTGCTTTCTTTCTTGACCCTCAATCTCGTTTTAACACATGACTATCGACTTACACCAATTCAACTCCACCGGTTCTTATTTCTCTCATTGCACTGTCGTGAGTGCTATGATTCGCTCTGGTCCAACGCTAAATGTTGCTGACAGTGCCACCGATGCAGAGGCATTCAACCTGTATATCTCCACAGAATATGTGTTTCCTTAGGGAGTGAATGAGGACGAGTAGTACAGTACGCATTGGCTAGATGGCTCCCCTGTCAGTACTTCGCCTATATCGAGGAGAACGGTCCATTACTGACGATATTTAATCCAGTACAAGGAGATAAATGAGGACTTCGGCGACCTTTCCAATGCATCCATCCCGTTCATTGTCGCAAGGTTACGAGCTGTACTGCACAAGGTTGTCGAAGCTCTCAAGCGCGATGAGTACGAGTCGGATGTGGCAAGGCAACAGGCCGAGATAAACGAGCAGATTTTCGAGATTTTTCGCTCGCGCACAGAGGATCTTAACAAGCCATCTCAGCTGGCTATAGATCTCCAAAAGATCTGCATTTAGCAATAGCGTCAAGCAGTCGCAGACGACTCGGTCGCCTTTGACCCCGTCAACGATCAAATACATTGGGTCGAAGACCTGGACGAAAAGGAGGAGGAAGCCGAGCCGACGAAGACCAAGATGAGGAGGTCATCGATCGATACGGAGGTGACGACGATGACGATGAGGGGAGCAGACGATGATGCGGCGGGTGGTGCAATCGAGGATGATCTGTTCCCGGAAGACGAATCGACCCCATCGGAAGGACATGAAGATAGCGATGACGGTGAAGAGGAGGACGGTTTGGTAGACATAGGAGAGGGTGCTGAAGGCGATGACGAGGACGTCAGTATGCTCGATGATGTCCCGAACACGGACGATTTCGAGATCCCCGACATCACCACGGACGGCGACCCGCGGGAGCTCCCGATGTCCCTTCTGAAGTAAGTCGTTGTTAGCTTTTGTATGTGACTATTGCTGATCCCACTCAAAGGTCGCTCGTATCGCTTATGGATCTAGGCCGAGGACCTTGTCCTAAATCCAAGGCAGATCCGACGACCTCTGCCACCTTGCTGAAGAAGCTCTGGTCGCCTGGGCGTAACTACGACGAGCACATCGCGATGCAGCACTCACCCTATAAACATGCGCTCCGCTGGATGAAGCTCCATGAGAATGGAAGTAAGTATTGCAGACTTGTTCTTGATACATCAGGCTGATAATTGAAACAGATAGGTGGACATCAGGGACGCGGTGGCCTACGGGAATTAACCGAACTGAACATGTCTCGCCTTTCCAAGGTGGAGATGGTTTCACGTCGTAGTTGTAGATCGGTTGCTCGGGCTTTCAAACTGAGATGGATGGTAAGCGGAGGCTGCAAAGATAGTGTAGAATTCGTAGTAATACAGACACTCGTATTGTATCATAATCATAAGCTACTTCCCTATCGAGATACAAGCTGTGATTCCCGCTAAATCATCGAGCGTCGTGTTGAGAGCTGAGCCTATTTCAGATGGTATCCCATTCGTCAACTCGCCTCGGTTAGCTCTCGCTGTATGGCACTATATAGATTTTTTTTTATCGTACGCGAATGTGACCCGGCTGAAGTGCGAGGAAATCGACCGATCCGCAGGCATCGTAGCTTCGAGCCGTCATACTGACTGAGCAGGTCGGCGCCAGGACTGAACCCGTGGTCGTCAGTTTACCGTTCCCGATCGTGTGGCAGTGAACGATTTGACAGTGCCACATCGGTCATCATTCTGCAATATTGAGTGTGGCACCTAATCTTCGCCAGATTGGTAACCGTATATCTCAATCCCCTTCGTGCACCCTCCTTCATCGTGTGTCAAACGTCAACCTACAGCTATCTAGAATGCAGGGCGAACGCTCTGACCCTCAAGGCAGTCCTATATAGGGAAATCAAAATCAAGGCCGACAGCTCAGATGCCCCATGGCTGAGTTGGTTACAGCAGTCGACTGTTATTCAGTCCTAAGCATTCGCTTAGAATTCGTAATCTACAATCGGAAGGTCGAGAGTTCGACCCTCTCTGGGGCAGTAAATGATTTCTTTTTGTCTTTTGGCGAATCATACCTTTTTGACGCATCGATTTTGGGTCGATTTGATGCAGAATTGAGCGATTTGTGTCGGTTTTGGTCAACGAGGAGGATGTGCCACAAACGGGAGCAAATTGCCACTTTGGCGAATTCGCCCGCCGCGCGTCGTAAGTGGGGGTATCACACAACATCAAGTCAGAAGTCAGTCATTACATAAGCTTCATAGCTGAGATATGGTCTCGCCTCAGCGCAGCGATGCAGGGAACCCCGTATCGATAGGGAAGTGGTACCGAGATTGAATTGATCTCGATTCGAGGCTTACAGCACCGTGAACGTGCGAAATACACAACATGGCATAACATAACGCAACGGAACGCAGCACAACAACATGTCTACATATATTATTATCTCCCACGCTGGATTACGGCACTTTCGGCACGCGACTGACCTCTTTTTTTTCTCCCTCTTGTTGTGACTTTCCATCGACCAACCGACGGATAGTATCAACAGGCTTCATATAACTGTTCTGTGCATGCAGTATGAGCAAACAATCATGTGTCAAGGCAGAAAGTTCTTGGCGATGCATGGTGCGTGACGGGAGGACCTATGGATGGTATTTGGGTGGCAAAATGATGTAAACTAGATTTGAATGTTTCGAATCTTGTCTATCAATGCAGATAGCAATTCAATATTCGTTTGTTTACACAGATGTTTCCAGAGTTGCGGTACTTGTTGGAGCAGTACAGAGCCGCTCGACGATAAGAACAACAACAACAACAACGACGACCACAACAACTACACTACAATGGTAACCACAACTACCACAACTCGATCATCTTGTATTTATTCCCACATTCCCACCGTCAACAAGACTACCTGAATCCTTCGTTCCTATCGTTACTCTTTCCTACCCTACACCTCCACACTACATACTCCACATACATCCGCACAAGACCGAGACAACACATCGCATCCCCGAAAACTAGGGGTACTGCTGTTGTATATCGATATTCACCCTAATTATAGGTGCATAGGTGACATACGACTTAATACTTGTGCGTGCGTACGAATTTGTGAAACAGTCTGGAGAGTGTAAGAATAGGGTGCCGTGCGACCACGAGGGGAGATCTCCCTACTTATTCACTCCTTTGAAAGGAGGCTTGGGATTCTGGTCTTACACAGATCTTCGTTCGAGTTCTGCTTCGCTTCACAGGCAACGATAGTGGTGAGTCAATTGTCGATGAGCAAAGTGGCTTCAAACTTTTTGAACTGAACTTTCGTCGACCACGCACAGTAGGAGTATAGCACGAGTACTTTCTCATACATGTTCAACTCTTTCCCACCTTCACACACCCACGTCGACATAATGTACACTCCTACTCCCGCGGCTCGTCGATCTCGACCTCGACCACCAGGTTCGCTCAATCGTCGATCACAAACCCCTCTTATCGGTTCCGAATCAAAGCAACAATCGATGTCACGGTTGTACAAAGATAAGCGGGAGGAGCAGGTTGAAGTGGACTCACCCCTGTCAGACTCTTATAACAAGCGGCGGAGCGAGCTGAGCAGGATCAGTGCGAGTCCCGCAGATGTCAGCTTTGGTCTTGATGTAATCCCTTCGAACGATGAACGACCAATGTCCACATCGCCTGGCAAATCACAGACGACGATCGGCCTTGGACTTCCATCGTCAATACTCCTACCCGGTTCGGCTGACGAACCATCACCTCCACCACCATATGGTGATCACCAACTGCCCGACATGCCTACTCCTCCAACTACCATCACCACCACACCACCACGACAAGATTCAGGTATCCCCTCGAGACAACCATCGCAATCACCGAACGAAGATGCAGAAACCGCAAGGACGGAAGAGAGACTACGAGCTAGAAGGGCGACAGATGCGGCGAGAGCGATGGGGCTGAATATGGATTTCGGTTTGAAGAGCGGGCTGGAAGTGGATGTTGAGGATGGGACGAGCAGCGAGGCGGAGCTCGATGATATGGCTGTAAGGAATCGATTGAAGGAACTGAAGAAGCTGCTTAGAACGCGAGATAGTGGTGAGGCTTTCGGTCTCCCACTTCGTTTTACTGTAATACTGATATTGTATGTGCAGAACTCCTCATGGCAGCCAAGGCTGCCGACAGAGCTTTGCGCAATCACGAACAAGTCGTCGCCTCTCTCCCAATTCAAGTCAAAGCACGTATCCCTTCGCATCTCGTCAGCCTACAATCGCACCCAACTTCTCCTGCACCAAAGTCCAGCCCTCATCAATCACTCGCCCGTCGTACTGCCTCGAACAATCGTTACTCCCCGAACATGTCACGTCTTCGTCAATCGTCATATCAATCCACGGCGAGTAGCTCTTCTGCCAAGATAGTAGAGGGTTACTTCGATATGCCCCACGCGGAATCCTCCTCGGCTTGTTACGATAGACAACTCGATTCTCCTGTGACCCTCCGGTCGCCTGATCTTGATTGTAACGCATCAGCCCACAAAGAAGATATAACCAATGATCCACCTCAACCCTTTTACCAGCGCCAACACAATGCTCGACCTGTATCGCGCTCCCACGTTTCGTCCAGTCGTGCGATCAGAACAGCTTCCCCTCAGTACGCTCGACTTTCCGCGATACAAGCAGAGAACGAAGATCGGATCGCTTCCCTCGAGCAAGCCTTGGCAGAAGCACTTGATGGTGAGGATAGTCAGCGCAAGGTCGTCGCGAGATTGAGGAAAGAGGTGGAGAAGATGCAGAGGGAGTTGGTAAGAGCTGACGAGCGAATGGCAGTGGTGGAGCAAACCAGTGACGAACTGGGACAGTCGGTAGGAGGTGGATGGAGGAGTAGGCAAGTTGGCGGGGAGAGAGCTAGTAGTGGCGGTCTACAAGCAATGACAAATGAACAGAGGGGAGCCAACGATCAGACGGCACAGCTAGGATGGGGATCCACAGCTTTCCCAGAGTACCCCTCTTCAGAACTGGCCACACGCGACCCTGCCACACGCACCACTCAGCCGCCTGTCAGAATCAATGCCGTACGGGCCGGTTCCTACGACGAGCGACAGCCTATCCGCTCCGCTTTACCTTCGAGGTCTCATTCCGCGGCGATTATCCCTACCATACCTGTTGATGATTTGGAGTCGGCTGGTGTCTCATCGAGCGACGACGGAGGTGATCGAACAGGTGCTTCCTCGCGCGGGAACACGATGTCACGATCACCCACGAAGCAAGACCGTCGACAAAGTATCCATTTTCACGACGATAACGACAAGGTAAAACCTGATTTGCTCACTCCAGCCAAGTATGTCCCTGCTCCTCGGCAGAAACCTGGACAAGGGTCTTCATCACCCACTCCGCATATTGCGATTATGAAAGGGTCCCCGAAATCAAGCAAAGGCAGATCGTCGAGCAGATCCTCAAAACAAGCATCACGTCGTCGTTCGCCCTGGCCTTCTCCCCGCGCGTCAGTGCAAGGTCTGACACCCGACGCACGACGAACGATTGATTTCGCCCCTCGTACCAAGTCACGATCGCCGTCCCGATCTCTTACGTCTAGTCCCGGACCAGCTTTCGCTTCCATCAGCTCAAGGATGGCAAGCATGCGAGCGTATATCGATCGTAGTCTTGGCGGGGAACTCCCAGGCGCAGGAGCGGGCAGGACATTAGGAAGCGAACTAGGGAGCGAATTTGGTGATGACTGGGATAAAGATCTCAGGAGTCTGGATGATATAAGATGGGTACGACAAGAGATCCCCGGTATCTCTTCGGCCTCTTCGAGTGATCAAGGAGATGATTCAGATCACGAAGACGATTCGGAGTACGAACTCCACCAAGTGGCTCTCGATAGCTCAGACGATGGTGATCGTGATGATGACACCGACGACGACGATAATGACAATTCTTTCTTCTCACCGATGACCCAACCGCCCTTACCGCTCCCTCCAAACGTCTCGGCCGCCCTGTCAAGTCTCGCGATCGCCCTTGCACCGAACTCGATGTTCTCGTCGAGTCTCCCGATTCTACCAAAGGGTTCGCTGCGAGAACCTGGGCTGGACCAATCGGCGTATGAGCTGTTGGGCGAAGCTGTGCGCATGCGAAAGATCAGGTGGGCGGAGAATGAATGGGAGGAGGACGAACACCTTCACCCGCACCGGGATGCGAAAGCTGCTCGAGGACTTTGCGTTCCCAAGATCGGAAAGTTCGGAAGTGTCAATGCCGAAGGGTTGAAAGGGAAAGTTCAGAAAAAGTTGAAACCATTTCACACTGGCATGAAGAGCTGGGGCATCCCTAAAGATCCATGGGACGAGGGAGATTATTCAGAAGAAGTCAGTCTTGAGGTAGATGACGTGAGCAAGGTCTTGGAAGAGCCGAGTTCGGATAGGCCGAGTGGCGGGAGAATAGGGATGTTGAAAGACTTGGGGAAGGGGAAGAAGGAAGAGACACCGAGGAAGTATGCATTGGCCCACCGAAGAGTGAGGTCGATCTCTGCTCAGGGGGTGCTGGGTACGGATTCCAAAGGGAAGGGGAAAGAACGAGTGATCACTCCCAGGAAAGGAGAAGACTGTGACCATGATCACGACAACGACAACGACAACGACAACGACAACGATAACGATAACGATAACGATAACGATAACGAGCGGAACTTCAATGACAATAACGAAGTGACAGAGATCCAAACCCTCGTCAAACGACCCAACATGACCCAAACCGGCCACAAAGACACACACGAACCAAGTACGATCCCTGCAAAGATCGTCCACGATATATTCTGTCTCATTTCCATCTTGGCAGAATACTTGGAATGGTTCGTAATTCTCATCATTAGGATTTTCTTGGATATACGATCAGGCCCAAGAGGTAGTCTGTGAGTGGGCCTGCACCAAAGTAGAGCAGAGTAGGATTTGTGTGCTGATAGTTCGTTCTTAGTAGTGGGATGAGGAAGCAGAATCGATCAAAGAGGTATTATCTTTGATATGCTGAAATACCTACGCCCTGCGCAGATGGATACAAACAAGTTGACGAGGGGAACGACGGACTGGACGGAGACGAACATGATGTTAACGAGACTATGACGATGATTTAGGGTGCTGAGTCCGACGACGTGAGGCTTTTGACGAGACGATATAACGTACTGTGACGATGCGATTGTAGATGATGGCTGTGAATGGGTTTATATGAGTGATTTTGGACATTCTTGTAGATACTTGGACAGTGGTGTGCCTATTGTAGCACTTTTATATTCTATTTGTATGTGGATCATTCTCATGATATGTTGCGATACGATCTTCAACTGGACATCCCTACATACATGTCAGAAAGATAACTATTTCTATTCTGTACAACCGTACAACAAGCCAAAGACAAGCAAGTGCTATCACCGCTACTGTTTTCTACCATAGTCTACCGCTCCTTGACAATAACTACTGACTAGTGATTTGATTCACAAACCTCTCCCATCTACATACCGCCTCGACAACTAACTCATACACATCCCTCTTCGGATCCCCATCTCTATCCTTGTATTTGCTCAATGGAAAAATCTCCCTATGTCCTAATCCACAATCATCACATCTTTCCCTCACACGTTCGAACGCGGCTCTACTCTCAGGCGTAGAAGCGCACCTCTCTGATAATTCAAGATGGACGAGTCTTTCCCATCGTTTCATAGCTGGACAAGGTCGGGTGAGATGCGTCGTAGCGCCTGGTAAGTATGATGTGGTGAGAGTGCCAGAACGTTGTAGACCACCAACCATTCCGACCGGAGTGCGCTTGGACGAGGACGAAGGTGGGAGGGGGAAGATATCGCGAAGTGTAGGAGTCTTGGATTGGCATTCTGTTCCAACCGAGAGGAGAAGGAAGATATCGATCAGTCTTTTCACTCGGGAACTTGAGACTTGCAGCTTGCAAGCTTGGATCTGAACCGACAACGTACGATGTGTCCATTGACCGATTCGACGTGGAACGTTATCCGTTCGTCCGACTTTGAAGAATGATAATGTGGGAGTTTCGAGATCTACACCGACGTCGAAGATGGAAATCAGCATTTCGAGCTCTACTACCCTCCACCCGGGATACTTCAGCTCACCCTTCAGTTCGTAGGCGTACAAAAAGCCAGATGTTTCCTAGACAAGTGACGAGTGTAAGATCAGTCATTTCTACACTCCACTATTACGGCCGCCATACAAGAGCGATAAGTGCCTCGACGGCGAAATGACAGGGACTGAGAGATGAGCCACACCGAAGTACAAAAACACTCACCTTGGCTGTGAGCTTGCTCTCCATTGTCATCCTCAACAACGTCTGAGTCTGTTGTCCCAAATCTGGCGATATATACTCTACCAATCCGAATCAGCTCCTTTCCCCCTCTTGACCTCAACGTCCGATCAATTCGACATCCGGACTCACGATCAAAATCTATCCATACACCTGCTTTATCACCTCTTCCGCGCCAATAAAATCCTCCTACTTGACATATCATCCCCGCATGATCCTTACAATATCTTCCCAGAACTCTTTCCGTACCCACATCGCCTTCGTCCTCCCCTCTTCCTCCTTTGTAATTCGCAAAAGGTCGATTTTGATCTCTTTGTGTCAAGTATGGTGCCGAAACCTTGACGAGTCGTTTACATGGTTGACCGGTACGTGTGAAGCCTGCACATTGGACAGTGGTACCCTTCCCTCCGCCAGGAGAGGGAGAAGGTGAAGAGGGTATGGCTTTTAGGGTTGCACTTGGACCGTTTGGAGGTTGTTCGGACGTAGCTCGTTTACGACGTGCGGGTGATCGAGGTGTGACGCGTAATCTGTCAGATGGTGTAGATGCTCCAGAGGTATCTGAAGCCGAGTCGTAAGAATCAGAGTCGAGAGTGAGGTCGATAATAGGTGTCCAGGCTGCTTCCGGATCATTCTTCTTCCCTTTCACTTTCCTCTTCCCGCCATCGACAGATCCATCCTTCGTCTTTCTCCTTCCGTCCGTCCTGACTCCCTTCCTGCCTACGGATCCTCCAGCTCCAGTTGACCCGCTCGAGGATGGTAAAGACGGATCAGAATGGGGTCTCGTCGGTGTCTTAATCGCAGGAAGCGGAAGGAGCAAATCATCTTCGTCCGATGGACGAGGTTTCGAATGTGGATGTATGGAAGGTTTGAAACACTTCAGCGGAGAGACAGGCTGGACGTAAGGTAAAGGTAGAGAAGTCGGACGAGGTGGGATAGGTGGAGGTGTAAGATGATGGTGGTGATTCGACGGTCCAGCGTCGTAAGAGGAAGAAGCAATCGATGGAGGCTGGATGAGGTGATGTGAGTTTGTAAAAGGAGGAGGACGAGGTAGAGGTGGTAAGCGTTTATTATAATTTGGTGAGTTACTTGGCGATGACAAAGCAGCTGGAGAATAATTGACTCGGACTCTGGCATCTTGAATGTTCAGATCAAGATTTGATATTGATGTGTTCAGACTGAGCAGATAGTCCGTACCCCGACTTCGTCCCCCTTGTGGGGGTTGCTGATGTCGCTGCGGTGAAGGAGATGATGATTGGCCTTGAGCTTGAGCTTGAGCTCGAGGAGGAGTAGCATAGTATCCTCTATTGGGCGGTGGGAAAGCCTCGTATGGCGGAGGTGGAGCAGGGTCGTGATAGTCCCTCTGCGGGGATGTATATGTGTGGCTCGGCACTCGAGGTGGTGGCGTGTAATAGTATGTTGATGGACCAGCTATCGCAGGAGGAATTGGGAGAGGTGGGAATGCTTGTTGATGAGATGTTCGAGGATCATATGTCATTGTGCGGGCATATGAAAGTTAGATTCAATGACCGGCATTGAACAAGTAGCTAGTGATGGAGCAGGAGGAGAGGAGTAAAGGCAGTGCAATGTGAACTCAAAAACGACAATAACAAACGAACGGAGGTCAAAGGCAGCCGCGATGTTGACGAGGACAAAACCGGCGGTGATCGCCGCTGCCATCAATGTGGTGGGTGGCAACATGGAACTGGTTCTACGAAGAGTTTCCGTACTAGCATGCGTGTAATCTGGTATGAGCGTGGCAAGCGGGAAAGTTTAGGAATGTTGAAGCAGGCGAGCGCTTCCCGTGAATGGAATGGACAACAACTCGGAAGCAGCGCAAGAAGCGACGACTTGAGCTCGCACTCAATATGAACAAGTCCGTGAAGTCATCAAGCTGTTCAATTCTCGCCCAGCATGTAATGCATCTCATGGGTTACTCCCTGCGACCACCGGTTCTCTTCGCCGTATGACCTCGACCTAGACATGACCCGTCAGTGACCTGTATTCCTCTGATCATTTCTCAGACCCTTCAAATCGCCGCAACACTCACATAGTTGCCAGGGAACCAACCCACTCTCCCATCTCTCGTTCTGCCTCTCCACCACCCCGACCCTTCTGCACCCCCTGCTTCTCTCTTCTCCAGAACCGCTACAATCTCATCTCTTGCTAGGGCCAACTCCCACTCTTCGGACGGTTTGAACTCCCATTTCGCTCTGACGAATTCGAGTTTGGTCGGATCTATCGTGCCATCCGCGTTCATTATTGATCCTTGTTGTTGTTGTGCCTGTTGAGCTTGTTGCGTAGCGATCAAGAGTCGTACGAGACGAGACATCAAATATGGGAGTCCAACAGCCGATAACAAGAAAAGAACAAGTGGTTTCGCACTTGGTCTGCCAGCGCCACTACCTCCATCTCCAGTTCCTGGTCTGCCGACCGGACCGCCATTCGACCATTCGTTTGCCCAACCTCCATTCTTTACGACGGTAGCTTTCTTCCCCCGCAACCACGCAAGGATTTTCTTGCCTAATCTGAGGACGGAAAATACGCCGAGGACTTGTCCGAGATAGGTCTTGACGGAGCCAAGTTGATCGGCTACGCCTACCATCGCGAAGAAGGAGGAATGGGTGGCCACATACGTTGATTCGATAAGTTGGGCAAGCGATGTGAAGGCTGTGACCAGCGATTCGAGGACTGCAAAGGCCGGAGCGGTGGATGCTTGTAGTGATGAGGTGAGGGTGTAGCCCTGGAGTATAGAGAGCAGAATGGGTCAGCATGAGCCGAAGACTAATAAGGCAACGATAAAAATGAGGTGATTTTGTAGGATGTTCACAGGATGTTTGACAAGAAGGGGTACCAAAAAGGATGATTGAAGGCTACACTCACCTCTCCTGGCCCACCCATACCTCCCACACCGTATCCTCCCATCCCATACCCCCCATACCCACCCGCACCATATCCTCCTCCAAATCGACTCATACCTCCATACCCTCCATATCCACCATACCCACCGAGTGAGCCACCCATCCCTCCATATGGTGACATGCCGTATGATCCGCCATACCGTTGTGGTTGATAGGATTGTACGCCAGAGTACCCCAGAGCTAGTTTGACAAGACAAAACGTGATTAGAAATATCTTACATTACGACTGATCGAGTCACTCACCCCCATTCGCGCTGCTTTCGGCTAGACCTGC
Organism: Kwoniella shandongensis; assembly: GCF_008629635.2. Taxonomy (NCBI): domain Eukaryota; kingdom Fungi; phylum Basidiomycota; class Tremellomycetes; order Tremellales; family Cryptococcaceae; genus Kwoniella; species Kwoniella shandongensis. The sequence goes on from NC_089290.1 coordinate 585,154, forward strand.
CGGCCTATCAGGTATCTTTGGCGCAGCTGTCGACCCCGAACTAGCTTGTAAAGCGTTATCAAACGCTGATGTTGTTTTGCTCGGACCAGCAGTGGCGTTGGTAGAAGGAGCCGTAGTACTCGTCGTCGAGGTCGCTCCGGCCGTCTCCCACGGTTTAGGTCGAGGAGGTAACGATGCCATCGTGAGGTGTGATTGTTTATCACGTACTTGTCACAAGCTATCCAATGATAGTAGTATTTATCTGCGATGTGATGGGTAAAGTGAGGGAATGTGGAGAAAAGCAGAGAAGAAAGGTGGAAGATGTAATTGAAACGTAACAACACAGGAGGTAGTCTCCCCGGGAAGTCGAATTAGCAGTTACCGGCACAAATCCACCAATTCCAATCCACTGCCCTGAATTCGACGACGTTTACGTTCATCGTTGATTCTCATCATCAACATCATCAACAAGCGAACAGCACTCGATACCCAGGTCCAGGTCACATCCTCATGAGCACAATCAGTTGTGCTTCACCACGATGACAGGTCAAGCACTTGCCACTTCATCGCGATTCAATGATCCCCCGCCTAAGCTCAACGTCGTACGGAGTCCATCAACGCGGGTACGACAAGCCGTGCGAGGTGGGTCATAACCACCACCTTGAAATTTTGGCAAGGACCGTATGAGCTGATTGCAATCCTGGTTTGCGCAGATAACAATGTCACCCTCTTATCGCGATTACAGCACAAGACCGATTTGCGAAATACCGATCGGAATAGATTGACGAGTCTCAGTTGGGCAGCTATAGAGGGTAGCTTGGAGGTGTTCGAATGGTTGTTGTTGGATTATGGACATGACGATCAGGAGTTGTCGAGGGTGAGTGGGAGGTGTGCTCAATTGCGAGGTCTTGTCGTGGTTTGGTATTACAGTCACGCTTCGTGTGCTTGAGGACTTGGTCTTCGCTCCTTGAGCTCGACGTGATGGAACCTGATATCCAGCTGGAGATGATATACCCCTCTTATGTTTCCTCGCTAACATATAATGCGATCCGTAGGACTCTGACAACAACACCATTCTCCATCTCCTCGCTTCCATCCCCTCACTCTCACTCTCCCCCCACACTCATCTTCTCCTCTCCTCACCCCTATTCCCACCAAAACCATCCACTCTCCCCATCTCTGTCCAATCAACCATCACCCTGCGCATGACGCACCTCTATCACACGCTCTTCCCATTCTTACTCGACTGGTCCAACTCAGGTGGCAAAACAGCCCTCCACGTCGCTGCCCAAGCTGGTAATACACCTTTCATCTCGTTACTTTGCGACCTGGGAGCAGATGTCGACTTGACAGATCTTCAAGGTAATACACCATTACATTATGCTAGTGCGTGGGGACATCTCGAGACGATTCGAGTGTTACTTGAAAGAGGATGTGGATATGGAGCGAGGAATTTTGAAGGATTTACAGCATCAGATTTCTGTTATTCCGAAAGAGTGTTGGCGGGACTGAATACTATCGCTAGAGAAGTGGCGGAAGAACGAAGATCGATCAGAAGAAGGGAAAGAGAGGAAATTCAACGGTCAACTACAACCACCAACGGTGGCAGTGGGGGGATGGTGGAAGGAAGAGGTAGAAGTGGGAGTACAACATCTACCAGCGCGAGTCTTGGTGGGACAAGTTCGGCAGGATATGGAAGTGGGAGTTATAATAGTGCGAAAGGGAGGTGGATGGAGACTATGCCTCCTCCTCCACCGCCTGTACCACTACCGGTTCACAATCTGGCAGGTAATCCGGAAAGGACGAGTTCTTTACCCATGTCGAGAAGAGGCTCCGAGAACAGTGGTGCAGGTTCTGCGAACAATATCTCTTTCCCAACGTCTCGCCCAACACCACCGCCACCGGGACCGGCTCAGCCACCGACAATCAGACATAATCAATCTTCGTCATCATTACAAAAACCTCCAATCTCACGAACGAATTCACCCCAGCTTCCTCCCTCGCTTGGACCTGTCGCATCAGGTTCAAATACACGACTGTCAAACGCCCCGCCTTATCCGACGAGATCGCCTTCGATGCCTTCTAGTACGACGTCGCTGAATAGGAAGGATGAACCGCCGTTACCTGCTCCGAGCGATACGACGAGTGGGATGAGAAGAGCCAACTCTGCTCAAGCGGGTGTGGGAGGACCGGAACGACCGAGAAGGGTATGAAAAGTCAACGTGCATCCTAGCACTCGGGCCTGACATCGTAATACATCATTTATTTCATAACATATTCGACAACGTTGTACATCGCTCATATGCATCAGTGCTTTACCTAGGTCCCCTGATGACCTTCCTCGTCTCCCCATCATTGCTCTCAATGACCAGATCACGTCCCTCCCTCCACGTCTCTCCTCTCATCCTATCTTCCCTCGTCTCTCTATCGAACCCATCTGGATCTCTATGTGCCCTTCTGTTCGGACTCATATCGCCCATCTCCATGTTATCAGCATCTGTATCATCGTCATCTTTCCTATTTCCCTTGGAGGAGTGATCAAGATTCGACTGTCTGAGTTCTGCTCGACTTGATCTTCTCGATAATATTCGTGGCGAAGAAGTCCCATTTTCCCTTGCACTCATCGTGTCGTCGAGGTCGAATCGGATGGTACCTTCTCCTCTTTCCGACCTCACCGCATTTCCATCTTCGACTTCGACTTGACCTGGTTTCACTGGAGGAGGTAATCTCGACACCACATTTTCACCACCACCACCAGTATTCGATTTCGAAAACGAATTTGTCATTGTCAAAGTCTTCGTCCTGGCCCTCTGGAAACCTTTTCCGAGTGGTATCGTAACACCATGTACGACTACGCTCGTCAAGACCAAGAAGTAAACGACGGGAAGAATGACGTCGCGCAGATGTTGTCGAGTGCCGTCTTCTGGTAAGACGTCAAGGGCGACTTGAACATAGAATACAGCTCCGACACCGATGGGTCCGAAGTACCCAGCGAAAAGGGATTCGTGCATCGTACACAGCGAGGGTATCCAGCGGGACTAGAGTGGCGACGTGGGTCAACGCCTCTCTTACGGTGTGAGTTCACCACACTCACCAACACTATGACCCAAGGGAGACGACGGACAAGCATGACCAGAATGCCTAGGATGACTAGACGCCAAGGCGTGATCTGGAAATGGTTGAAATCACTCCAAGGGATGATAGCGCCGATGTACAAAAATATAGCCTAATCTGTCATCAGCAACTTTGGCCAACCCCTTGAAAGATGAAAGCATTTCGCTTACTCACACTGTTCAGCAGTTGATCGATCACATCCTGGAAATCGTGTTCTTCCGTCTCCAGTCTGAACCAGTCGTCCCATGTAAACGAGTTTCCAACTACAAAACAGCACAGAATATCGTCGGAACCGATTAGACCGACTATACCGAGGGTGACAAAGGTGAGGGCGACGCCGAATGACAGGAAAGACTCGTGATCTATTAGTCTGAACCCCGGGCGGTCAGCTTCTGCAGACAGGCTTCGTTTGATATGATTGTCGACTGGGCGAGAGGTAGAGATTTGATGAACTAATGTTGTGGATAAGAGGAAAGATGCGACGGTAACTTACTGCTTCCGTCTGGCGAATTTGAGCACTTTCCGCGCAACATAGCCTATGATGACTCCGATGATACAAGAGAGCGTCACCTGGTAGAGTACGATATTGTAAAACCTACAGATGTGTAAGACGATCAGACGCGAGTTCCGGTCAGCAAACTACCGATGTCACTCTTGACGACGACTTACCATTCACCTACTGCTCCACCGACAGTGTGCCACGGATGAGAAGCCTCGTGTATCAAGATGAGGTAAAGACCAATGAAGAGGAAGGGGAAGCCAAGACCGTCATTTGCTCCGGATTCGGCGAGGATGATATTTCGCACGTGTAACGGGACGTGCTTCTCAGCGAATCGGCCTAGAAGAGAGCGTCAGAGTTTTCTTCTAATTGCGTATGTCGCGCGCGAGGCGAACAACTTCTGACAAGAGGTAGAGACGAGCCCGACTATGTACACACCTTTACAGATCGAATTGGCCAACACTGGATCCGTTGGTGTCACACAAGAACCAATCACCAGACTCTCCAGGAATGTCAAACCTGGTATCAATCCCCATATCAACAGACCACTAACGAACCACGCGATCGTCATCACTGGTCCCAACAACGTAGCGAGCGATTTCCATTCCTTTTTTACATATGCCGCTGGTAAGGCTATTCCGGTGAAAAGTACTTGAATTGCGATGATGATCCGGGTGATCTCGTGAGTTAGGTAGTTTGGATCAGAGGACCAGCCGAGGGGGTTGAACCAGTTTAGAGCGATGGGACCGGTTATGATCCCGATGATGGTTGCGATGAGAGCTTCGGCTGTGACACGAACAGTCAACATCGATTAGTATCCAGAGATCGGTGCTTGGTACTGGCTTTTATCGACGCAAGACGTCACAACTGCACTCACACATGAACAATTTCTCCTTGACAAAGTAGCTTACAAGCCCAATCACACTGACATAGCCTCCGGCTACTGCCAACGCCTTTGACGTCTCGCTGATATCGAGCGCTACCATTTTGTGGTTATGTTGACCTTCGTAAGAAGATCTGGAGGTAGATATCTAGCTTGTTTTTTTGTAACAGAACGAAGATCGAATTTGCTAAACGGTGGTTTGAACCAGCTAATCGCTGGATTATTATCGGTGAAAGTCGAATTCGGTGAAGGTTGTTTGAACTGTGCCCAAGCTAATCATTGACGGTTTTGTTCAAAGACCCTAGATGATATATGTTACTCGGACTCGAAGTCGCGTAGATGTGATGAGTGAAGCTTAGCGCTAAATATCAAGTTGGAAAAGTAAATATGCATGATGAAATGCAAAAAGATAGCGACGACATCTTATCATGACGATGAGTGTCAGAGGGGGATCGCCGAACGGAAATATTCGCTATTTACTCAACCCATTTAATCTCGCCCTGGTTGACCGGCTACGCAGCGGTGCGGGGGAACTCGTCCACTATCACTCGGACTCATCACTCATCACACATCACACAGCCAAGTCGACCTCTGTTTCCTTCACATCAACGGTCTCGTCCATCGCTTATCTCTTGAAGGAGGCCTATCCGCTGACTGTTCATCTACACCCGCGCACTCTACCCCACACCCCTTACAAGCAACCATATCGTCTTCTGCTTCCATCCCCAGCCTTCGACCTCCCCCTCCTCCTCATTCCCACTCTGTCGCTTCGACGTCAACATCCGTCCAACCTAGCAGTATGGAAGGTGGAGAAGCGAAACTCCTCTCCGACGTCCTAGGGATCGTCAAGGTCCAGACGGTCCAGTTGAAAAGATGTTTGGAACAGGATCAGATTATGGAGGCGTTGAAGGCTGCTTCGTCGATGTTGGCTGAATTGAGGACATCAAGTTTGTCCCCTAAACAGTATTACGAGCTTTACATGTCTGTCTTTGACAGCTTGAGATATTTGAGCAACTATTTATATGAAGCTCATCAGGAGGGTAAACATCATTTGGCGGATCTGTACGAGCTTGTCCAGTGAGTGTACCGGCTATCCACTATACAGGGGAAAGCTGACTGTGGAACTCTTGCTCAGATACGCCGGAAACATCGTCCCTCGACTTTATCTCATGATCACAGTCGGATCAGTTTACATGTCTGTGCCCGATGCACCTGTCAAAGAGATCATGAAGGACATGTTGGAGATGTCGAGAGGTGTACAGCATCCCACTCGAGGATTGTTCTTGCGACATTATCTGTCAGGTCAGACGAGAGACTTCTTACCTCTTGGTAACAGCGATGGGTGAGCTATCGTATTCCAACTTGCCTATGCTTTCCCACGCACACTAGATGATAGCTCATGACTACGATTTTGCAGCCCCGGCGGTAACCTGCAAGACTCGATCGGGTTCGTCCTCACCAACTTCATCGAGATGAACAAGCTCTGGGTCCGACTTCAACACCAGGGTCATTCTAGAGAACGTGAGAAGCGGGAGCTCGAACGTAAAGATTTACGTATTCTCGTCGGAACCAACCTCGTCCGATTATCTCAACTCGAAGGTGTCGATCTCGACATGTATCAGAAGATGATCCTGCCATCGGTGCTCGAGCAGGTGGTCAATTGTCGGGATGTAATTGCTCAAGAATACTTGATGGAAGTTGTCATCCAAGTCTTTACGGACGATTTCCACCTTCATACTCTTGGTCCTTTCCTCGGAGCCTGTGCTCAGCTCCATCCCAGAGTGAATATCAAGGGAATCGTCATCGCCCTGATCGATAGATTGGCCGCTTATGCAGCTAGAGAAGCTGAGAATGAGGATCCCGAGGAAAAGAAGAAGGGCGAGGAGGAAGCTGCTAGAAGATTGGCAGAAAAGGTCAAAGGTGCCAGAGGAAAGGGAAAGAATGTGGAAGATGGAGAAAAACAACCCACTTCACCTTCTCCACCTAAACCTGCCGAGGCGGACGAATGGGCAGGTGGAGCTCCAGCGGCAGAATCCAGCTCGAGTCCAGCCAAGGAGAATGGGAACGGTCCTACTTCGCCAAAGCCTGACGCGGCAGCCGAGAAGCAAGATGGAGATGTAGCTCAGCCGGAAGCAGAGAAGCCGAAGGAGGATGGGATCAAGAAGTTCAGAGGTATCCCGGAGGACGTCAAATTATTCGAGGTGTTCTGGCACCAGGTGGTGGAGCTCATCAAGGTACGTCAATTGTCAATTGATGATAGCTCGTGCTGACCATGCTCTAGGCGCGACCCGATCTCTCCATCATGGACGTCACCGCGCTTTGTGTCTCCTTGATCAACTTGTCGTTGAGCTGTTATCCCGACCGGTTGGAATACGTTGATCAGATCTTGGCGTTCACCCACGGCAAAGTTCAGGAATACGCTCAGAAGTAGGTGCTCAAGTGTTTCATTGCACAATGGGAGAAGCTGATGAGTCGAACTTGACCAGTCCCGATCTCCACTCACCACAGACCACTGCGAACCTTCTCGCACTCCTTCTCGCCCCCATCACATCCTATCTTTCTATCCTCACTCTCCTTGCTATCCCTTCGTACACTCCGCTCCTCTCCGCCCAACCATACTCCACTCGTCTGTCCATCGGTCAAGCCGTTGTGTCCTCCGTGCTCAAGAACAACACTCTTATCGATTCCTCGGACGACGTCAGCGGTGTGCTTGGTCTTTGCGCAGTGCTAGTGAAGGATCAGAAGGATTCGACCATAGGTGGAGGTGGACCCAGACGAGGTCAACAAGTCGATCTCAGGGAATTAGCAGAGGAGCAAGGATGGGTCGCGAGAATGGTCCATCTCTTCAAGTCGGAGGATTTGGGAACACAGTTCGAACTGCTGCAGACGGCTCGAAAACAGTTTGCGGACGGAGGAGAGAGGATACGATTCACCTTCCCACCGCTTATCGCGTCAGGTATCCAGCTGGCCAGACGGTTCAAGGTGAGAGAGCATGAGGTGAGTTTCAAGAGAAGTACGATATGTGAGAAGTTGCTAACACTCGATCCTGTGTGGTATAGGAGGCTGAATGGGAAGCTCGACTCTCCTCACTCTTCAAGTTTATTCACCAACTTATCTCCATCTTATATCACAAAGTCGAAGCGCCCGAAATGTGTCTTCGTCTCTTCCTCCTCGCTGCGCAGGTCGCAGACGACTGTCGGTTAGAAGAACTTACTTACGAGTTCTTCGTCCAAGCGTTTGTCATATATGAAGAGTCCATCTCGGAATCTCGAGCCCAACTTCAAGCCATCACTGGGATAATATCTGCACTTCAGACCAGTCGGGTGTTTGGCACGGACAACTACGATACACTCATCACGAAGGCGGCGCTGCATGGAAGTAAATTGCTCAAGAAGAGTCATCAGGCCACGGCGGTGTTGTATGCTAGTCATATGTGGTGGCAGGGCGATGTGCCAGGTCGAGAGAAGGAGGACAAGGTGAGTAAACATATTGACCTTGGGAAGAGAGGATCAATGCTGATATGGAATTGGTCTACAGGCACCATTCCGGGACGGTAAACGTGTATTGGAATGTCTGCAAAAATCACTTCGTATCGCCTCATCATGTATCGACGAAATCACCTCGGTCCAACTCTACGTCGACGCCTTGGATAGATATATCTACTACTTCGAACAGGGTGTGGAAGCTGTGACGCCGAAATATGTCAACTCGTTGGTGGAGTTGATCACGTCGAATATCGATTCGGTGCATGGTGGCGATGTCCATCCGTCGTCCGTGGGAGGCGGTGGTCTGGTGGAAGGTGTTGCAGGAGGAGAGATGATTGTCAAGGTGAGTTGATACGTGTCCCATTCGTTGCATGGTTGCATGACAGAGGATTTCCAACACGCCTCAAGGAGTTGTGCAAGGTGAACACCAGAGCTGATCCGACGTTATTTAGCACTTCCGAAATACCCTGACGTATATCCAAGGCAGACAACGTCAAGCTGCTGAACAAGACAGCGGCTCAGAAGCCGAAGATGAAGAAGGGAAGAAGAAGGTTGATTGGGAGAGTGTGGATGTTATTGGAGGCTGTTTGAAAATGGGCTTGGGGCGATGAGCTCGGCGTTGGTGTAGGGGGTCAAGGAGGGTTTTCTGGTGTTATAGGATTGTATAGAAGTTTGGCAGAATAGCAAGGTATATGCAGTGATCAAGTCTAGCTCGAAAACGTACTCAACAAAGCATGTGCATAGGATTTACCGTACAAGCTTTTGACCCAAAAATAAGAATATTGTCCGTGGAAAAAAAGCGAAGATCAAACGACCGATTGTTAAAAGAAGTGTGTTTACGCAAAGTGGACGACAAACAAATAATTGTAATATGAATGAGATGGGTGTTGGTCTCCCTTGGTAAGGAGCTTAGTGCCAGAATGTGCAGCTCACAGAACTTAGATACAAGTTCCGTTCGAAGCGAGCTCGTGCCCCGCTGTACATGCGAAAGCTTTGCAGACACCGCTGATACAGGTGGTGCTGTAGGGGTCGGCGCCGAACAAGGATGAGCAGCTGTAAGAGCGAGCAGTACGAGGTGTTGTCAGTGGCGACGTTCTCACTTGAATTTGACACTTTGCAACTCACTCAAGACCGATTGTCTCTTCGGAAGAATCGTCCATGATACCGTGAAGACAGCCACCGCACGATTCTAGCTCGGACGAGGTATCGATGCACTGTATCGAAGATGTCAGCACAATTACCAGACGACAACCGTGTGTTGATTGACCCACCTCGTAACCCGCAGAATGATCGGTTCTACTCAATCTACAAGCTTGCATTTCCCCCGGACACAGTTTCGAAGCAGCTATCGCTTGCAATCCCCTCTTCTTCGCGTTCCTATCTTGTCGCTTTGCGAAACCAGAAGGCAATGTCGCCGAACCTAGGAATTCATACAAGAACGCGACGTTATTATCGCATGTCGTGCTTTCGGCAGTTTTCCAATCCGTCGATCCTCCTTCAGAATCACTACAGCCACAAGAGAACGAGTTGCCGTCGGGAGCAGGAATGAAAAAGGTATTGGCTCCAGGTAAGAATCGCTGACATTGTTGTAGACATGCTTCGGGGGATTCGAGGAATCCTTGGGAAGTGTATGGGGTCGTGATAAAATTAATGGAGGCACATTGGGACCAGGCAGATTGTGAACTGGTAATCTGAACCTGTACACGAGAAATTGCGCTTCAGTACGGTATCTGACCAAAACCGAGGCCTCAACAACAAACCTTACAGTACGAGTAGTGTAGCACTACTCGTACTGTACCGCGCCGAAGCTGGAACCAGAGGTGACTCACCAAACGGTCAGATGCTGATGCACACGAAGAGTCGCCGGCCGTTTTCGATTCGGTATAAGCAGTACTATCCGGTCCAGTATTCGTACATTGACATTGATTCGTCGAAGCTTGAAGATACGAATAGATATACGGTCCGCTCGCGGCGTCATAACATACCGCCTAGAAGGGAGACAGACAGCGCTGGTCAGCCCTTGAGTTCCGTATTCCGGTGCGAGTACGCGCTCTGCCACTTGACTCACCGGACAACCACTAGTCTGTCCAGAACCAATGTCGATAGTCACGGCGTTCGGGACGACATAGGTCGATGCCACACAGCCGATAAAGATTGCTTGGCCCATTGTTGATGATGCTAAATGAATGTGGGGGAGTTGGACGGTTCGTAAAGTAGGGAGTTCGTTAGACTTTCGCTTCAAACTGTTTAAAGAGTGTCTTGCTAGTAATAAAAGAGGGATGGGGGACCCCGTCAGGACATATACATATATACATTATGGCTCCAAGCGGCCGTCGTCCATGATGCAAGGGATAGTGAATGGCCACACCAAAGTAAACAAGACGCACACCAAACTCGTCAGGGAATATCAATCAGCCGTCAGGAGATTGGTACAATAACACAGCGATCTTGGCATTCCAGCGAATAGCAACTTGATGGGATTCGCTCCGCCATATAGCGTAGATTGATATTTTGGTTTCTCGGGGAAGTATCAGTCCGACGGGACACTGCACATGTATCACGACTTTCTAGACGGTTACGTACCATGCCTGATGGACATGATGTAGGTAATTTTACTGGGCGATCCAAAATTACACGTACAGTAAGTTAGTAGTAGTGGTGCTAATTGAATGTCGTGCCTCCGAAAGACGTTTCGGAACAAATGGGCGTGAGCAGGAGCCGAATAGTCTCACAGATGAAACACATCAACTTTTTCAAGTCCCAAGTAGACGGCGAGGGAAGTAGGCACGGTGTAAATCGGTACGTTACTAACCGTCTATAGTCCACTTGGTCTGCCCTGAATTTCGTGCGAACCTAAATCTAGGAGATCCCACCACCACCAACAACAACAACAACAACAACAACGGATACATATGTGTTGTGTTGGTCTCGACTCAAATGTATCGCGTCGTTGGAGTCGATAGCAAGCACTTGCACCGTTGTCAGGAATCGGGCAGAATTCCGCACCGAGAGTTGCGCTCGTTATCCATGTAGTCCGTTTGGTCGTGTCATACTTGGCGTGCTCGGACCGATCCTTGTAGTACTTCCAAGGCAGTACACAGTACTCTTACCTTGAACGCACTTGAACCAGTCTATTGTTGACTCTTGTCTGATATCATCAAGCAGTCAGACACATATTATTTACTAAACTCGCCTGAAGCGCAAGAAGGGAATCATTTAAGAAGGCCACTGTCTTTGCGAAGCGAAGCACATTAGGTCTCTGTTGAGCTGTTCACAGATACTGCACTACTGTCGTTTTTTGTATGGGTAAAGTGAGAATCGACGATAAGCTTTTACACAAAGTTATGATAGTGGATAAGGGCATATTCCCTCTGGACAAGGAAAGGCTTAAGGATCAACGCGGAACTTGGTCTTGTCGTTACACGAATGGTCATACTAGTGCAAGCGGGAGGCGGCATACGGGAATATAATGTTCCTCATCACGCTGTGAAAGCATAGTCAGAACGAGCCCTCAGGGGAGCTCTCAGCTGGCGGCGGTCGCATCCGTTGCATCGCAAGAACAATGCAGGCTGATGCGAGCAATTCACTTGAAAGATCAGTCGCGGACAGGTGCCACTAACTCACATACGTATAACGCCGCGGAGTTATCCCCTACGGTGTGGGTTTTTTGACGCGTTACCACGCGTTTCGCTGCTTGAGGACGACCAAACACACCACAGCGCACAGACCACCACCACCACCACCACCACGACGACGAGACAACTTATTCAACGTCTGCTAGTGATTGTACCCTCCTCTTCTCCATCCTAGCTCATACCAACTTCACTCACACTCCTTCGACAAACCCTCCTTCTCCTTTTTAACGACAAGACAAGAGTCAGTATATCAGCAGTTTCCTCTCTGACCAATTTCAATTCCAACGTGCTGATGTCTGTGCTTTGTTCCTTTTCCTATTCAATCACATCTCAATCACGAAACACGCAATGATCGACTTCTGACTTTACGCTCGGATCCCTTCCTCCTACCCTGCTCTTCTTACCATGCTCTCCTTGCCTCACTACAAACGCCGAAATTCCGTCTGCCTCAAACACGACCCCCCGCTCTGACCTACTTGACCTCTGCACATATCTTTGCTGTACAATCCTACTTCCTTCGTGCTGAACTTCACGCCTTTCGCCTCCTCCTCATCTCCCTCCTCCTCCACTACTCTCTTTTCCTAACATGGGTCGTTCAGTGCGTGAGATCGTCCACCTGCAAACCGGTCAATGTGGTAATCAAATCGGTGCCAAGTTCTGGTACGTTGAACGTTCTTTCCACTCTTTCTGGACTATCAGCTCACCCACTTCGGTCCACAGGGAGGTCGTGTCTGAGGAGCACGGTATCCAGGCCGACGGTTCTTACAAGGGTACCACCGACATCCAGCTCGAGCGCATCAACGTCTACTACAATGAGGCCGCTGCTGGCAAGTACGTGCCCCGTGCCGTCCTCATTGATTTGGAGCCCGGAACCATGGACTCGATCAGGAGTGGTCCTTTGGGAAGCTTGTTCCGACCTGACAACTTGTGAGCGACCATCGGACTCTTCAATTAGTTGAGGTGAGCTGACGATTGTCATAGCGTCTTCGGTCAGAGCGGTGCTGGTAACAACTGGGCTAAGGGTCACTACACCGAGGGTGCGTTTGCGTCTTCCAAAAAGCTGGAGACAACGTGCTTATTCTGTTCTGTATAGGTGCCGAGCTTGTCGACTCAGTCCTCGACGTCGTCCGACGAGAGGCCGAGGGATGTGATTGTCTCCAAGGTTTCCAGATCACCCACTCCCTCGGTGGTGGTACCGGTGCCGGTATGGGTACACTCTTGATCTCCAAGATCCGAGAGGAGTTCCCCGACCGAATGATGTGTACTTTCTCCGTTGTTCCTTCTCCCAAGGTGAGCTGCATCGCTATTCATTGAAGTGAGCTGCCAAACTGACTTGTACTACAGGTCTCCGACACCGTTGTTGAGCCTTACAACGCCACCCTCTCCGTTCACCAGCTCGTTGAGAACTCTGACGAGACCTTCTGTATCGATAACGAGGCTCTTTACGACATCTGCATGCGAACCCTCAAGCTTTCCAGCCCTACCTACGGTGACTTGAACCACCTCGTCTCCCTCGTCATGTCAGGTATCACTACCTGTCTTCGATTCCCCGGTCAGCTCAACTCCGATCTCCGAAAGTTGGCCGTTAACATGGTTCCCTTCCCTCGTCTCCATTTCTTCATGGTCGGATTCGCTCCTCTCACTGCTAGGGGTTCCGCCAGTTACAGGGCTGTCACCGTTCCCGAGCTCACTCAACAGATGTTCGACGCTAAGAACATGATGGCTGCCTCTGACCCTCGACACGGTGTAAGTGATCCACGAACCTGTAACAATCCATAAGCTGACGTCTTCTCTAGCGATACCTCACCGTTGCTTGTTACTACCGAGGAAAGGTCTCCATGAAGGAGGTTGAGGACCAGATCCAGGCCGTCCAGACTAAGAACTCGGCCTACTTCGTTGAGTGGATCCCCGGAAACATCTCTGCTGCGCAGTGGTACGTTCATGATGACTTCGGGTTCTGTTCTTCTAAACTAACTTACACTTTCCACCTATCAGTGACATCCCCCCTCGAGGTCTCAAGATGTCCTCCACCTTTATCTGCAACTCCACTTCCATCCAATCGCTCTTCAAGCGTATCGGAGAGCAGTTCTCTGCCATGTACCGACGAAAGGCTTTCGTCCACTGGTACACTGGAGAGGGTATGGACGAGCTCGAATTCGTAAGTAACTTGGATACCCATTCTGGGACATTGTACTGATGAATGGGGGTATAGTCCGAGGCCGAGTCCAACTTGCAAGATCTCGTTTCCGAGTACATGCAATACCAGGAGGCCAGCGCCGATGACGAGGAGATCTACGACGAGGAGATCCCCATTGAGGAGGAGGAGATGTAATCGGCTCTCTCTTTTTCCTTGCATTCTCCCCTTTTCCCCTCAACCCCGCATGTACATACATTGCAACCATCGCGTTTCCTCATGACAATTTTTCCCACTTGTTTGTCATCTTCGGTTTCGCTCCTTCCCTTTAATCCATTCCTTGAAATCCTTTGCATCCTCTCCCCTATACTTTACTTCTTTTCGCCACACCCAGAGCTGAGGTCTTTGGTGTCTCGTTGATGAGACGGTGTGCTGCGTATTCCTTTTATCTCCTTGGACTCAAAATAATGATAATGATGCGGTTTATGCAAAGACTGTCAAACCGGTACAATGGAGTGGGTTCGTTACTGGGCGAGTCATCGGTGTTGCGACGAAGGATTCCACCCGAGTCGCGGTACGAGCAGGGCAGCGAGTGTGTAGAACTGCATTCAACCCTGGTGATTCCCTTTCGAGAGCAGCTATGACATCGCAATGCACGACGTTGTTTTGGCTAACATGATTGTAAGATATGACATGGACCCATAACTACCAGTTGAAAATCGCCATAATACTGATGAGGGTATACGAGTACGTGGTATTCTATCGACATTGATGATCAAAATCATTTGCCAAGTCCATTTTGCCCAAAAATCAAATATAGTAAACATCAAGATCGTCACCCTTCCCCCTTCCTTCCTCAAATCCAATGAAACGCCCTGTAAGCGATACGAATGAACAACTACCAACCCCTCACTCTCGCTGAACCTGGGGTCCCACCTCCGAGCGATTTTGTCCTCCTCTTCTTCGCCCCACCCCCACCTGCAAATCTCCCTTTCAGACCAATCGGTGTCTTCTCCTCATCACTCGAATCACCACTATCGTCACTTGACGACGAATCACTCTCTTTCCCACCACCTCCTCCAGCACTTGTACTTGCTGTCGCGCCTTTTCTACCATATGCAGTGATAGTTCCGGGTCCCATACTAGCTCTTGATTGTCGGCCGTTCACGGAAGAATTTCCGAAATCGGGTTGAGAAGAAGAGAAACCGAATGTCGATTTCATCTTTCTCAACGCTTCTCTAGGGAGAGACGATAACGTGGGGAAAGCACCGCCTCCCGGTGTAAGACCTTGCGAGGGAGCCCGAGGGAGTGAAGGGTAAATGGGTTGAGATGAGGATATCGACATTGATCCATTAGGACGAATTCGTGGGATCGGGATCGGGATCCTAGAACCACCTTCTTCGTCATCCGATGAAGAGGAGGAAGAAGATGAAGCATCGGAATGGTGATGCGCGAATCCATTGGGTTGAGCTTCCTCCGCTTCAGATACCACTTCTGCTTCTGCTGCTGGTTCAACCTCTGACTCGTGGTCCGACTCCACAGCTACCGATTGCTCTTTCTGTCCCGCAGCAGGAGGCGAAGAAGGTACCGGCGTGGTCTCCTCGCTTTCTTCGATGATCGGACTCGAGATCCTCACCATACTTCCCCTCTTACCCATACCTCTCCCGCTATCAACGCTAGGTGATGAACCCACCGCGACACCATTGCGTTGCCTAACCGGGGTCTCGTTCGCGCTCATGATGTCAGATGACGACGAGCCATTGGCCGGGAAGAGGTTGTACGCTTGCGTCTGCGGGATCTGCGATCCTTGTGACATGAAGAGTGGACTGGGGCGAGTTCGAAGTCCAGCACGTGGTGATCGCTGCGATTGACTTTGACTCTTCTCGGTTTCGGTCTCGGGTTGTGAGTCAGGAACGAGTGGAGTCTTCATTAGGTCTGCTTCCGCATCTGATTCATGAGCTGTACTGCCGGCTCGAGGTGTACGCATGCGTGTCGAACGTGCTGGTGAAGACTCGAGTTGGTCCACCTGCGACGAATGAAGAGGAGTCGTCTGACGTCGAGTACTCCTACGCTTCACGGTGGACGGCGGCTCGACCTCGGCGATGGCAGCAAGCGTCGACTGGACAGGTGACGAAGGGTCAAGCTGATCGACCTGAGATGATCTGAGAGGAGTGGTGAGCCTCGTGCTTCTTCTAGTCGGCTGCGATGGAGGTTGAGGTGAGAGCGAAGCGTGAGATCGGGAGCGAGTCATTCTTCGTGGCGAAGGTACTTCCACCGCGAGATCTCGCGACGCAGATCGCAGTCGTCGTCGAGGCGGCGAAGGAGCTGATGCTGGTGGCTGAGACTCCTCTGGTGCGGGCGGTGAAGCGGGAGCAGGTGTCAAGCGAATTTCGATAGGCGCCTGGAGTTCAGTCTGTTGCTCGTTATCTTCCTCGGGAACGACCGGAGCAGGCGAAGGAGATCGCGATACTCGTTTCCGTAGCTGTTCGCGTAATCGAGTCCTCGGTCTCGGTGTCACTTCGTTGTCGAAGACGCCGAGCAATTGGGTCCCGGGAATCGGTTCTGCATCGTGATGCAACTCCCCGGTCGATGATGGGGGTGACATTAATCCTTGCGAAATAACATGACCTGTCTTTCCTGCTTCGTCTCCTGTTCTATCTTCGACATCGCTCTGCTCGACATCCACTTGCATTGCGTCCCTTTCGGGTTGTTCGTCTTCCTCAATCGCTTCTCGCAGGGCAATCGACCCAGGGAATTCCGCGAGAATAGGCGTCGGACTGGACATGGCGGCGAGATCGGCGAATGACCTTCTTGATCCGTCTGATGGTTGAGAGGCAGGACCTCTGCCATCCACAGAAAGGGTTTCGATCGCCTCAAGCTGTTGAGAAGGGAGAATGACCGGAGGCTGGGTGAATGCCATGACCTCATCTTCGTCTTCGTCCTCGTCCTGTTCCCGTCCATCCACTGACGGTGCACCTGGTTCCTCAAACTCCCCTACTGAGCTCTCGGAGTCGCGTCGGATTCTAGCGAAAGACGAAGGAGGCAGTGGCTCAGGTGATGATTCGATCTCAGAGGCATCGGAAGCTTCCTCTTCAAGATTGACATCTTTCATGGCAGCGGCAGATTTTCGCGCGGCTCGTTTCTGTCGTTGCGACAGAGGCGCTGTCAAGAAATGCTGCAGGGCCATGGAAGGGTCCAAAGTAGAGATATCCACTGGGGGCGGAGTGGAAGTGGAAGAAGTCGAAGACCGGGAGGCGGACCGACTTCGAGTCCCAGAGGTTTCAGACGCAGAAGCATTGTTCCGACTTCCCGAGCTTGATTTGCTGTCGTCATCACCGTTATCCCTATCCGATTCTGATGCAGACCCATCATCACTGTCGTCCTCATCGTCCGACTCAGACTCTGAGCTTCCCGTTTCAATGACAGCATCAGAGACACTCAAGCCAGAGATCGAGCCTGCTTTCCTCGTGGCCAAGGCTTTGAGGTGGATCGGCGGAAGAGTGTGTTCTCTTGGCAATGAAGCAGCCATTATTGGTATGGGTTCAGGTGAGGCCACCTTGTCTGAAACAGAGGAGGCTGTCGACTCGGGGGAAGCGACAGGTGCGAGAGCAAGTGCAGGAACCGGGGAAGGTGTCCTTTCGCGCGGAGGAGGAGATGGTGACCTGGCTTGCGGGGATTCGACTGGGGCAGCCGGTGCAGGGCTGGACTGATCTGCTGGAGCTGAGACGACAGGAGTAGCAGGCAAACCCTTTGTCGTAGCTGAAGTTCCTTTCACCTTGCTAGCGATTCTGCCCAATCGATCAATCCACATTTCCAGAGCTTCGATAGCTTGCTCAGAGTTTACGGTCTTTCTTTCCTTCTTCCGTTCGACCAACAACGCTTGCAAGGTCTCGACTCCTTCTTTGACGGTAGGACAATCTTTTTGCAGATGACCAGGACCGCCGCAAATGATACAACCTCCTCGGAGAGCCAACTTTGCTTGTCTTGCAGACACCACACGTCCATTGGGTCCTCGTAAGCTTGGTGGATCAGATACTTTGGTAACGATGGGAGCAGGGATGGGAGGTAAGGAGCTTCTGGCCGGAGACGATGGTGATGGATGACCGTCGCCATCTGATATTTCGTCATCAGCGTTTCATTCCTTGTCAAGTTAAAATGCGGAGACTTACTGGGAATTGGGGTTTCTAACTCTGCAACAAGTTCCTGTTCTTCCTCGACGGCAGCTGCCGAGTCCTCTTCTTCCACAGATGTCTGCTTCGGGCTGGGTGTCTCGGGTTGCTGCGGTTGTGGTGGGACGATTACGTCTGATGTTATCGGAGCCTTCTTCCTTGTCCGCGTCGGCTTGGCGGGTGTGGTAGGCGGCACGGCGGGATCAGGCATGTCCGGTTCTTCATCATTCGGCGACGTTTCCCGCTCAGACGTGGACGAGCTGGAAATCTCGTCGTGCTCCGGACCTTCCTCTCCCACCTCATCTTTCCGGGTGAGAGTCACTTTGCGTTCAAATGATGAAGAAGAGAACTTGGAGGTGACGAAAGGTAAGGGGTCTTGAGGTCGAACATACAGCAGATAGGGTGTCGATATGGGGATTTGCGTAGCCGCACCGTTGACGGGCTGAGCGACCTTCTTCGGTGGTACTACGGGCGGAGGGCTAGCGGGAGGCGATTCCACTTCTTCCGTGATTGAATCGTCGAAGGCTGTCGGAACCTCTTCCGTAAGTCCTGTGATTGCCGGGGGCGGAGTGACGGGACGTTCTACTACTGGTGTCTTCGGCTTTCGGGCCGCTCTGGCTTTCCTGGAGGGTGTCGGCTGGACTGGAACAGATTCTGGAGCGTCTGCCGCTAGGCTCTCAGACGAAGCCCGCAATAGCTCCGGGTGTGCTGTTGATACATCAGTAGTTCTTGATGCCGATGCCTTCCCAGCCTTTGACGACTTCGAAGGGGTCGATGCGATCTCCCCGTTGAGAAAGACCTCTTCTTCTAATCTATCGATGCTTTGCAGAGGAAGTGTCGTCGGAGCCTCTGCTGATTCCACACTCAGCTCGTCGGCAGCCTGTGACGGTTTCGAGGGGGTCGTTGCACTGACGACCACTGGTCCGTTCTCTTCGACCGTACTAGCAGTGGCAAGAGATAGGCGTAGAGGCTCAACCTCTTGCACCATTTTCTTGACCTTCTTTTCTCGCCTCCGCTTGTTCTTTACGATCTCCGGTGTAGCGACCGGTCCAGCATTCACTGTTGTTTCTTCGTCATCCTCCTCAGCGGCTTCGCTCGTAGGTCCAGTCACTCTTCCCAAAGGACTAGGTCTCACTGGCTTGTACTTGTTGAGCAGAGAAACTGGACCCCGGGGGAGAGGGGATACGATATTCGGTGTCGGTACTGCAGACGATGACGGATCGGATGTCGCTGACGAGGACGAGGGGGAAGCAGGGAGAGCAGTAACGGTGGATCCAATAGATTTTCTGGCTTTCTTCTTTTTGGGTTGCTTGGTCGGAGACTCGCTGCGTGGACGTTGCGCAGCATCGGGAACACCGGCAGCGTCACTTGTTCCAGCAGCCACAAGGGAAGGAGGCGACTGTGCAGCGGAAATCGGAGACTCAGTCGCTGTTGAATCTCGTTTACGTTTTCGTTGTTTGGTTGAACTCGATTTCGTTGGCGTCTCAGGCAGGCCTATAGCAGACGAGGAAGCTTGCGGAACGTTATTGGATACCAACGGCGATGGCGAGGTTGTGAAGAGTGAGTGCTCCGTCGAATTGGAGAGCGAGATTCGAGGTTTCTGCTTTCCTGCTGAGTGCGCTTCTGAAGCGGGCAAATCAGGTTGAGAATTCTGACCAAGTGTCGCCGATCCGGCTTCCTGCTCGTCCTTCTTTGGAGTAGGCGCGTCCTTCATCTTGGACTTCTTCTTTTTCTCAGTTGAGGGCGTTGAAGGGATTGATCCTGACGTATCAGCGGCGACTGCTTGCGCAGGAGTGAGACTGCCTGATATGGAGGTTGTGACCGCGCTCTTCTCCTTCTGTGTCGATTTTGATTTCGCCGTTGGAGTTTCAGGCAGCGATTGGGTCGGGATATCGGACGCAGCTGAAGCAGTTGTCGGTGTTGCCAGTGCTGGTGAACTCGCGTCCTTTTTCTTCTTCTGTTTCTTCGTTTTCGTGCTTGGTGTAGCAGGTGTAGACGAGGAAGATGCAGGTGGAGCCGGCAGAGGTGTTGATGCTCCTGCCGTGGGAGATGCAGCGCCTCCCAATGTTGTCTCTTTCGCAGGCGTTGTTAGACTATCCTTCTTCCTCTCCTTTCTCTTCGGTGTGGTTTTTCCTTTTCTTGTTGGAGTATCACCGAATGAAACCGATTTGCCAGCAGAAGGTGTGGTGGGTACGGAGGCGAGGGTAGTAGTGATAGCACTGGAAGAGGCGCTTGGAGGATACACTTTGACGAGAAGAGGGGTAGATGTTGTTGGAGAGGCGAAAGCTCTTGACTTGAACGCTGAAAAGTCGAACTCTGTAACCATCCATATCGTCAACCTTTGACCTCTCTAACATTTTTAGTTGTCGCGAAAAGGAAGGCTCGAGGTCAGATGACGTGGATGTGTGTCACTCACCATCCCATATGTCCACCTCTCGTCCTCCCTCTCTGACATGGGCTAATCTGAGCTGCTGAGGAGAAGCATCCACCCCTAGTTTGTCGATCATTTTCGATACCATGTCATCCAACGTCCGTTTAGGTTCTGATGGGACGATAAGACACCGTCAGTTTGCCCCGTACAAGTAGTAGATCCAGCTCACTTAATCGTGACTTCCACTCTCCACTCCCATCCGCTAATAAGAATCTAACACTCGGTCTATCATGCTCCGTTGTATCAGGTACTACGCTGGTGGATGGTCCAGCTTTTGGCGTGGAGTTGGATACCACTCCAGCACCGGATACATCGGATACCCTCTTTCGTTTCGCCATGTCGTTATAGCGTTTTTGTTGAGTTGGGGGATGGCCGATTGAGTCGGTAGTCGAAGATAAACAAGATATGGACGATGTGTAGAATGGGACAAATAAAGTCAAGAGCGATCTTTCAACTTCTGACTTGTTGCAACTTGCACTCGGTCTTAGCGGTGAACGCGAATAAGTTTGTGGCACTCGCTCTATATGCGACCGCTTGTGGTGGGTGGTCAATGCTGCTACGATTTCACAGTCTACTTAAGTATGCATGCAGTGCTCAGGATCACTGAATAGCATGCACCGGTCATACGAAATCAGATAAATCCATGCATAGGAGTCAAAAGTGAATCATTTACCATAGATCGTGCTCTTAGGAGATGAGCGAAAGAAATTTGATCACGTGACCTGTGATTCGCATCTACTCCTCCTCTAGAGTCTCGGCTGAATCCTCAAAAGTGACTTTGGCATCGACGTCTATTTCGTCTAATTACCTCTTATTCACTCTTGACTGCTCTTCGTGTCCCTCAAAACTCGGAAACTCCTGCGTGAGAGTACAAAATCTTTTTGATCAACGACATTGGAATATCCACCTTCGTCACGATGCTCTCTCTCCTCCCACTTCGAGCTTCCACCTCTCTCCGAACATCTTTCGTTCGATCCCTCTCCACCACCCCCTCGCTTTTCGCTGACACTCCCTCGCCTTCAACCGGCAATGGCGGCGGTATCAAAGTACCCATCACTCTGATCGCTTCTTTACGAAAGATCCATCCTGTGCCACTTGCTCAAGCTCGTGAAGCTCTCGAACGATCGAACCTCGACCTGAAATCCGCTATAGACTACCTCCAATCCGCCTCCAGTAGCAATGCCGAGAAAAAAGCTGCCAAAGTCTCCGGTAGATCAACCAACGAGGGCGTTATCGCCATCTCCCTTCTTGGTGGGAAAAGAGTTGGGATGGTCCAGTTGGGTTGTGAGACGGACTTTGTTGCTAGGAATCAGGTTTTCTTGAAGACTGCAAGAGGTGTAGCGGAGACTACTGCTTTTTTGGACGTACCAGGATCAGAGGAAGATGATAGTCATCATAAAATCTCAGCGACCGCTTCAGCAGCGAACAACGCTCAGGAACAAGCACAAGATACGAAAACGCAAACAGCTATACACGATCCGATATTGGAATTCCCTACAGAATCATTACTTTCCGCACCATTAATCTTCCTCCCACAACAATCCTCGTCCGACTCACCCACTCCAATCCCCACTTCTGATCCCCAGACGATCCGTCAGACCTTGCTTTCTAGTTTATCACAAACGGGTGAGAACCTCAAACTCCTTCGAGCGGTATCGTTTGCTGCACCTTTCCCATCTTCTCCGACTGTCCGATTCGTTCCTGGTGCTTATGCGCATGGCGGACCGTCAGACAAGGAAGGTAAAGTCGGTGGAATCGTCGTTCTCAGCGTGACTAGTCTCGATGCGGAGAAACCTATCGCTTCGATGATCCATGGTCCAGGAGGAGATGTGTTGGAGAAGGATCTCGGCGATTTCGCAAGGACAGTCGCGAGACAGGTTGTCGGGTTCCCCACAAAGGCAGTGGAGAAGGGCGAAGGAACAGCGGTGGAAGATGAGGAGGCGTTGTACGAACAACCATTCATGATGTTCAACGGAGATGATAGGAAGGTGAAGGACGTCTTGGACGCTTGGGGTAAAGAGAAGGGTGTGGTCGTGAAAGTGGTCGGAATCAGAAGGTGGGCAGTGGGAGATGACCTTGGATCTGCCGAGGCGGAAAAGGAAGCGACAGCATAAGCAGTAGTAGCAATACGGGTAGATTGTAGAAGGGCGTGTGGTGCGACGCTGCAGTAGGTCTGATTCAAGCCAGGAGCACGTTCGAGTACAACACATGTCAAATGGGTATCATTTGCATATTAATCTACCTATTACCTCTGATGTACAACACCGTTCTATCCGCTTACTCAATCGTTACTTCTACGCTACAATCGTCCAGGCTTCTCTTTTTCACTCATACCCAAAGCCCCCTCTGCCATCTTCTTCGTTGCCTGTTCTACGCCTTCTTCGATCTCCCCCACAACAGTGCCCTCACTATCGTGTCTGGGTATCTTCTCTGTCTGTATTCTTCTGTCCTCCTCTGAATCGTGTTCCGACTCTTGTTCCGAATCGTGCTCGACGTGTCCGTGACCATGTTTCGAGTTTGCCTTTTTGGCGAGTTTCTTGGCTTTCTTACTTTCCACCCAAGCTTTCGCTTCTGCTCTCTTGGCCGCGTCGTCTTCTCTCTTTAGCTCTATTTTCTTTATCAAGAGAATGGTTATAGGCACGCAGATACCGATACAAGGTGTACAATACCAAAAGACGGCATTGATTCCTTTGGCTACAATTGAACGTTGGAATCAGGTCAAGTTCGCTCTACAGACCTTTGGGTCACTCACCATAAGCCACTGTGACCTCTGCCAATTGATCTGCTGTGAGTCCCAACGTGTTGGCTTGTGTTGGGTCGGCCAAGATGGTCTTGTAAACATCATCTCCTAGCACGCCTTTCAGATGTCCCTTGACACTGTTGTTGACGATAGTGCTTGAAACTGCCAAGGCGATAGTACCTCCTAGCATTCGTAGGAAATTTCGAAGACCTGTCGCTGTCGCCATATCTTTCCTAGATACAGCCGCTTGAATGGCGATCAGACTGGTCTGGAAGGTCTGTCCCGCACCGACACCAACGATGACTTGGTATCCGGCCAACTTCGCGATCGAAGCGTTTGCATCGACGCTTGAGATGAGACCCAAGCCGACAGTCCATAAGGCGAATCCGATGACGAGGTTCCACCAATAATCGCCAGTCTTCGATTGAAGGATACCGGCACCAAAGGAAAAGAAGGTTTGGACAGTCAACAATGGGAGCATGAGAACACCTGATCGAATCGCCGAGTCCCCTCGAACCACCTGTGGTTGACATGTCAGCATTCCAGATTTTGGCTTGTTATACGGCGCGACCATCACTTACCTGGAAGTACTGTGGGAGGTAGTACAGCGTGGCATAGAACGCCATACCATTCATGAACGTGGTGAAATAACAAGCAGATACCGAGACACTGTTGAAGATGTGCATGGGCACGAGTGGCAAGCTGACCACCTTGGCTTCAACGAAGATGAATATCCCGAGCAAAGCCAATCCGATGATCAAAGGTGCAAGAACCGCAGCCGATGACCAGGAATATTGTGATCCTGCCCAAGAGAGAGCGATGAGGACCAACGATGCCCATGCAAGGGTGAGAAGTGAGCCGTAAAAGTCTAGTTTCTTGAGTTTCTCCCAAGCTGATCCTCGTACTCGACGGAGCGGAAGGATGAAAACGATGGTGACGAAGGCGATGGCCGATAGGGGGAGGTTGATATACTGCAGGAACAGTGGGAGATGTTAGCTTGTGGTGGATGGCAGAGTCTTAGGCAATGAAAAGTGATAAGAATTGTGGTGGTGTAAACTCACGAAACACCATCTCCAGGTAGCCTTTTCCGTGAATACACCGCCTAGTATGGGCCCGCACGAGTTTGCCAGCGCAACAACACCTCCCGCGATCCCCTGATATTTTCCCCTCTCTTTAAGCGAGACCACGTCCGAGACTAGGAAGACGACCAAGGGTTGGTGAGCGGACGATCAGTCGCATCGGATGTAGACATGAACTCCACTCACTGATGATCATTGACAACGTCAGGATTCCACCGCCTCCAACTCCTTGAATAGCTCTAAAGACGATAAGCTGGATCATCGTCTGCGAGATCGAGACACGTAAACAATTAGCACCAAATCTAGTGATGGGTGGATGCAATCATACCTGTGCGAGAGCGCAAGCCATTGAGCCAATGAAGAAGATGAAGATACAAGCAAGCAATGTGAACTTTCGACCGAAGATATCGGAAATACGTCCATAGATAGGTTGGGCACACTATTGGTGTCGATCACACAGTCAGATACATGTGTTCGTTGGAAGGGGAGTCATAGAATTGCTCACAGTGGAAGTGAGTAGATACGCCGTTCCAACCCAAGAACTGATATCAGCTCGACTGAACACCTTTCCTAGGGTAGGCAACGCGGTTGTAACACTGCAAAGCAACACCGTCAGTGACATGCGCAGGATCTCGAAAGAAGAGCTTGACTCACATAGTTTGATCTAACAAACTGCAGAAGAGGGCACATGTCAAACCACAAAAGACCAAGACGACCTGTCTGACAGGTAACAGATTTGTTTGATCTTGCAATTCAACTTCTTTCTTCTTTCCCCATCTTGACGATTTGGATTTCCCATCTATCTTGGCTTCTTCGTCATTACCTTTCCCTCCCATTTCCGCCGATTCTTCCCCAGGTGACTCATGATGATTCGAAGAGGAATGGTCCGAGCCTTCGCCTTCATGTTCGTCATGTGTATGTAGTCCACCGTCACCGCCAACATCATCGAGGGAGGCTGCTCCGTCATGTTCTTCATCCACGAATTCACCAGTCTCATGCGTGGCCATTCGCCGTAGGGCATTTTGGGCATGATAGCTCCCCGATGTGCCGGTACGTGTCAGTCGAGGGAAAGCCGCCCCTGCTTCGGCTGTGGTCGAGGTGGCAGGTTGGGTAGTCGGTAAGATGGAGGAGGATTGTCGGCGCGTCGTACGGGGAGGTGGCGCCCGAGTGGCAGGAGTCGACATGCTTGCCACTGTCGATTACGGTGTTCTAACGAATGGGGTGGTGTGATGTCGATAATATAGATTTGGATAGGGGATGAAGATGTATAGATACAGCGAGACAGGGGGCAAGGCGCGAGATCGATTCCAATTATAGTAACAACAAACGACGATTCGAGTGATCCCAGATCCGATACGATCGTGACAAATAGTTTGTTCGACGAGGATACGGTATCCAGACCGCGAACCGACTCGCGACGTATACAGTATGTATGGTCTGTACTTGCAGACGGGAAATGAAGATCGAGAAGAAGGAGAAGAAGAAAGATGAAATGGATCTCTTCTCTTCTCGGGAGCTCGGTAGGTGACTGACTGGTCCTTCTGGCCAGTCCTGTATCCATTTTTTCATTTACATTGCATCGGTCATTTCCGATGAACGGATATGGAATAACAATCCCTGAAACAATGCTATCTGCGGAACTTGCCGCCTGGAAGCCCCAAAGACCCCATCGGATCCGATCAGCCGATCGGCCGAACTACTACTAAACTCATAGACGGGGGGATTGTTTACGTATCAAAGTGATTGTGTGAGCGATGACGCTGTGAACGAAAATAGACATTTGTTTGGTTCCAAAATAGATTTTGGGTCGACGTGCGACTTGCAGCATGTGGTATTCATAATACAACTTTGGATGGTTCTCAATGACGCACTACTCACGCTCTGCGCTTATCATTAGGTAGTAGTAGTGGTGCCGCTGTCGGTGAGTGTTGTGTAGAGTATAGGTTGGATATACGAGATGCATCTCATCCTGCATTGTCCCGTTTTGCATAACGTTCATGAAGCAGAACGAAATGACGACCAATACTGAACCACTACCGGGAACCGGCTTTCTCTCTCAGAAGCTCTTCAACCTCCTCACGACTCCCACACCTACTGTGACTTCCACACTTGCAGCTTCCTACCCCGAGACATCCGTCAAAGAAGTCGCTGAGAAGCTCTACGGCCATCATCGCGATCATGGGCATCATGCTCATCATCTTGACCATGCAACAGGCCAAGAATCACAAGCAGGTGCTGGGTCTGACGGAAGACCGAATGTTAGCAAAGTGGAGAAGTTGCTGGAGAAGGTACATCTGAAAGGGAGTGAAGACGAGGGAGTCCATAATCCCGCGCAGGAACAGTGGGATGCTATGTATCCTCTGAGCCAAGAGCACTTGGAGCAAGTAAGAAGATGCGGACAGTGGGGTGAAGCACAACCGAGCGAGTTATTTCTGAATGTGAGTCAAGCGAGATCGAAGTGACGAATCACCAGTATACTCACAGAAGTAGCTAATCTGTCACCTCACTCTAATCAGGTCTGGGCTAAATCCCTTCGACCACTCGAGACGGATCCTCTCAAGAACCTCTGTTCCCCACCATTGATCGGAGCGACAGGTGTGATTCCACTGAGTATCATCTCGGTCATCCCAGATATCATCCAGGTAGGTCTACAGATCCATTGATACCTTGTAGTCATCATTTTTTGGAACTGACTCTCGTTTCAGCACCACGCAGATGTGATTGTCCGAGCAGAACGAGAGATCTTCCTTGCTACCAGTGAGTTGCACACTCCGCGCACTGCACTTTGCAAAAGGGTAAGCTAAAAGACGCTTCTTGTACAGATTTCTGGGAGGCATCAAGTGCTGCCCAAACCATTGTGGATGCGTTCAGAGAGCTCTCAAGGAGAGTCGTTGAAAGAAACGGCCCAAGAGTTGTTATCAAGCTAAGTAAGCATATCGACTCCGCTTCATGCATCGGATATGCCAATCTGCCATCTGGTGCGCGATACTGACCCTCGCTCACTTGCAGTGTACGATCGCGGTAACCCACATCAGTTGATAGACCCCCACCAGTCAGTCGACCGAAAGACATACACCGGAGACAAGGTCAAACTTCCTCCACCTGAAGAGATCCCAGGCTGTCTACTTGAGGTTCAAAATTATCATGAACCGCCCGTGGGGACGTTCCATGCGAAATATATGGTGGTTGATAGGAGGGTAGCATTGTTAGGTAGCAATAACATCCAAGACAGAGTGAGTTCTTTGACTCTCATTATAGCCACTGAAGATTTTATCCGATGGTATACTGGACCTTGTGAGAAGAAAGAGGAATACAGTAGTATGCTGATGTTGGCACGCTGCTCAGGTGAACGTCGAGATGATGTCACATATCGAAGGTCCCATCGTTCAGGCATTCTACGATATGGCGCTCTTATCGTGGTCCAACGCCTTCCATCCCCCACTCCCCCTCTTAGCACATCCCCCGACATACCCACCTGGCGGCTCGAAGAATTACGATTTCGGCACTGCCCACCCTGTTATTGGCAGTAAGGGTGATCTCGACAGTGCTGCGTCCAGATCGCGAGAGATACTGGCACAACATCATGCTCAAGAAGGAGGGGATGATGGAGGGCAGAGTATGCAGAGGAAGAAGGAGATCTGGGATGGGAACAACGCCGATGAAGCGGAGAGGGTAGATGATCAGTTCACGGACGAAGAAGCGATTACGAAGCACCTCAGTGAGTTGTATCCAGCCGTGCTTGCACACCTCTGTGCGCAGAAGTTTCAGACTGATGACAAGGACGTAGATACCGGCAGCAAGATCGATATAACAGATAAGAGCCCGCCTCCAAATGCTGCTGCGTTCAAGCCTTTGTTCTTACACACGCCGCACAATCCTTTTCCGATCGCACTGGTCAATCGTCCGCCACGAGGTCGTGAGTGTGGCTCTGTATTGCTTGATTGCCTTGCTGCGTACAGAACGATCCGTCCGTCTTGGCTATGTTATCAAGCGTCAAAGCTCATCTCCAACCCGTAGAACCCGGTCATGGGGATGTTTTCGTACCTCAGGACCAAGCCTGGCTAGCAGCTATGAAGTTTGCCAGAAAGAGCGTGTTCATGTGAGTGGGCCATGTGGCCTCGAATCGCCTGGGACAGTCGTCTCGTTGGCTGACGACCTGAGCTGCCCGCCCCAGCCAAACACCGACATTCAACGCTGTGCCGATCGTCGAAGCAGCACTTGAGACCGTCCGAAGAGGGGTTTTAGTCCAAATCTACGCCGATCTGGGCTTCAACGATGAAGTGAGTTATCGCATAGAGATCGATTCCTCTTGAGATCCCAACTGATCTGCGATACCTTGTCTCTCTTCGCAGGGGGAGCTGCTCCCCTTCCAGGGCGGTACGAACTCTGCCATCTCCACATACATGTACTCCCGTCTCTCGGAGAGCGACAAAAAGAATTTGGAGATATATTGGTACACGGGTAAAGATCAACGGGCTCCTCTGAATGCGAATAAGAAGAGCAGGAACTGTCATGTCAAGTTGATGAGTGAGTGCGATGTCATCCTTTCCAAATGGCTGTTTGTACCATCGAAACGGCTCATCTCTGACCCAAGTCTGTCTTTACTGACCATTGTTTACCTATCTGCTCTCCCTGCGCTCCTCATGTCCACTTGCCTTGCCGTCATTGCACCCTTTTGTTTACCCTTCTGCCTATCGCCCTTTCGGATATTCGGCCCACTCGTCCACCTACCCACCCACCAACCCACACAGTTGTCGACTCTCAGATCGCCATCCAAGGAAACGGCAACCAAGATACCCAATCGCATTTCCACTCTCAAGAAATAAACATCCTTATCGACTCTCCACTCATCGCTACTCAATGGCGCGAAACGATCGATTCGAACCAAAATACGAAATATTATGGTAAAGTTGATCCTTCCGATGGGATCTGGAGAGATCCTCAGGGAAAGGAGTTGGAAGGGGAGAAGAAACAGCCAAAGGGGATTATGAAGTCTTTTGTAGGCGTGAAAGGTGCCATTCAGAGAGTAAGAGGGGAAGGTGGGTTCTGAGCGCGACCGAGCGATGCGAGGTCGTATCAAGAGTCGGAACGATCAGCTCAACTGGAATATTTGAAACTCGATATCTCTTAATGATTGTTAGATGTGGATGTATCGTATAACTCTCACACCCCGCTCGCATGACTCAGCGTATACATCCATTCATTAGTCACTTCATCCAACAACACCCCCCCCCCCCCTCCCATTCTCATTTCTCTCGTCTATTCCGTCATCTCGTGTACTTTCATCATAGTGCCACTTGTCGTTGTCCCATCTCGTCTCCTCCTCCTGTCTTCATATATACAAAATACGATCGATAACAATTTCCTTTTCATTCCGACTTAGTTTAAGCCTGTGCAGCAGCCCAAGGTGCGATCTACAATACCTTCATGTCAGTCTTCATTCGTTCTTCTCCTACGCTCCCACACAAAAGAGCTCTGCACTTACCCAACTGAAACCTGCAAACTCTTGTTGATCCGCTGCGCTCAACTGCGTATGAACCGGTGTCAAAGTCGGTTGTTCTCTCGTAAACTCTTGGTCGAAGTTACTCGTGTCGGTCGCATTTCCGATAGTGGGGAAGTATGGCGGTGGGATACGTTTGTGGTAAACATCGTCAAAGTTGACATCCTTGAAGAAGAGGTGTCGCTTGATATCTTCAGCATCGGCTTCACCAGCTCCGAGTCGTCGAGCTGGGTCTCGTGTTAGGAGCTGTAACAAAGTGTCAGTCAGCTTCGGCTTGATCAATGATATTCATGAGACAACTCACCCTCTGCAACAACGACACAGCATCTCGAGGCATTGTGATAGGATACAACGGCTCATCCTCCAAGATAGCATCGAAGATTTCATCTTCATCATCTCCTCGGAAAGGTGATTGACCCAACAACATCTCGTAGGTGAGAACACCGAACGCCCACCAGTCGACCGCTCGACCATATCGTTGTTCAAGCA